>NC_140937.1:112145552-112403052 GCF_014529385.1 Adiantum capillus-veneris
CTCATCAATGAGTATCCCCATCCTAATCGATATACCTCCTCAGGTCTTGTGTAATAGGCTGGTTCCTCTCCCAATGGTGTTTCTAAGCCATAATTTTTAACGGTTCTTGTTGGAGGTGGTTCTTCTCTTCGAACTCGTTCTATGGGTGGTCCTCCAGGCTCTGTTGACCCTTGAGTCTTTGGCTTACTCTCTGCCTGATACCTTGAATAGAGTGGTGGTTCTTGAAAATCCCTGAGCCCTCGTGCGGCTTGATAACCATCTCGGTTTTGGTTTAGTTCCATTGTTGCAATACGAATCCATGCCTGCAATGATGGCTGGTTTGCTAGTTGTTCTTGGTTATTGAATGCTTGCGGTCGGGTGGAATGTGAGGTTGCGTCATACTCATCTGAAAAAGGATTCGTTGACTTGCTCGGGGTGTAGGTGGCTCTTGGCACTTCCTCAGGGGCATATGCTGATGCTCCTGGGCCTGTTTCCCTTTTCACCTCCTCTAGGAGAATACGCTGGTATTCTCACCCATATCTATCAACAAAAACTATATCCTTCCCCATAGCAGTTTCATAAGAGAATAAGTAAAGAACCTTGTCTTTGCTTAATTCGTTTACGTATGGTTCTTTGCTGCGAAAGTAAGAGACTATACCCTCATTCTCATGTTTGTAGATTCCCACGTTCTCGTTATAAGTTGGAACCTTGGTTGTTTTCTTATCATACATAAAAATAGCTCCAGGCCGATCAATGTTTGGTGGCGGTTCTTGAGTTTCTGAAACGATTTTCCCTTTTGCCACGTTATCTCCATATTTGTTGTAATCTTCAAGGTTACTAACTATTAAATAGAAGTTCCCCTTTTTGTCTCGGAATCTCTCCATCATCATACACTCGTATTATCTGCGATCTTTGAGCTGGCCTCTCTTTGATACAAATGCACTTGCGGCCTCGATAGTCAGAATAGACTAGGGCTCCTCTCGAGTTTGTTCCCTCTAAGAAGATCACCGTGAGCTTGGAATCATTTAAAGGATTTTGGGAGGTGCTTCCTCCTCGCACAGGTGATCCATCATAGGTGAAACCTCCTGGCTGTTGACTACCCATCATGAAGAAAGATTTGTCTGACGAAGTGTCAGTATCACTACCTTCCTCAATAATCGGTGCTAGCGAATCTATCCTTGCCTGAGTTACACTCTCTTCGGTGGACACTAAGCTACCTTGGTCACCTGCCACCTTCTGGTCTCTAACAATGTATCTTCCTGATCTTAAATTCATCAAACTTGTCAATGCAATTTATCACAAATCCAACCACTCACCTGTCAAAGGGTTAGTTTCTGCACAACTTCTTACTTTGTTGCTGAATATACCACCTGTACACAAGCGTTTTAATTTCGGCAATTGAATCAAAGTATTTATCTGCTAGAGGTTATCTTAGTAATGATTGGTATAACTGGAGAGTTAATCTCAACCACTACTGTATTGTATACACTGCTGATGTTCTGGATTAGGTTTGCTAATCTGAAACAATACTACCCTCAGATGTTGGTCAATTTACGCGAAAAAGTCTGAATTCAGTCTTTGCTTCGTCAAATGGGCCAACAAGGTCCAAATTCACTTCTTAAAGAAGTTCTGGAACCTCTAAGCCAAATAGAATCTCACTGTCTATGCCAGGCCAAATTTTCCTTGCAGTATGCCCCAATAGACATCCTACGCGTAGGATGTCTCCTGCTGTGTTTTGCCTGGATTTTTGCACGGTGGTTTCCCCTTGTTGTGCTGAGCTTACATCTGCTTTTACTTTTTGATTTGGAAACCTATTAGCTGGTCAATGAGTCAGAAATCTGTTCTGACAGCCTGTTGCTGATATTGATCAGTCTAATCAACTCCAATTTGGACCAAAATTGACTAGGAGGCTTGCCTTAGGCTATATAACACCTTACTATGCTCAAAGTCAAAGTCTGGCTTCAATTTCTTGCTTTAGACATCCTACGCGTAGGATGTCTTTTTCATCAGAATGACTTCAAACTCAAAGCCCAGGTTCCCCTTGAGTTGCTGATCACTTTGGTATACTCAAAATTTAGTTTGGAGTCCAAAATCACTCTTTAGACATCCTACTTGTAGGATGTCTTTTTGGCCTGTTTGACCCCAGACTTGTCCCACAGCTTCCCCTTGATGTCAGTAACCCAATGGTATGCTTAGATTTTGGTTTGGATGTCAAAAGTCCCAAATTTCAACTGTTCTAGCCTTTCTCAGTCAAAAGTGCTAAAGTCCGCTTTGAACCCAATTTTCTCACCCAAATGAGGTGAAACCCCTTTCAGTCACTCAATATATCATGCAAGACATACTCATGCAACCATCTTATGGTTTTGGTCTCAAAATAATGTTTTGATACTATTTGGGTAGGATGTCTGGCAATTTCAGTCTGTCTGGCCTTATCCTGTCAAGATATGGCCAAATTTTCACTTTCCATTTGAAATCAGGGTAAACCCTACCTTCTGAACACACTGGTCAACTCAAAATCCCAAAATTCCTCCCAGATTAGCATGTAGACATCCTACGCGTAGGATGTCTCCTGGCTTAAAATTAAAAAAAATTCTGACAGGAATGCTCCTAATGCTCTGTAGATCTATATCAGAAACACTCACAGTAACTTTTGGACTTCAATTAGGCTTTCAAACACACCTTTGCGTCTTTTTGCATCTTTTAAAAACTTGTAATGACTTTACCAAGCAAGTGTAGATACATGAAATGCTCTAGATCCTGAATCATGATGTCCTACTTACTCTACTCCTACCTATCATGTGAAATGGTAATAATGGTGTTTTTGGTTGCTTTTTGGCCTCCCCAGACTCTCAAGCTCCCCTCTTACCGCTTCTACCACTCCAACTCCCCAATGTTGGATGGATACGCCGCGACGGACGTCAGCACAGCGAGAACTCACCTAACATGTAATGTCAGCTAAGGACGAAGCTCGACCCGCAGGCACGTGGAAGCAAGCATAAGGTGTCAACCTACACTCGACCGACTCCTAACTAATTCCTATAGAGAACTCTACCAATTGTCTAAGTCACAGCCTTCAAGAGTGCATAAAAGGAAACTTCCTACAACGCTTTCTAGAGCCGAACACCCATAAAAAAATTTCGAAACACCATAGAACTTGAAGGAGACCCTACTAATACCACTAGGTTGCTCTCCCTAAGGTCTATGAACCAAAATCCCGACCCAAAACACCTGGTGCAGAAACACGTAGGATGTCTGGCCGAAATCTGCAGGTCTTCGTTTCCAAAATCTAAAGTGCCTGACGTGTAGTTCTACTCAATGTGAACGCGTGAATATGCTGCAATGCAAAATCGGACAACGTATACTCACCCAAACACCCAATGAAGCTCGTAGAAGGAGCTCGCAAAACCGGACCGTATGTGCGCAGTGTAGGTATCGGCGCGTAGCTCTCATCGGGGGCAACATGCTGCACTTCTTTGCACTCGATTCCAATCACCGGAGCACACGTAGCATCAAGATGAAGCTCACACTCTCTCTCTCGTACACAGTACGCTCACTCACAGACTTCAAAACTTGTTTTTAAAATGACAAAAGGTTTTTTCATTAAGGTCAAAAAGTGGTATATATACCTTACAATTTCTCAAACCCTAAAGTTCCAAAATCAACCATCTACTCAATCTAACTATCAAAACTGGGATACACTCTGGAAACTTCTGTAAGTCCCAATAATTACAAGGAGAAAAATCAGGTTTTCCTCAATGAATGAATAATTTAAAAAAATAATAATCCTCCGAGTAGTTACTGCTGTGGGGTGAGTCCAGCTTCTAACACACATACAGACAAAGATGGAGGCAAAGAGACTTTGCTTCTTTTTCTTCACTAACTCAAGATAAGAGGTCTACAAAACATAAGGGTAAAGTACAACATAAAGTGAAAAATAGTACAACAGTCTAGTGTAAACCACTAGTGAGTGAGGTGAGTAGATAAGTGTTCCAACACTCTAGTAGTTAGACCAGCTGAGTGTAGTAGAGTTGTAGTATCACTAGATAAGATATGCATATCCACAGGGCGCACCAGTGATGTTGATTGTCAATGGTAGTCATACAGGAGATACACATTGGATTTTTCCCAGTGCCTTTCGGTCAAGGACAATCTATGCTTTATCTGCCATCAGTGCGGGCTTCTTTACAAGACCGCCTAGTGGAAAAATAGAGGTCCTTTTGGTAGAGATAGTCTTCAATCTGCATCTTCCAATATTGGTAGTTTTTTCCATTGAACTTCTCCATCTTGAGCTTCCCTTCCTCCGCCATTACTCCCACTAAATTCAAGGAATCCTTTCCTTGAGATACCTTAGCTACGAGAAAACCTTGCTCTGATACCAATTGCTAGGAAATATGATGTAGCTAATAGATATTTAAGTATCTTACTTAATGGAGAGAGAGAATTTTTCACACACGAGAGACTATAGAGTAGAGAAAGAAAGAGAGCACACATGATACACGTGGTTCACCCAATGTGGGCTACATCCACGGGAAAGCAACCACTTTATGGCTTTAATACTTCAAACAAGAAGTAGGTTACAAAGGGATTATACCCTTAATAGAGCTTCCGACTTGCTTCACTCTCACCACATCACACCCACCTTGTTGCATCAAATTCACACTATGAAATGTGTGTAGAAATGGACTCCTTTTATAGGCCAAAAGCGCTGCCCTCTCTCATGAGAGGCTGCCCTTGTGTAGATGAGTCGGACCCCTAAATCTGCCCATGTATGGCCGCCCTTGAGAAGACAAGTCCACCTTTGAAATCGGGCACCGGCCATTGAATTCACACTAGCCACCGGCCATTGACTTTCGACCATCGGCCACCGGCCAACTGGCCAAACGACTGGCTCTTTTTCGACTAGTTTCTAGCTGCCGTTCGGTCATAATATTTTGGCATAATATTCATGCTCGAGACTAGCCGTAAAATTTTTGGTTTTTGCCGAGTGATTTTTCGTCACGCATGATGGCTTCTCCTCATAATGGGGGCCTTACAAATGTGTGTTTTTTATACAAAAAATTACAAGGGGTAAATCAGGCTCCATACTTAATATCCATGCCACTTATCACAAGCTTAATGAAACACCTAGACTATGAAGCTGCTTACACCTAGCATGCATGTATAAACACTTTATAAAAAAGAAAAATAAAGAATAGAAATATTAACAATGAGTAATAATGCTAATATTAGGTATAGTGAGCCTCACAATCACTCTGATACCACTTGTAAGGCTTGATTAGGGCAGATGATAATTAGTCGCATGCATGATCAATGGCAACTGTCTCTTGGTACGGGAGATTGACCTTGATAAATATGCAAAAGTGATAGATTAAAACATGACGAGGATTTGTACAATGTTTCTCCATTTATAGATGGAGTAGTGCACACAAATGATGGAAGCGGGAAATGCTAGTGCATCCACCTAGATGGGTGTGCATGAGGAGACAAGTGGCTGCTCCAAGTGGCATGCAATTGAGGTGCTAGGTATAGGCATGTTTCTCACTAGAGTGTGTGAGAGTAGCACCCCAAGGGGTTGTTCACATATGCATAAGATGAAAGTAGGTTTAACTCTAACAAGTTTGGAGTCTAGCGTTACCCTTTTGTAGTCATTAAAATTTTTCTTTGAGCATGATGTAGCTCTCTTGTGGTTGTATCTAGTGCATGCATATTAGTTCTAGTTCTAATCTCTTGTCTTCTGTTTCCATTTTAGTATGTCTACTACTTGAATTCGTAATCTAAAGTTTGTACACCTGATCTGATCTAGCTAAATCTAACTCTCCAACTTGAATAGCTATCATAAGTGACCACTATTGAGATGTCAAGCTCAACATGTGCATCTCCTGTATGACTACCATCCACAATCATCATCACTGGTGCGCCTTGGTGGATATGCATATCTTCTGTAGTGATACTATAGCTGTACTACACTGAGCTGGTCTAACTACTAGAGTGATGGAACACTTGTCTACTCACCTCACTCACTAGTGCTTTACACTAGACTGTTGTACTAGTTTTCACTTTATGTCGTATTTTACCTTTATGTTTTGTAGACCTCTTATCTTGAGTTAGTGAAGAAGAAGAAGTAAAGTCTCTTTGCCTCCATCTTTATCTGTATGTGTGTGTGTGTGTGTGTGTGTGTGTGAGAGAGAGAGAGAGAGAGAGAGCTCAAGATCTCTCTCCTTGTCTATTGCTTAACATGGTATTAGAGCCTGATTGTGTTTGAGGAGCTTGGAGCAGTACGAAGGAGCAACAGAGGAAGAGGTCTCAAGATTCCCGAGAGCCATCGTCCACCAACGATCTCTGATTGATTGAGGTGCTTCCTTTTGGAGAGTGTGCATCTTAGGGTTCTATTCAATCCTTTGGACTAAGACTGTGCAACTAGATTTCCATTTTGTGCGTATTTTTTGGAGTTAGAGTGCATTTGTATGCAGAAACCCTAAGGTTTGGGATTTTGCAGATCTACATTTGGGAGGGGCATAAAGCATCTATTTGGCTGCAGTGTTCAAAGACATCATTTGGGAGTGAGTAATAAGTTTATGTATGCATACTATGGTTATAAGTGGTAACTGACTATTTTTAGTGGTCTGCGCAGAGACTTGGTGCAGGACTGAAATTATGTCATCCAACAATGATGGACTTAACCAGATTATAAGTGAGAATCTGGACAAGGAAAAATTCCATGCTTGGAAGTTCAAAGTGAAAAATTTCCTTATGGTGGGTAAAGAGTTATTGGGACTACATTGATGGAGAGCATGAGACAACACCACCGTTACCAGAGAAACATGCAAGTGTTGTGCAGATAAAGATATTGAGATATTGGAAGCAGGGATCTCAAAAGGTCATGTACTGGCTTTTTGTGAGTGTGCATGACACTATGATTGGGCATATAAAAGATGCTCAGACTCCAAAGGAGGCTTGTGACACCCTACCATCATTGGATGTGACCAACATAAAGGCAAGGAAGCTGCAGTTGAAGACTGAGCTGAATATAGTGTAGAAGAAAAATCTATCCATCAATGACTATTTTTTGAAGATAAAGAACATATGTGAGTCAATTATTGGTGTTACAGTTGATGATAATGACAAAGTTGAAGTGTGTCTGTGAGGCTTAGGTCTAGAGTATAAGTAGCTTAAGACTGGTATCCATCTTTGAGAGAACATTCCCTTGTTTAAAAATTTGGTGTCCTTATTGATAGTGGAAGAAAGAAAACGTGAGGAAGACTCAGCTACACAGGGAAGAATCAATTGTGAATAGGTTCTTTTTAGCAATAGAGGAAGAGGAAGAGGACATGGTACAAGTCGTGGAGGAGGCAACTACCAAACACAACGGTGAAATAACAATCAAGGTCATCACACATGTGGTTGAGGAAATTTTTGAGGCAAGGGGAGTCCAATTGTCATGGAAATGTGCAACACAATAATGCAGCTAAACACAAAAATGCAGTATGTTGGGGTTGTAGAAGACATGATCACTTTGAACATGACAATCTAGAAAGAAGGCAATGAAACATATATGCAACTACCAGTAGAAATGTAGATGAGCCTAAGAGGAAACACATGTTGAATATTATGTCTACAAATATCATAAAATCCAGTGCTAATGTCTGGTATGTGGATTCTAGTGCATCGAATCACATGACCAGTCATGGGGAATGGTTTAAGGAAATGCAGACCTTACAAAGTCTTGGTCATGTAGAAACTGGAGATGATATTGTGCATCCCATTATGCATACAAAAAATGTGCCATTGTCTATGACAAATGGTAAAGTGAAGTACTTGGTTGATGTACTGCATGTACCTAATAGTATAAAGAATTTGGTTTCTATTGGGAAAATGGTTGAGCACGGTTTGCACGTCAGGTTTAACTCCGATGGTCTATTTGTCGAAGATTATAAGAAGAATAGAAGGCTGGTTGCACAAGGAAAGAAAGTGGGCAGAATGTTTGCTTTGGACATAAATGTGCCCGAGGTGAATGCTATCATGTTTGCATAGGGTGAAAGACTTATTGCAGATATTGAGATTTGGCACAAGCGTATTGGTCATGTTAATTTGCAAAGCTGAAAATGTTGCAAACTAAAGAGATGGTTACAAGGTTGCCAACGTTTAAATTTGCTGAAATGAAGAAATTCTATGAATCATGTCAGTTTAGAAAGCAGGCAAAAGCATCTTTTTCTCATGATAAGCATGTAAGTAGGAATGCATTAGACTTAGTGCATACATATGTTTGGGGTTTAACAAAGACTACATCTGTGGGTGGATGCATATATTATGTGAGCTTCATTGATGACCATACAAGGAAGGTATGGGTCTACTTCATGAAGCAAAAAAATGAGGTGTTTATGCACTTTCAGAGTTATAAGGTTATGGCTAAAAAACAGAATGGGAAACATGTAAAGTGTTTGAATTGGAAGGAGGGGGAGAATATTTCTTTAATGAATTCAATGGTTTTTTGAAAAAGCATGGAATTTAGAGACAATTTTTGTTGGAATTAGGGTTGCAGAGAAACGCACACAGCTTGGAGAAGATGAAGGAAGCTCAAGGAACACAATAGAGAGTGCATTACTTAGTGTGCAATGGAAAGATATATAGCCCTAGAGTGATGCGCGTATATACAATGCTCCGGGGAAAAAACCTCCTAAAGAGGGAAAAAATGCCCTGGTGGTCCTAGTGTGTTCACACACATCACTACCACATGTATATGGTAACGAGAGCTGGCACATGTGTAAAGGGAAGTGCCATGCCCTGACATGATCAGTCCACAAAGGGGAGTAAGCCCAAATCTTTGTGGAAAGCTTCAAGCTTCTCACGAGACTATGCCTTTGTAAAAAGGTCTACAAGGTTGTCCTGTGTTGGCACATAAGCCAAGCTGATCTCTCCTGCTGAGAGGCTCTCCTTGACATAGTGGTAATGGACCTCAATGTGCTTTGTGCAAGCATGAAAAACTAGGTTTCTCGCAACTGCCAATGCGCTTTGACTGTTAGTGTAGATAGTGTTGGCAGTGTCCTGTCCAACACCCAAATCAGCCATAAGGCGTCTAAGCTCAACCGTAGCTGTGAAGACTGCCCTGTTCTCAGCCTCACAACTTGAAGTGGCCACAATAGGTTGCTTCTTGCTCAACCATGATATACATGAACTGCCAAGCATGAAACAAAGACCACTGTGGACACTTGCGTGTCAAAACAACCAACCCAATATGAGTCCAAAAAGCATGTAAGTGTGGCGGCAATGATCCCCCCTTGGGATAAAACAAGCCAAGATGTAAAGTACCACTAAGGTAGCGGAAAATCCTCTTGACAGCATGCCAATGCTTAGACCCTGGGCTATGCATGAATCTGCTAACCTGTGAGACTGCAAACTGAATATCTGGCCTCGTGTTGCATACATAAATGAGACAGCCAACAGCAGTATGGTAAAGAGTGACATCAGCAGGATCGCCAGCATCATGTAGACTCAAATTCAAACCTGTTTCCATGGGAGTGGCAATATGTTTGCAATCCTCAAGTCCAAACTTACATAGCAATGTCTCTATGTAACTTTTCTGACACAAGGCAATACCACCATCACATTGCTTAAACTGTATACCCAAGTAATGATGCAACAACCCCAAATATTTCATCTTGAAAGTAGCATTCAAATCAGCCTTAAATTCAACAATATGTCTCTCATTTGGTCCAGTGATTAGAAAATCATCAACATAAAGAACCACAATGAGAAGTACATCACCCTCACGCTTTACATACAATGTGCATTCTGTTGGACTGTTATGAAAGCCTCGTTTAACCAAATGAGTGTCAGCTTTCTCATACCAAGCACGAGGAGATAGCTTCAACCCATACAAAGCCTTCTTACATTTACACACTTTGTCCTCTTGTCCTTTTATGACAAAACCGCGAGGCTGCATTACATAAACTTCCTCAAATATGTCACCATTCAAGAAAGCAGTAACAATGTCCGATTGATGTACATCCCAACAAAAATGAGCTGCCAATGCACATAGAAAACACACAGTAGTCATACAACAAGTGGGAGCGAAAGTCTCTTCATAATCTATGCCTTTTTGCTGTGCATAACCCTTTGCAACAAGTTGAGCCTTATGACAATCAATCTCACCATCCGGCTTGCGTTTCAACTTGTAAACCCACTTCGTACCAATGGCCTTTTTGCCAGGAGGCAAATCACATAAAATCCATGTGTCATTTTCTATAAGTGCATCATATTCTAATTGCATGGCAGCCATCCAATTTTTTGAATTCTGTGATTCATCAAAAGACAGAGGCTCCTCAACATCATGTAAACTAGACACAGCCAAAGCATAACAATCTGATGCATAAGATGCATGGAGAGAGCCTGAACGAGTAGGACTAGACAAAGGTGCATCCAATTTATTGTCACGCAAAGTGTGCACCAGCCATTTTGGCATACCTCTAGCTTGCTCATTTTCAGCCCTTTCCTCATCAAGTACATCATGTACATCTGCATCAGTAGTAGGCTGATCTGTAACATTTTCAAAAACCCCCATAGGCTGTACATTTGCCTCATTGGAAATTACATTTGTATTTCCACCACTGAAAAGAGGCAACAAAGTGTTATAAATGTCCTGTGAGGTTACATTACTGTCTCTAGTACATGACAGCAAGGGCTGAACAGAATCTTCCACAAACACTACATCTTGTGAAACCAGAATATGTTTTGTTAGTGGATGATACAACCTGTAACCTTTGCTTTCAGCACTATAACCAAAAAAATACATTTGACAGCCTTATCATCCAATTTTCTGCGCTGTGTTTGTGGCACCAAAGCATATGCAAAACAGCCAAAAACACGCATGTGCTCAATAGAAGGCTTTCTATCATGCCATGCTTCATATGGAGTAATAGAGTGCAAAGCTTTCATAGGACACCTGTTAAGTACATAAGTGGCACACATGATGGCCTCAAGCCAAAAACAATGCGGCAAAGCTTGACTTTTGACCATACATCGTGACATTTCTGTAAGTGACTTGTTTTTCCTCTTAGCAACACCATTTTGCTGAGGTGTATAGGGCACTGTAGATTGGTGTTTTATCCCACGACTAGCGAGAAATGCATTAAATTCATGAGACATATACTCCCACCCTTGATCAGAGCAAACTGGCAAAATTCAGATGACCAAAACGTGCATGCCAAAGTTTTGCATCTGAAATAGCCCTTGAATCTGCAACAGCATTTGCAAAATTTTGTCCACACTTGTCTTAGAAAGTGAGCTTATATAGCCCACGACACAAAAGGCCAGATGCAACAATTTCATCACCAAAACTGAGATCATGAACTGTACATCTGTCATCCACAAATTTGACTACAAGTTCAAGTCTAGCAAGTGCGGATACAGACAAGAGATTCTTCTTGATCCCAGGTACATAAAGTGCATCAGCAAGTGTGAAAGAACTGCCATTAGCAGCAGTAAGCACAATCTTTCCAACTCCCTGAACTGGATAAGAGGCATTGTTTGCACAAGTGGCTGAATTCCCATGAGGGACAGACTCGAGAGAGGTAAACAATTCATGATGTTAGGTAATGTGCTTTGTAGCACCACTATCGAAATACCACACATGTGAATCTACAACAACTACAAGCATGCATCATGGATAGCAGGATTGTAAGTGCACTCTACGCTAAAATCCCATTCTGCATCAACATCAGCATTACAGTCTCCTTTTACAGAAGACTCAACAATGGCTGCATTTGTAGTGGAACCAGCCTTTGCAGTGGAACCACCCTTTTTCTTCTTAGCCTCTTTGGCCTTCAACTTAGGACAGGACTTGATCAAGTGATCATTGGCTTTACAACACATCTTCTTTTTTCCCTTATCACCAAAATTTCCAGACGAATTGCTACCAACAGAAGCATTAGAAACATAATTTTTGCCACTCGCAGCAGAACCATAAGAAATGGCTGCATTACTGTTACCACCCTTTCTTTGAGAGGCAATAAAAGCTTGTTCAACTGCACGCTGCCTAGTCCTGTTTTTTCTAGAAAGTGACTCTTGCAACAGCAATGTGCATAATGCATCAAACTTGACAACTTCAGGATTTGCTTGGGTCAACAGTCTCCAAGTACTAGCAAAAGTCTGGTAGGAATCTGGTAAGGCATCAAGAACAGTCTGCACAAGGGAACTGTCTGAAATGACTTCACCTACAGAAATAAGTTGCTCATTGATATCCTTGACACTAGCAAGGAAAGTGTCCATATCATCTTCCTCATGCATAATCTTCGACTCTAGATCTTTACGCACGAAAGCAATTTTAGCCTCATTGCGGCTTGCATAAAGACCTGCTAGAATATCCCAAGCCTGTTTTGCAGATTTTGCTGAACGGATGTGAGGAACAATGGTGCGCTTCACAGACAACGCAATCAATGCATGAGACTGCGCATCCTTTACATCCCAACGAGCTTGTTCTGTCGTAGGCAAAACAACTCTAGCAACAGCAATCCTTGCAGCAAGACCTGCACCATCCTCAACATCGCCTACATCCTCAGAACTAGGACGTATATCAATGCCCTGCACAATGTTCCAGACGTCCTTTGACTCAAGAACATGTTGCATCATATAAGCCCACATAGGGTAGTTGTCCCCATCCAACCTGTCCTCAGCAACAAACATCTTGAACACATCTGTGTTGTTGTTGTCAGCCATGGTAAATGCTACATCTGATGTGAAAACTGCCCGAAAATAGGAGAAACGGAGCGGGAACAACACGTGCTATATAGCACAAACCATAGAAGACTATAAGGCACCTGTTATGCAGAAAACAGCACTGACAAAAATTCTACACAAAATGACGAAATAGCCTGTGCAGTACTGCCTGTAGTGGAAACGGAGGCCGAAATGAGCCCAAATAAAAAATCTGAGCAGACCAAGCTCTACGAGCTTGCTTGAAATATTTGTCGACCTGGGAAAGCTCGCCAAAGCTCACTGAAATTGGAGAAAGTGAGCAGGTGTGTACTGGAGCAGCTGTGGCAACTAAGCCCAGGAGGACGCAACCTGCTCTGATACCAATTGTTGGAATTAGGGTTGCAGAAAAATGCACACAGCTTCGAGAAGATGAAGGAAGCTCAAGGCACACAATAGAGAGTGTATTACTTAGTGTGCAATGAAAAGATAGATAGCCCTAGAGTGATGGGTGTATATACAATGCTCGGGGGAAAAAACCTCCTAAAGAGGAAAAAAATGCCCCGGCGGTCCTAGTGTCTTCACACACATCACTACCACATGTATATGGTAACAATTTTTACGCAGGTTTACTCTACAACAAAATGGTGTTGCTGAGAGGAAGAATAGGCACATTGCAGAAGTTGCTAGAGCATTGATGAATGAAAAGAATATTGGTCATTTGTATTAGGCTGAGGCTATTGCTACAATTGTATACATTATGAACATGACCCCTACTATTGTAGTGCATGATATGACAACGGAGGAGAAGTTTTGTGGTGAGAAACCAAATGTATCAAATTTTAAAGGGTTTGGATGTATTGCTTATGTGCATGTGCTGGATGAGCTAAGAAGTAAGCTTGAGCCAAAAGTAGAAAAATGTGTATTCATTGGCTATTCCCTTGAGTAGAAAGGGTACAAGTGTTACAATTGTGTCACGAGTAAAGTGAGGGTCAGCAAGGATGTTGTTTTTGATGAAATGGCGAGTTGGCATGCTGATGTAAAAGTTGATTTGGGGATTGATATAAAAGATAACGTGGCTATAAAAAATACAAGTGTGCAATCACAAGTCTTGAGTGGGTCGCAAGGGACACCTAGTGCAGTTCATGGCAAGAATCCGTGGAGTGGAAGGCTGCACAAAAGAGTGATTCTTACTAACTCTTCAAATGAATCAAGGAAAGGGAAGGAAAAAGTTGATAATGCCCCTCAGTTGCCAAATTTGAGTGCTGAGCATGATGATGGCAATAGTAGTGGTTCTGAGCAAAGTTTAGATTAGGAGTTTAATTTTCATCTTCAAAATCCATCACTTTTCTTTCTTCTATGCTTGGTCTTTGACTTCTTGAGAAATTTTTTGTCTCTCCTTTGCTAAATATATCCTTTCTAGCATGTCCAATATGAGAGATTGGTGATACTTTCTCATTCTGCAACCATTTATCTAGTTAGAAATAACCTATCCCTCTAATGTTGCGAGTTGGACAGCTCCACTTGGTGATATATCATTGATCACAAAGGGACCATTACCTTGCTTTTTAAGTTTCTTGGAATGTTGTTTCAAGGTATAGGCTAATACATAGTCACCCTTCTAAAATTCCTTGTTTTAATGAAAATTGTGGCATTCCTCATTTCATTGGGGTTTGAAATATCTGATGCAGATTATTCATTGTTTGTGCGCAAGAATGATGCATGAATTGTGGTTATATGAATATATGTGCATGATTTGATTGTTGGAGGAGATAATTTGGCTGAAGTAGAGGGTGTACAAACTCTACTTATGCGGGAATTTGAAATGAAAGATTTGGGAGACTTGTGATGTTTCTTGGGCATTGAAACTATTTGCACATAAGAGGGTGTATGGATGCCACAAAGTTAATATGCTTTGAATATGTTGAAAAAGTATGATATGGCTGATTGTAAGCAAGTTTTAATGCCTTCAAATCAGAATTTGGAGTTGGGAAATGATGTAGGTCAAGTGCTTGAGAATGCTACTATGTACAAGAAGATAATGAGCAGCTTGATCTAAATGACTATCTCACCCCCAAACTTGAGCTACAGACTATCTCACCCCCAAACTTGAGCTACACAGTTTCATTGGTGAGTCCATTTATGCAGTCTCCCAGGGAACCACACTTGGATGTGGTGAGGTGCACTTTGCACTATGTGAGTGCTACTTCAGATTATGCACTCTTTTATAGCAATTATGTGGAGTTGTAGCTCTATGGATACACATATGCAAATTGGGATGGTAGTACATACGATCACATGTCTACCAACAGAGTCATGTTCTCACTTGGGAGTGCTGCTATCACATGGAGCACCAAGAAGCAACCTATGGTTTCTCTTTTGAGTACAAAGGAAAAGTAGTGGGGTGATGCAGCTCCAATATGTGAGGTAGCATGGCTAGGCTTGCTACGTCCTAATTTTTGAGTACAGGTAGAAAGGCTGATTGTCGTCTACTATGACAACCTTAGTGTTTGGCGAACAAAGCAGCGGTCTCCAGAGAAGGAGTCACATTTTTGTGGGAAACCCTTGTAAAATTCTTTTGTAAGAGAGCATCTCTAAGCCGAGAACTTGTAAAAGAATTTATGATTATTTTTCTGGGAGCAATTGTATATTAGAGAGCCAGTTAGAAGTTTAGGAGCTTTTGGCCGGACAAGCCATTTGTAAAGACCTAAACTATAAAGGTCAAGTTTTGTAAGTTTGAACATCATCTTTTCTAGGAGAAACTGAGAAGACAGCGTATGTTTGAGAGCTTCTTCTTGCTCCAACTTGTAATCTTCGCTATTGTGGCTACGGTAATCCAAATTCAGATTCGTTTATCGGTGTAGGTTTTTAAATACGAGTTTGAGACCTTAAATCACTGTTTTGAGTGTTTAAACGCGTATTTTATGTTGTTTTGACCCTAGGAGAGGCTTTAGGGACCCTAAAATGACCCCTCAGGATCACCTGTTCGCTGTTTTTGCTGATTTTGGGATGAATGATCGCGATCTTTGTACCTTTCCAGAAAGCTGTGACAGTGATAGGATATGCTCTTGATAGTCCCCTATAGCTTTCCTTCAAGTTTCATGCGAATCCGATATGATTTGCATGGTAAACAAGCGTGATAATTGTAGAGCTGTGTAGAAGGACATAGGCAGATTGCTTGGCTTTAATGCGTATGATTTGCTTGTAGAGTTAGTAGTTGCATCTCTTTGAGCTCACTTCATTAGGATTGACACCCTAGTGAGTTTCCATGCCTCATCCGAGTCTTCCCTTGTATTGATATTTTATGTTGATGCGTGAGAGGTATGCTATGGACGTCCGTCGCGACGACCCGCAAACATTGCCGCCATTTCCGGGGAATGCACCTTAGGTGATGAGTGACCGAGTGCGCAGTTAGCTTCCTTAAAAGAAGATCAATCCACAAATCCATTTTATACCTCAGTTAGGCTACTAGATAGGGGTTTAGAGCTTAGTGAAGTCTAGAGTTAGTGGACCGATTAGATCCTCTCTTAGGAGATTTAGGGAGCTGTGAGTGAGAGTGTTCAAAGCATTTTTGCTCTTCAATTTCTCTAATTCGATTGAGTACTGAAATCCCACCGAAAATCCGTCTTGTTTGTTTTGTTTGATTCATTTCTTTATGTTCTTTCATTTCTATACTTAGGAGTAGGATAAGTAAATCACATTCCAGTCAGATTTGGGGCAAAAGTTAGAGTCGAGAAGCCAGAAAACCATTACCTTGGCAAAAGGCCATAAGACTTTGAAATTTAGAAAACCTGACCAAACAGGTTGATATTGATTCAAATCACAAAGTGGTAGCACAAAACATTGTAAAACACTTGACAGAGGGAGCATACCAAATTTCATTAGATTTGTCCCAGGTACTACGATCGCGATCGATGTACCTCAGTGTCAGATTTGTACAAGATTTGACATGTGCCTTCCTGATAAGATTCTAAAAAAGTTTGTCTAAAGCAACCACACCCAAAAACATCAAAAATCAAGGAAATCAGGCCACTTGGGTAAAACTAGCTTGACAAACCCAGAAACTGGAAAATCTTGACTTTTGGTGATCCAAATGCAAAAAGACTTGGGGGATAGCCTTAAAACATCAGTGTCTACAAGCATGCCAAATTTGGTCTAATTTGGGCTTAGTACTACGATCACGATCGGTGTACCTAAGTGCCAGATTTTGACCAGATTTCATCTGTGAGATCCTCAGGTGTATATAAACATAAAAGTCTAAAGGACCTAGAGCCAGAAACGTCAAAATACCTGTTAAACCATCTGAATACAGATCCAAGTCAAAAACTACTAAACTAGCATAGATATTGACTTTGAGTAGACCAAAACACATCAAAACTGGGAAGAAACGATGTAGGGGGATAGCCTGTGCATAGGACAAGCCTAGATTCTTATTGCTGGCATATGGTGGCCTACACTATTCATGGACTCCGAAGAGTTTGTGAAACGATGTGACGATTGCTAGAGGACAAAGATTCCTAGAGCACGAGATGACATGCCCTTGAGACCAATGATGGGGGCAAGAGCGTTTGCAAAATGGGGAATAGATTTTGTAGGACCAATTGCACCTCCTGGATATAAAACGCATGCTCAATACATTATTGTGGAAACAGATTATCTAACAAAGTGGGTTGAAGCGAAAGCAACAACCAAAAATAATGCAAAAACGACAGCACAATTTTTGTATGAGAACATTTTCACCAGATATGGCTTACCAATAGAGATAGTGAGCGATAGAGGGACTCATTTCATCAATGAAGTGATCAAATTCCTATTGGGGATGAATTCATGGTAATTCACAGGAAGTCAGCTCCCTATCACCCACAAGCTAACGGCCAAGCAGAAAGTACAAACAAGATTTTGGTGACAATTCTCACGAAAATTGTTAGTGAATCGAGAGCCGACTGGAATTAGAAGCTGCATTCAGCTTTATGGGTATGTAGAGTAGCGTACAAAACCTCAATCGAAACGACTCCGTTCAACATGGTTTATGGAATTCAAGCGATTTTGCCACTTGAATTTCTTATCCCCACACTTCGGGTAGCTAAAGAATTAGAATGGACGAGCCATGAATTATCCGATCAAATAGATAACCTAGAAAATCTGGATGAAACTAGATTGAGAGCAATTGCATCAATCTACGCGCAAAAATGAAACATGAAATCATTCTTTGACCAACATGTTATCAGCAAGGAATTTGCTACGGGGGATTACATTGTGAGTGGGATGAAAACACACATAGCGCCTCTATAACGACCCGACACACACTCTTGGGAAGATACACACACACACACTATGGGGCACCACTCGGCTTAGACAACACACCTGGCCGAGGCAGGGAACACACCTCTGGAGTGAGAGGAGAGAGACTATCCAATTGCCTACTCCACACAGACACACACACACACACACACACCCAAAAAACTCAGCTCAAAAGAGGAGAATTTCTGATGTTTAGATACAATTGAGCTTGGGCCAACACCAATGGGGCAAATAGCTCACACAATAGGGGTAAAATAAGCAAGATACAATCACAAACTAGAGCAAAAACTTCGCTCATAGGAGAAACTTACACAGAAAAACAGTACAAAAAGAGTGAGGAATTTGGCAAAATGGATAGCGCCATCGCGTCCGGAACGGCCCAAAACCCCAGTCTACAATGTCAAAGTGCTCAAATCTGACCTCGGATGAGCAGTTTACGGCCAAAAAAGGCTCCAAAAACCCCAAAAACACACCTGCGGCTGTTCCTCCTCTCTTCTCCACGTTTTTTCTGGTCTTCTCTCTATTTTTTCAGTTCCCACACTTAGATTTATTACTTGGGCACCCTTGGCCTTTTAGATGACCTCAAACGGACCCCGAACAGGCCAAAAACTGACCTCGCAGTGCATAGTTGTCACCTTTTTGCATCATCCGCACACCTGGCACTCATTTCTTTTCAATAATGCGTCTCGCAACCACGTGAAGTGGCCCCAAAAAGTGGTCCTAATGATGACCTTTTTGCATAACTCTCACAAGAAAAAACCCACGTTGTGTCCGTACTTCTCCACGTGCAAGTATTGACCCCGTTCGACCTCCTGACGCCACTAGATGCCATCTGACGCACCTGCTTACCTCATGTCGTCGGCCCGCGGATAGCTTCCTCAAGAAGTTTTACGCGCTACCAACTCCTCCTTATTGTAGAAAAAACACAATGGTACTGGTAATAGTGAAAATCGATGCACTATGTACACCCTATCCTACCTGTACACATGTGGGCCCCACGTAACCACCTGGCTCTGAAAAATGGGCAATTCTTTATTTGATGCACCATGCATGTATATGTACATATGCGCAATACCTTGCTCCAAAAAACTCCTGACATAATTTTCCCATCCCCTAACCTGCTAGATCATTCATGATCAGCAACAGCAAAGAGCGATATGAGACTCGCCGCATCACAGGTCTCCTCATCCTTCACCAACATTGCTTGCTCCACAGACAGTTCATCTTGCTCCACCATCATCAATCTAGCATGATACAATTTAAGACGCAATCCATTTACCCTTGACTTATGTAGAACACCATCCAGGTTAGCCAGCTGATATGTGCCATTTGGAAAACACTCCACTACCTTGAAAGGGCCTTCCCACTTAATTTGAAACTTCTTTTGGAAGGTGTTGTCCAGCTTACTATTGTAGCGCAAAACCAAGTCATGTTTCTTGATACGCTTACTTTTGACCTGTTCATTTATCTTTGCCAAAGACTTATCCTGCATCTGCCCATAATGCTCCAATGCGCTCATCCTATCCAACTGGACCTCTTGTAGTTGTAAGAGCCTCTCTTCGAATGCATCACTAGGCGGCCCAAGCAACTTCTCTAACATCTTGACCGCAGGCAACTCTACTTCCACAGGCAATAGTGATTCTTTTCCATACACCAAATGAAATGGAGTAAACCTTGTACCTGTCTTCACCGAAGTACGGTAAGCCCATAATGCACTAGGCAATTCCAAATCCCAATTCTTTCCTTGGTGCTCTGTCACTTTCAAAAGAATCTGTACCAACTCAGCATTGAATCTTTCATTTAAGCCATTACATTGTGGGTAATAAGGAGTGGTATGCTGGTGCCTAATCTTCATCTTTGCACATAAAAAATCTAGCAGTTTAGCTCTAAAGCCAGGCCCCTTATCTGAAAGTAGCTCCAATGGCACCCCAAACTTGCAACATATTTCATCATACACAAATTTTGCCACATCCTTTGCAGTGATCTGTTTTACTGCTATAGCCTCTGCCCATCTAGAAAGATAGTCCACTGCCGTCAAAATATAGATTTTGCCCCTGCTTGTGGTAGGTAACGAGCCTATTGCATCAATCCCCACTTTTCAAACACATCAAACGCCATAATGGTTTTTCGTAGCTCTGGCTTCAACACTCTCTTCCCAAATGCTTGACACCTATTGCAAGACCTACACCAATGGTGAACATCCTTGTGCAAACTAGGCCATACATACCCCTCTTGCAAAATCTTATGCAAGGTGATCTTTAGAGCAAAATGGCCACCACATGCGCCTTCATGATTCTCTTCCAACACTCTGTAAAGCTCCTCCCGCCAAGGTACACGTCTCAACACGAGATCAACCCCTTTCATGTATAAGACATCACCAATCAATTTGTACCTGTATTCTCTACGCACAAAGCCATACTTCTTAGACTTCTGAATCTCTTTTGGAATGATTCCTGTTAGCAAAAAATCCTCTTCTTGAGCCAAACTTTCCCGGCCATGATAAAGAGGTAAAGTGGTCCTGAACACAAATGGCTCCCCAATCATGCTTTGAGTTGCTTCATGTGCCTCTCCATTTAGAGCACGTTCAATGTGTCTGATGCTCCATGCTTCGAACTTTTTTAACAGGCCTTTAATTCTGAAGCACATTTCCTTCAATGAGGTGTTCTTGCTCTTCCACACACCCAACACTTGCTTCACCACTAACAAGGCATCACCTTTTATGCTCAACCTTCGAACCCCATGCTTCAAACAAATGTGTAATTCGGCTTCCAAAGTAGCATATTCAGCCTCATTGTTACTATGAGCATCCAATTTGAACCCTCTCTTGCATACTAGCTTCCCCTCTGGGTCATTAAGTGCTATACCCCCTGAAGCTGCATCATGGCTTTTTCTGTATGAACCATCAAAGAACAACACATGTGCATTGCTGATTTGTGGCACTTCTTCAACTACCTCTCTCACCATCTCTTCCTTAACAATAAGGGGATTCTCCTTGTAGGTCAACAAATCAGCTAGGGTAGCCCTTGTACTATCTTCCACTAGAAAAGAGAACTCAAACTCCTGCAACTCAATTACCCATTTCTTCACCACATTTGACATGTTAGTGCCATTAATTAACTGTGGCGAAAAGGCATAACTCGTCAAGAAAACAAAAGGCCATGGTAGCAAGTAATGACGAAATTGTCGACAAGCAAATATTACACTGGCCATCACTAGCTCTACTTCCGAGAATTTTCTCTCTGCTACCAACTTCACTCGGCTTGCACAATACATTGGCCTCGTGTAATGGCTGCCCTTCCCCTTTTGCAATAGCATGGCTCCATTGGCATCATCCCCTACTGAGGGATTTACATAAAAAACTTTCTCCCAATCAGGAGCCTGCATGGCTGACAAACCCCCTAACACCTCTTTCACCTCTTGAAACACTTCTTCACACTTGTCATCCCATTGCAATGGATCATGCTTTGCCACTTGTTGTAATGGATAAAGAATCTAAGAAGACAATGGAATAAACCTTGCCATGTACTTCACTTTGTGTATAAAGGTTGCCAATTGCCTCGTACTCGTAGGTGATGGAAGAAGAATAATAGACTTAACCTTATCTGGATCAGCCTCAATGCCATTTTCTGACACCATATGGCCCAATAACTTCACCCTTGGCTGTGCTAGATGACATTTCTTTGGATTTAGTTGTCCTCCACATTCATCATATTGAGCCAATACCATCTGCAGCTTCTCATGGTGTTCAGCCCTACTGCTATAAACACAGAAGTCATCCATAAAAGCTTTAACACAACTACCAATGAATGGTTCCAACACCCAATTTGCTCTCTCTTGATAGAAGGAAGGTCCATTTGACAACCCAAATGGCAATACTGTGTAGCAATAGCAGCCCCATGGCATAATAAAAGTTGTCTTTGTGCGGTCTTTAAGAGCAATCTTCAATTGAAAATAGCCTGAAAAAACATCACACACATTGTACCTCTCATAACCTGCCACTGAATCCAAGATCTGATTGATGAATGGAAGAGGATATGGGTTCTTCTTAGTGGCTGCGTTTAAGGGTTTAAAATCCAGACAAATTCTCCACTTCCCATCCTTCTTTGGACTGACTACAACTGGACTCACCCATTCTGTGGTCTCCACAGGGACTATGAACCCTGCCTTCAACAACTTGTCCACCTCTTCTCGCAAGGCTTCCATTTGCTCTTGACCCATCCTTCTTAGCCTTTGCCGCACTGGCTTAGCACCTTCTTTCAGCTCTATATGCATCTCTTCACCCTTGAACCCTCTGATCTCTTCATATGAAGTAATGAACAAATCAAGAAAACTAGCCAGCATGTGCAAATATATATCCTTCTCCATAGTTGAGAGGTCTCCACTGATCATTTGTGTCATCAATTCCTGCTTCTTTGACAACTCAACCTTGGTTTGCATCAGCCCTTCAATCACTTCATAAGGCCCTTCACTTTCATCTTCAACCTCATTCGCAAATGCAACTAAACCAAACTCCTGGATTTCTTTGTCCATCAAAAGAAATGCAACATCAGCATCCTCATCACTGCTAGTAGTGCTATCACTGTCCTCATCTGTCACCGTGGAAGAGTCTTCATCCTCATCTTCATAAAGCTCCTCTAATCGTTTCCTTGTGTCCATATTATAAAGCTTCTTGGTACCTGTCTTTCCATAGAGGCTAATCGTACCATGTCGCCAATCTTGAACAGCTCCCACTGCACGTAACCATGGTCTGCCCAGTATAATAGGATATGCTCCCAACCCTGCTGGCATCACATGAAAATCAACCACTGCCTTTGCATCATATGGCTCCACTTCTAAGCTCTTTACAACACCCAAGCATTTTACTTTTTGATGGTTTGCCAATCTGATCCGAAACCTTGACACCCCAGCCACTGTGAGACCCATCTTCTCAACGCATGAGTGTGTTATGACGCATATTTGGGCTCCTCCATCCACATAACATTGTCCCAAATTTTTTCTTTTATGCCACACATCTACTATTGGACAAATGTCTGGTAGCTCATCCATTGCCAACACCTTTAGTGAACGTCTCTGTGGCTCATTCTCCATTGGGCTAACCATCCTCTTCCACTGTCGCTTTAGCTTAGGCACCATCTCTATAAGCTGCCCAAAAGTAACATCTGCCTTCTTGCTCGTTAGATCCTCCTTCAAGTCATAGCTTAATTGCCCATCCCCTAGTGGAAAATCTGAAACATGAAACTTTCGACGAGCTCTCCTTTTCCTCTTGGCCTTGACATCCTCGCCTTCATGGATCTTTCCTTTCTTCTTACTAGGACCTGGGGCACTTCTTCCTTCCTTTTCCTCTGTGGTCCTCTTCCCAATAGGCATCACTAATGTATCCTCTAGCTTTGATGCCTTCTCCAAGGTGACTACACTTAGCACTTTTGTCTTTCCTTTTTCCTCCTGGGTCAGTCCACTGGTTCCTTCGTCTCCCTTAATTTCGATGCCATAATCATTTGACCTAGTTAACACCTTTCTTGGCAATGGATACATGTCTCCCCCCATCCTTGGTGGCTTATCACATTGCGGGCTGATGTGACCCAACTCTCCACAATTGTCACAGGTGGGCGTCTGCCTCCAAAACCTACCATTGCTTTGTCCAACACCATTCCTAGGTCTTTCTTCACCTCCTGGCTGATTTTCATACCTCCCTTGACCTCGATTATTTCCCACTTGACCTAGCATGTTTAGGCTGAGATTCTTCATCAAATCTACCATTTGCCTCATGTCTTGCCTTAGCCCATCATCTTGCACTGCTGTAGTGACCACTGCTGGCATAACCTGAGTAGTAACAGGAACCACTGGTTCGTGATGAACCCCTGACATGCGACCTTGTAAAGATTCTATAGGCTGAAATTCAGACCTCATTGGCAAAGACTCCACCCCTAACTGGCTCATTTTCCTCAACTTCCACTCTTTGTTCCTTTCTACCTCTAGTGCATCTTCATATGTCCTAGGCTTCTTTAGCTCCACTCTCCAACGTATATTCTCCCAAAGACCAGCCAAGAACCTGTCCTTCTTCATCATGTCAGGCGGGGGTACATGTGGTGCTAAGGCCTTGCACATTCGCTCCCATGCCAATGAAAACTTACGTATGTAGGCATCTACTGGCTCACCTTCCTTCTGCACCAAACCTTGTACCTCTTGCCACACTTTGTCAGGATCTTCTATCTTCACAAACTCCACTTCCAATCCATGCCTTAGATTGTCCCAACTCAATCTTAGAGGTGGATCCGCTGCACGCAACTCCTCTTCAAATGCCTTGGACCAAACTCGTGCATCACTCTTCAAACAAATTTGGAGAAGGCGTAACATTTGCGTAGGGTCATGAATCTGGTTGCTAATGCATGCAACCTCCATATTTTCCAAAAATTCTTCCACATCTTCATCACTTCTTCCATGAAACTCCGGATAAGAGAAAGCCATGGCTACCCAAGTTTCAATGCTTTGAGAACCCCTTTGAACACACGTGCAAGAACCCAAAACTTTTGACTACCCAATCCTCAGAAACTTCAATAGAGCTCAACTTTAGATAAGGACAAACACATGCACATCAAATGAGTTTTCATAGTTGATCATCGGAATTACAACAGGCAAAGGACATTCCAAGATCTCTCGTAATCTTCTTGGCCCAAACATAAAGACTATGCGCTGCTGGAAAAAAATCTTCCTGGACACATGAACATTTATCTGGATTCTTTGAGTTAAATGAAATGGAGTGAATTGAGGGCCATTTTGATCATCCATTAAAGCCAACCATGAAACTCCCAAGAAGGCACACCTGACTTAACCTCTGATTTTGCCAAAATTTCAGCAGCATAACAGCATATATGGCTCAAAAGACCAAAAAACCAGCCATCATAACTTGGAAAAATTTTGGCAGAGTTTCCCCAGAAATAGAGCAGTAGGAACCCAAAATATAGACTGTATATGTATGCATAAACTGTCAACAATAGAACCCGAGCATCAAGTAGGACTCACTAGTACATAGCCTATGGCGAGGTCACAAAAAGGGTGCTCTAGCTACCTGTATCACCGAAAGGATCTCTACATTTGAGAATCCCCCAGCTCAATAAAAACCTCACGCTATCGACCCTCACACGAAGGCTAATGCAAATCGCGTATAGTCAAGTCTCAGAAATGACTATCTTCCAGACCAAGTCTCAGAAATGGCTTGGACTGTCAAATACAGCCAAGTATGGCTCCACAAATGCGTACAATGGCAGTTTCCACAAGTAACGTACAATCCAGTAGACAATGCGCTCAAATAGGCGCCAAGTGATGCATACCCACAACAACTGCATCTGACACCACTGCTAGTATATCACTGTACTCCAGCTACCTGTACCTGTACCTGTCCCTGTCCCTGTAACCTGTAACCTGTAATCTGCAACCTGTAATTTCGAACCTCGAAGCTTGAAGCTCGAAGGAGAAGGTACTCGAAGAAGATCCTCCGTGGGGGCGCCAAAAGAATGGCTATCGACCCTCACACAAAGGCTAATGCAAATCGCGTATAGTCAAGTCTCAGAAATGACTATCTTCCAGACCAAGTCTCACAAATGGCTGGGACTGCCAAATAAAACCAAGTATGGCTCCACAAAGGCGTACAATTTGCATTTTCCACAAGTAACGTACAATACCAACAGACATGTAATCTGCAACCTGTAATCCCGAATCTCGAAGCTTGAAGCTTGAAGCAGAAGGTACTCGAACAAGATCCTCAGTGGGGGCACCAAAAGAATGTGAGCGGGATGAAAACACACACAACGCCTCTATAACAACCCGACACACACTCTTGGGAAGATACACACACACACTATGGGGCACCACTCGGCTTAGACAACACACCTGGCCGAGACAGGGAACACACCTCTAGAGTGAGAGGAGAGAGACTATCCACTTGCCCACTCCACACAGACACACACACACACACACACACACACACACACACACACACACACACACACAAAACTCAGCTCAAAAGAGGATAATTTCTGATGTTTAGATACAATTGAGCTTGGGCCAACACCAATGGGGCAAATAGCTCACACAATATGGGTAAAATAAGCAAGATACAATCACAAACTAGAGCAGAAACTTCGCTCATAGGAGAAACTTACACAGAAAAAAAGTAGAAAAAGAGTGAGGAATTTGGCAAAATGGACAGCGCCATCGCGTCCGGAACGGCCCAAAAATCCCAGTCTACAATGTCAAAGTGCTCAAATCTGACCTCGGATGAGCAGTTTACGGCCAAAACAGGCTCCAAAAACCCCAAAAACACACCTGCGGTTGTTCCTCCTCTCTTCTCCACGTTTTTTTCAGTTCCCACACTTAGATTTATTACTTGGGCACCCTTGGACTTTTAGATGACCTCAAACGGACCCCGAACAGGCCAAAAACTGACCTCGCAGTGCATAGTTGTCACCTTTTTGCATCATCCCCACACCTGGCACTCATTTCTTTTCAATAATGCGTCTCGCAACCACGTGAAGTGGCCCCAAAAAGTGGTCCTAATGATGACCTTTTTGCATAACTCTCACAAGAAAAAACCCACGTTGTGTCCGTACTTCTCCACGTGCAAGTATTGACCCCGTTCGACCTCCTGACGCCACTAGATGCCATCTGACGCACCTGCTTACCTCATGTCGTCGGCCCGCGGATAGCTTCCTCAAGAAGTTTTACGCGCTACCAACTCCTCCTTATTGTAGAAAAAACACAATGGTACTGGTAATAGTGAAAATCGATGCACTATGTACACCCTATCCTACCTGTACAGATGTGGGCCCCACGTAACCACCTGGCTCTGAAAAATGGGCAATTCTTTATTTGATGCACCATGCATGTATATGTACATATGCACAATACCTTGCTCCAAAAAACTCCTGACATAATTTTCCCATCCCCTAACCTGCTAGATCATTCATGATCAGCAACAGCAAAGAGCGATATGAGACTCGCCGCATCATAGGTCTCCTCATCCTTCACCAACATTGCTTGCTCCACAGACAGTTCATCTTGCTCCACCATCATCAATCTAGCATGATACAATTTAAGACGCAATCCATTTACCCTTGACTTATGTAGAACACCATCCAGGTTAGCCAGCTGATATGTGCCATTTGGAAAACACTCCACTACCTTGAAAGGGCCTTCCCACTTAATTTGAAACTTCTTTTGGAAGGTGTTGTCCAGCTTACTGTTGTAGCGCAAAACCAAGTCATGTTTCTTGATACCCTTACTTTTGACCTGTTCATTTATCTTTGCCAAAGACTTATCCTGCATCTGCCCATAATGCTCCAATGCGCTCATCCTATCCAACTGGACCTCTTGTAGTTGTAAGAGCCTCTCTTCGAATGCATCACTAGGCGGCCCAAGAAAATTCTCTAACATCTTGACCGCAGGCAACTCTACTTCCACAGGCAATAGTGCTGCTTTTCCATACACCAAATGAAATGGAGTAAACCCTGTACCTGTCTTCACCGAAGTACGGTAAGCCCATAATGCACTAGGCAATTCCAAATCCCAATTCTTTCCTTGGTGCTCTGTCACTTTCGAAAGAATCTGTACCCACTCACCATTGAATCTTTCATTTAAGCCATTAAACTGTGGGTAATAAGGAGTGGTATGCTGGTGCCTAATCTTCATCTTTGCACATAAAAAATCTAGCAGTTTAGCTCTAAAGCCAAGCCCCTTATCTGAAAGTAGCTCCAGTGGCACCCCAAACTTGCAACATATTTCATCATACACAAATTTTGCAACATCCTTTGCAGTGATCTCTTTTACTGCTATAGCCTCTACCCATCTAGAAAGATAGTCCACTGCCGTCAAAATATAGCTTTTGCCCCTGCTTGTGGTAGGTAACGGGCCTATTGCATCAATCCCCCACTTTTCAAACACATCAAACGCCATAATGGTTTTTCGTAGCTCTGGCTTCAACACTCTCTTCCCAAATGCTTGACACCTATTGCAAGACCTACACCAATGGTGAACATCCTTGTGCAAACTAGGCCATACATACCCCTCTTGCAAAATCTTATGCAAGGTGATCTTTAGAGCAAAATGGCCACCACATGCGCCTTCATGATTCTCTTCCAACACTCTGTAAAGCTCCTCCCGCCAAGGTACACGTCTCAACACGAGATCAACCCCTTTCATGTATAAGACATCACCAATCAATTTGTACCTGTATGCTCTACGCACAAAGCCATACTTCTTAGACTTCTGAATCTCCTTTGGAATGATTCCTGTTAGCAAAAAATCCTCTTCTTGAGCCAAACTTTCCCGGCCATGATAAAGAGGTAAAGTGGTCCTGAACACAAATAGCTCCCCAATCATGCTTTGAGCTGCTTCATGTGCCTCTCCATTTAGAGCACGTTCAATGTGTCTGATGCTCCATGCTTCGAACTTTTTTAACAGGCCTTTAATTCTGAAGCACATTTCCTTCAATGAGGTGTTCTTGCTCTTCCACACACCAGCACTTGCGTCACCACTAGCAAGGCATCACCTTTTATGCTCAACCTTTGAACCCCATGCTTCAAACAAATGTGTAATTCGGCTTCCAAAGTAGCATATTCAGCCTCATTGTTACTATGAGCATCCAATTTGAACCCTCTCTTGCATACTAGCTTCCCCTCTGGGTCATTAAGTGCTATACCCCCTGAAGCTGCATCATGGCTTTTTCTGTATGAACCATCAAAGAACAACACATGTGCATTGCTGATTTGTGGCACTTCTTCAACTACCTTTCTCACCACCTCTTCCTTAACAATAAGGGGATTCTCCTTGTAGGTCAACAAATCAGCTAGGGTAGCCCTTGTACTATCTTCCACTAGAAAAGAGAACTCAAACTCCTGTAACTCAATTACCCATTTCTTCACCACATTTGACATGTTAGTGCCATTAATTAACTATGGCAAAAAGGCATAACTCGTCAAGAAAACAAAAGGCCGTGGTAGCAAGTAATGACAAAATCATCGACAAGCAAATATTACACTGGCCATCACTAGCTCTACTTCTGAGAATTTTCTCTCTGCTACCAAATTCACTCGGCTTGCACAATACACTGGCCTCATGTAATGGCTGCCCTTCCCCTTTTGCAATAGCATGGCTCCAATGGCATCATCCCCTACTGAGGGATTTACATAAAAAACTTTCTCCCAATCAGGAGCCTACATGGCTGACAAACCCCCTAACACCTCTTTCACCTCTTGAAACACTTCTTCACACTTGTCATCCCATTGCAATGGATCATGCTTTGCCACTTGTTGTAATGGATAAAGAATCTGAGAAGACAATGGATTAAACCTTGCCATGTACTTCACTTTGTGTATAAAGGTTGCCAATTGCTTCGTACTCGTAGGTGATGGAAGAAGAATAATAGACTTAACCTTATCTGGATCAGCCTCAATGCCATTTTCTGACACCATATGGCCCAATAACTTCACCCTTGGCTGTGCTAGATGACATTTCTTTGGATTTAGTTGTCCTCCACATTCATCATATCGAGTCAATACCATCTGCAGTTTCTCATGGTGTTCAGCCCTACTACTATAAACACAGAAGTCATCCATAAAATATTTAACACAAAAGCTTTAACACAACTGAATACAAATGGGTTCGAAAAATAGTTGCCATCAAAAAACCAACAATCAAGGAGAGAGCAATCAAACTGCAAGCTCTTTCGTTCCATAAACAGCTAGCCTCGCCATCAGAAGCCACTGAAAATTATATTCAGTCCCCGCATCTTGCACAACACTTTGTTTCCAAATGCATTGTCTCCAACATGAGGATAGGGCCACATTACACGGCCGTGCATAGACACAGATTTCAAAACCCATGCACATGCACACAACCTTCGTCCGGGACGACTCAGTTTAGGAAGGGGGGAGTAACTGCTGAATCTAGCAGCAGACAGGACCATTAAGGGGTGCAACGTGTATATATGTACATAATGCGTGTGTTTGTTGTTTTTTTTCATTTTTTAGAGTTTAATTTCGAACAAATTTGATCAAAATATGGCATTTTTAGCATTTTTATCATCCAATCAGCATAATAATGAGTTGTAATGACAAAATCTAGAGCATTGGGATGCTTCTAGTGAAAATATATGCTTAGGGGTGAGTATAATAATTTTTGGCTAATTTTCGCTAGTTAATAAGTATTTTCAATTTATTTTGTTTGATTTTCGTTAATAATCTTCCAAAAATTAAAAAATATCCCCCACAGTGTCGGAATTAAGTTTTGGAAGCAAACGTCGAAGTATCATGATAGGGTTATCAAGCATGAAAGATATGAAGCTAATCTGAAAATGTCTAATTTCAGCCTTAATGATCATGACCACATTTCACCAGAATTGCATCAAATGCTCATACGACGCCAGAATGACGAACGGTTTGACCCACAGATGGTATGCATATTATATCGGGATCAAAGGTAAGGAAAATCAGCCCTATGTCACAAAAATCTCGGGAAGATATCAGTCAGGTAGGCCAAATTCTAGCTCATTGTTCATTTTCACATTTTGATAGTGAAGAAGAGAGCTTCTTGACCTAGAGCGAGCTGCCACATTTCTACCCCATACAGACGATTGCAGCCAGCATTTCATACCAGATTTCAAAGGTATGTTCCTTATCAAGTAAAGATCAAGTCTATTACGTATGCAAGCGCGAATCATTGCACAAACGGGCGAATGGATCAAATCAAAGTCGGATTGAGTCAAATAGGTCAAGGGCCCTTAGAGGCATCATGACAAAACTTTTTCAAGCACAGAACACATCAATGTGTTCGACAATGTCAAAAACAAAGCCATGTGGTCAGAAAGCATTTTAGTGGTGGTACAACGATCGCGATCGGTGTACCCCACTAACCAAACGTGGCACAAAAATTGCAAAAGGCCTCCTCTTAGCTTCGCCAACAAACTGCAGGTATCAAAAATCAAATTGGGGTCCATGGTACGATCGTGATCGGTGCCCCCAGATGCAGGTTTTAGAAATTTTGGCTTGACCCAGGCTTAGAACTCAGTGAGGGACACACTTGCTTGGATTTTCATGAAAAATGCACAAATTTTGCTCATAGAATGGGCCAAATTTGTCACACACACCCGAATCAAGAAATTTGACCTACAGCTACCAAAATTCGATTGAAAATTATGACAGGTGGTTTGAAAGGCATACCTGTCCGACTAGGAGTCAGCACGATAGTAGAAAACCCTGAATGGAGCTCAGAATCTCCTACCAAGACAGAGATGACCATTTCAGTCTTGAATGATTACACTTGAATGGAAGAGCAAAGTAAGAGGAACACAATGCAATAAACAAATCTGAATTTGGATTACCGTAGCCACAGTAGTGAAAATTACAAGTTGGAGCAAGAAGAAGCTCTCAAACATACGATGTCTTCTCAGTTTCTCCTAAAAAAGATGATGTTCAAACTTACAAAACTTGACCTTTATAGTTTAGGTCTTTACAAATGGCTTGTCCGGCCAAAAGCTCCTAAACTTCTAACTGGCTCTCTAATATACAATTGCTCCCAGAGAAAAAATCATAAATTATTTTACAAGTTCTCGGTTGGAGATGCTCTCTTACAAAAGAATTTTACAAGGGTTTCCCACAAAAATGTGACTCCTTCTCTGAAAACCGTTCCTTCATCCGCCAAACACTCCTTAGCAGAGCAATAGACGAGCAGGTTATCGACATCTTCACGAAGGCCCTTGGAGCTAGAAGTTATGACAATTTTGAGCAATACTAGGCATAGGATAGATGGCATTGAGCTTAAGGGGGAGTGTTGAGATGTCAATCTCAACATGTACATCTCCTGGATGACTACCACAGACAATCATTCACTGGTGTACCTTGGTGGAGACACATATCTTTGCCAATGATACTACAATTATACTACACCAAGTTGGTCTACCTACGGGAGTGATGGCACACTTATCTACTCACCTCCTCGGGGGGTGCACTATATGATCATATTAACGTATAACGTGAATTCCAAAGGAGGGGTTTTAAAATGAAAAAAATTAGGCAATTTATTACAGATACATTAATATAAAGGGTTTTTATATTCAATTTTGGAAAAACATCCTAAAATAAGGGGTCATTCTATTCATTTAAACATGTTAAAAGAGGGGTTTTTAAATACCCCGTGAACGCACGTTATATAGCGGGACACTGAACAGTGAACCCCCCGAGCTCACCTCACTCACTAGCGATTTACACTAGACCTTTGTGTGAGTTTTGCTTTATGTTGTACTTCCCCTTAACTTTTGTAGACTTATTATCTTGAGCTAGTGAAGAAGAAGAAGTATTTCCCCTTAACTTTCATAGACCTCTTATTTTGAGTTAGTGAAGAAGAAGAAGTATTTCCCCTTAACTTTCATAGACCTCTTATCTTGAGTTAGTGAAGAAGAAGAAGTATTTCCCCTTAACTTTCATAGACATGTTATCTTGAGTTAGTGAAGAAGAATAAGTATAGTCTCTTTGTCTCCATCTATGTGTGTGTGTGTGAGCTTGCAAGAGCTCAAGCTCTCTCTCCTTGTCTATATTCTCTTAACAATCACAACTCATACCCTCCCAAGGGTGGATGAGCTTTTTGAGCAGCTTAACACTAGTCCTGTAGTTGGACACTGAAGTGTTGTGAGACACTAAAATGTCATGCAAACACATTAAAGCGCTTGATTTTTTTAGGAAGGGTACATGTATCATGAATGAGTGGAAAACTAGCCTGACTTGTCTTTCAAGGATTGAAAAAGCATCCCAAATTTTTTTAAAGCCAAAAAATCACCTAATTAGCTTGTAAATAATGCATTTTATGGCGAGTTTTTTTTTAAATTGCATGGCTTTGGCTATGGAGCCTTGGAAGGGAGAAGGTTGGAAAAAACAAGCCATTTGATGGGCAATGAATTGAAGGGCTCAAATTGAATCCAAGAATTAACACAAAAGGGTAAGGCCAATATTTGAAATGTGTGCACCTCACTACAGAGCCAAGAATGCTCTCAAAAAATTCTTTTTGGAGGAAAAACCAGTGCGCAAGTGCGTTGTTTGTTGTGGATTCAAGGTAGTACATGGTGACCATCATGTCCCCTGTCCTCATGGCAGAACCTGCACTAGGGTCTAAGCTGCCACCTCTGCAATTTTGCACATCTTTTTAAGAGGGTTGCGAGCTGCTCTATCCAACCATGGAGTTTGGGCTTGCATGGGCAAAGAAGACCCATCCTCTTGATTGGCAAGAGAAGTGCTATCAAGGAAAAATCATATCATTTAATGCATGAAAAGGTTGTTTAAGTGTGTCTTTAAAGGAGATTTGTCATAATAATAAATATCTAATTCTCCTAAATGATTTTCTCATGTTAAACTGATCATTTAATATGGGGAAGTGCCAGGGGAGAAAAAGCTAGAATATTGGTTAAGCTAGCAGACCAGCCACAGTAGGGACCCAAAGGAGGGAAAATAGGGATCCAAAGGGGGGGCCATCTGCAAAAGAGCCATGTGCAACAATGGGCTAAAAAGACCCTAAGGTTCAGCCCATTAAGACTTCCAAAATGCTAAGGTTCCAAAATTCAAAGGCTATGTCCAAAGGTCAACCCTAGGGGAATTGGATGCTTTGTGTGTGACCAAAAAGTCTTTGTGAATCCCTACTTGGGAGGGGGCAAGCCTTTCTTCTAGGGGATGAGAGAGAAAGCCACACACACACACACAAGCCCCCTTTACACAAAGGGAATGAGGGTCACATGTCAGCTCCCTAGCCCAGATGCCCACAAGGTGTGCCCAATTCCTATTGGATGGCCTTGGAGGTGGACCAATGAGATTTAGGCTAGAGTAAATCTAGTTTAATTAATTTAAAAAAACTTAATAAAAGAACCAATGAGAAATAAGTCCTCTAGAAGACTATTGGACAGTCTCCCAGGGGGTCCAATGAGCATTCAACAACCCAATGGCTTGCCTGATTCCTATTGGCAAGGAGGCAAAGGGGTCTAATGAGAGTTTAGTTTAATTATTAAATTACCTAAAGCTCTTGCAAAAGGGGAAAGGGGGACACATGTCAGAAGGCTATCACTTATGCTGCTTAATTGTGATAGGCTAGCCCTGGGGAGGTCCAATGGGGAGCCTGCAAGAGCAAATAGCAAGAGGGCTTGCCCAAGAGAGAGAGGGGGCTGATTTTTGCAATGCATTATCACACACACACTCACACAATCTCATGTGTGAAGTAAAGAAGACTATCTCTTCCCAAGCTTTAATGGAGAGCTCATCACCTACTCCAAGCTTGTGAGATAGAAGCCTACATCGACATACTCTTGGCATGTGGATGAAAATACAACCAAGAGCCAAGCTTCAATGCATGCTCATCTCCTCTACCAAGCTAATTACTAAGCTAAGCTATGCTAATATGAGTGATTATGTGAGGAGATATACATCTTTCTCGTAAGATACTCCTTCCTCTCAATCTAGTCTCATACCCTGCTAGCTCTCACCATCTTCGAAGGTGTGTGAGGTCTTGGGTCTGAGAACAGGGATAATTGATGTTGTGTTTGCTAAGTGTTTTGCTTAGTGCATGAAGCTTTCATCTTATTGCACTAGCTAGTCTTGAAGGAACACAAAGAATTGTATTGTACAATGTCTCTCTTGATGGGAGAAACCATAATACAAAGCCTTTTGGAGGGGGGACCGGCTCCATGCAAATCCGGTCCTCAACTGTTGTCAATAGCTTAATTTCTCTCTCTTTTGAAAGTATTGTTGATGCTATCTAACTAGGTGTTATGCTTTTTGTTGCTCTCTCCACCCAAGCACTCTTGTAATTCTCATTAGGAATCTATTCTAATGAAATATCCACTATGTTCATGCTAATTTCCGCTACACACAAGTTACTAGGCCATTAAATGTTACATGATTCCATTGCCTACATGCTATGGTCGGAGTCCTTGAGAGTGCATCTCATTCCAATTATAGATGCAAGCGTGGATATGCCTCGCCAGTTCATTCCAAATGAGATTGCAGATGTGGATGATGAGTTCACTTTGGTAGAGTTTTTGGCATCACAAAAGAGAGATTCTCTTAATGTAAGGTCAAATGTACTGCCAAATGTGGACATGCCACTTGCATTTGATGCAGTGAAATGACTTTTGAGAATGCTCCTATGATGCATGTGATGGTGGATCCTATGGAGGATGCATTGAACTATGATGTTGTGGAGATACATGATAAATCTATGGCTATGGATGTTTTGGTTGTGTCTCCAATTGCTCATCGTGCAATTAGCTAGTGACGGTCAACGCGGGTTATCAAGAAAAAGCAAGATTGACTCCCAACCATCAATGTTGGTTTAATCCGCAATCAATGGTTGCGATTGAGCCAAACGGCTTAATGCCCTTGCCTCGTTTTAGAAAAGAGTAAAGAATAAACTAATAATATTAAAAAGTTGAGCAGGTCACCAACTCACGTCCGGCATCGTGCCCGCACGGCGAGCGCACTACCGACAGCGAGCTGGTCATCGTCGAGTGGAGTGTTGGTGGCTGACCAGCTACACGGCCGGGGAATTCTCGGATGCAGGTCAAAGGTGGCGGGGCTTATAAAGCTGATTAAGGGAGGCCTGCTCAATCTTGCGAAGAGCAGCTCCAGCTGGCTGGTAGGACGTACTGGCAGCAGCTGCTCTGTGACCTTCTAACCCCCTCACGAACTAGCTACTTCAATAGATATGGCTCTTCTGCGGCATCCCTTTCTCCTCCTGCTGGCCTTCGTGGCCTCCACCTTCCTTAATTAGCGTCCAGGCCAGCTACTACCCACCGGAGGAGAGCAGCTACTACCCCAAGAAGAAGGAGGAGGACGACTACACAAAGCCGCATGCTGTGCCCTACTACGAGAAGCCCTCCCCTTCCTCGGCCTATTATGACCCCAAACCCTACTATTACTACAAGGCCAATCCCAAGCCCAAGCCCTACTACTACAAGCCCAAACCCAAATCCAACTACTACAAGCCCAAGCCCAAACCCTACTATTATTCCAAGCCCAAGCCATACTACTACAAGCCAAAGCGAAAGCCCGTCTACTACAAGCCCAAGCCGCACTACTACTACAAGCCCAAGCCCTACTACTACTACAAGCCCAAGCCCATCTACAAGCCTCCCTACTACACCCCCTCTCCCGTTTACAAGTCCCCCCCTCCACCTACTTACTACACTCCCTCTCCTGTCTACAAGTCCCCTCCTCCCCCCACATATCATGAGCCCTCCCCAATCTACAAGTCTCCCCCACCCCCCACCTACTATGAGCCCTCCCTCGTCTACAAGTCTCCCCCACCCCCAACCTACTACTAGCACACTTATCTACTCACCTCCTCGAGTGGTTCACTATGTGATCATGTTAATGTATAACGTGCATTCAAAAGGAGGGGTTATAAAATGAAAAAAAAATAGGCAATTTAACAGAGATACATTAAAATAAGGGATTTTCATATTTAATTTTGGAAAAAAATCCTAGAATGGGATCATTTTATTCATTTAAACATGTTAAAAGAGGGGTTTTTAAATACCCCGTGAACGCACGTTATACAGGGGGATACTGAACAGTGAACCCCCCAAGCTCACCTCACTCACTAGCGATTTACACTAGACTGTTGTACTAGTTTTTGCTTTATATTGTACTTCCCCTTAACTTTCGGAACCTGCACTAGGGTCTGAGCTGCTACCTCTGCAATTTTGCACAGCTTTTTAAGAGGGTTGTGAGCTGCTCTATCTAGCCATGGAGTTTGGGCTTGCATGGGCAAAGAAGACCCATCCTCTTGATTGGCAAGAGAAGTGTTATCAAGGAAAAATCATATCATTTAATGCATGAAAAAGGTTGTTTAAGTGTGTCTTTGAAGGTGATTCCATTGCCTACATGCTCTGGTGGGAGTCGTTGAGAATGTATCTCATTCCAATTATAGATGCAAGCGTGGATATGCCTCGCCAGTTCATTGCAAATGAGATTGCAGATGTGGATGATGAGTTCACTTTGTGAGTCACTTTGGTAGAGTTTTTGGCATCACAAAAGAGAGATTCTCTCAATGTAAGGTCAAATGTACTGCCAAATGTGGACATGCCACTTGCATTTGATGCAGTGAAATGCCTTTTGAGAATGCTCCTATGATGCATGTGATGGTGGATCCTATGGAGGATGCATTGAACTATGATGTTGTGGAGATACATGATAAATCTATGGCTATGGATGTTTTGGGTGTGTCTCCAATTGCTCATCGTGCAATTAGCTAGTGACGGTCAACGCGGGTTATCAAGAAAAAGCAAGATTGACTCCCAACCATCAATGTTGGTTTAATTCGCAATCAATGGTTGCGATTGAGCCAAACGGCTTAATGCCCTTGCCTCGTTTTAGAAAAGAGTAAAGAATAAACTAATATAAAAAAGTTGAGCAGGGTATTTTGGTGAATGCTGGTCACCAGCTCACGTCCGGCATCGTGCCCGCACGGCGAGCGCACTACCGACAGCGAGCTGGTCATCGTCGAGTGGAGTGTTGGTGGCTGACCAGCTACACGGCCGGGGAATTCTCGGATGCAGGTCAAAGGTGGCGGGGCTTATAAAGCTGATTAAGGGAGGCCTGCTCAATCTTGCGAAGAGCAGCTCCAGCTGGCTGGTAGGACGTACTGGCAGCAGCTGCTCTGCGACCTTCTAACCCCCTCACTAACTAGCTACTTCAATAGATATGGCTCTTCTGCGGCATCCCTTTCTCCTCCTGCTGGCCCTCGTGGCCTCCGCCTTCCTTAGCGTCCAGGCCAGCTACTACCCACCGGAGGAGAGTAGCTACTACCCCAAGAAGAAGGAGGAGGACGACTACACAAAGCCGCCTGCTGTGCCCTACTACAAGAAGCCCTCCCCTTCCCCGGCCTATTATGACCCCAAACCCTACTATTACTACAAGCCCAAGCCCAAGCCCAAGCCCTACTACTACAAGCCCAAACCCAAATCCTACTACTACAAGCCCAAGCCCAAACCCTACTATTATTCCAAGCCCAAGCCATACTACTACAAGCCAAAGCCAAAGCCAAAGCCCGTCTACTACAAGCCCAAGCCCAAGCCCTACTACAAGCCTGCCTACTACAAGCCCGACCCCGTCTACTACAAGCCCAAGCCGCACTACTACTACAAGCCCAAGCCCTACTACTACTACAAGCCCAAGCCCATCTACAAGCCTCCCTACTACACCCCCTCTCCCGTTTACAAGGCCCCCCCTCCACCTACCTACTACACTCCCTCTCCCGTCTACAAGTTCCCTCCTCCCCCCACATATTATGAGCCCTCCCCAATCTACAAGTCTCCCCCACCCCCCACCTACTATGAGCCCTCCCCCGTGTACAAGTCTCCCCCACCCCCAACCTACTATGAGCCCTCACCCATCTACAAGTCCCCTCCACCACCCACCTATGAGCCTTCTTCAACCTATACCTCCCCCCCTCCCCCTATTGTCTATGACCCTCCTTACACTTCACCTTCTCCCGTCTACTCTCCACCTCCCCCATCTTACTAAGATAAGTAGCACTAGCATCCCTAATACACGCCATTGAAAACACCAGCCCAACAAAATGTGGAGGATGCCTAACTCGTAGTTGCCCTTATTTGAAATTAATAGACAAAAACCATTCCATTGATTCTTTTTGTGTATCAAGTTTTCCTTCTCATTTTTTCTTAGTGTGTGTGTAGACGCTTGTTGGTCCTTGTGCAAATCCCAAGATCCTAAAATTTCAATACTCAAGTATGCCTACCAACATCTAATTTGAATGCTCTACTTTGGTGATCTCTTTCATAAGCGTGTGAATACATTTTTATAACGTTGATGCATGTGAGCATATGAGTGGCATTTCATACAGAGAGTGATAGTAGCTTAATCTCTTTGAATCTGAGTACACAATTATTCTCTACCTTTGCTACTCTGTAGAAAACTATCTTATAAAATGTTTGCTATTTTATAAGAGCCATTAGGATAAAGTTGCTCAATAAGCAAAAAATATGAGCCTCTATTGCTTGTTAGTTTAGCAATAAACAAACAGTGATCAAGAATTAAATAAAAAAGATTATCTTTTCTTTCTAGTATGTTAGCATGATTTAGGAAAAAGCTGAATTAATCAAAATCTCGAAGAGATTCTCTTTATCCTTAAAGGAAGAGAGAAGCCTTTGACACCGCCTTGAGCCTCATTGACGATTGGTTCCCATGCTGGCAGTCTCTCTCTCTCTCTCTCTCTCTCTCTCTCTCTCTCTCTCTCTCTCTCTCTCTCTCTCTCTCTCTCTCTGGTTTCATGACAAATGTGGCCTAGCTTGTAGAGTTTTATCAAGCTCAGCTATGGCCTCTCTCTCTCTCTCTATCTATGTGTGTGTAGTCTTCTTCATCTCTCTCTTTGCAGTCAAGGTCACACACCCTTATAATCTCAATTCTCTTTTAGGCAATTACGAAGAGATTGGGGAGGGAGGAGGGGATCCCATGTCTTGAAACTGTGGTTTCCCTGTGGGGGCGCATCACAACCAAGGAGCACCTCTTCTATGTTGATGGCTGTAGTAAGCTATAGGGAAAAGGGCATGCAAATGTTGAAGGGGCAGAGGGGAGTGGATGATAGATGACATGGGTTTTTTCTTTTTTTTTGGGGGGGGGGGGGGGGGGGGAGACGGTATCTCGATAATGCATTACTTTTTGAAAAAAATCTGCTAGTATGGAGGCATATAATTTCTTTATGGTTTAATTTATCAATGTTGCAGCTACCTGGTCACTGGTCTCACTGCAAAACATCTCCAATTTGAGAGTTCTTTGAGGGTGGGTCATGACCTATAAAATATATACCTTGCATACTTTCTTATTTTTTTGAAGAAACTATTAATTTTTAAAAAAAATTCATTTTTTTGTATTAGGAATGTCAACATCTAAAGAAATATAGTGGTGGATGGCTTACGTTTTTTTGGATTTATCATGCGCACGCATGTGCACACACACACACACACACACACACACATATATATGTATATACTATATTCTATTATTCAACCACTTTGATAATAGTTTGCACGTGTAGTCACTCTACAAATCAAGTGATGCATGTTCTAACATTCTTTTGTTTTCCAATCATGTGTGAAACTCCTTGAAGATAGAATGATTTTTTTGACATTGCTCTTTAAAAAATGCTTTTATCACTTTATACATAGACCCATGATGATGGCTTAATTGTCCCAAATGGAGTGTTTACAATCAATGATTATGAACCTTGTTGGGTCTACTTTATTGAACATTATCCCATCAATGTTTTTGAGGAAAGAGGGAAAATGATTACTAACCTTGTTGGGTCTACTTTATTGAACTTCATCCCATCAATGTTCTTGAGGCAAGAGGGAAAAAGCAATTTGGAATGTCTGGTGTTCAAATTAGTGTTGTTATTTTTTGTGGCTTGGAAAAATAATAGTGTTTTGGTGCTCTAATTCTACATCCAAGCTAGCCCCATGATCATTTTATTCCCCTCTTTCATAATCCTTTTGTGCTTTGAACTCCATAGACACATCATTGTTCATCACTAGATGACTTGGTGTTGTCTTTGATGTAGATACATACAATGTATGGCCTGCATCTGATATTGTTAAGCTGTCCATTGATGGTTGTGAGTTTTGCACACTTTACAGCGATTACATTAGGTCACATTATCTATAGTACTTCATAGAAATATGAGGGCTGTGCTCATCAATCTAAGAGTGGAGAGATGCATACCTAAGCCCTCTTCATCTTAGCATGATGCACATTACCCTTGTACTTTCTAATCCATAGATACGCCATAGATGACTTGGTGTTGTCTTGGATGTAGTAGATACATACGATGTTTGGCCAGAATCTGAGATTGTTAAGGTATTTGCTAATGGTTGTATTGTGAGTTCCACACACTTCATCAGACATTAGATTGATTAAACTATCAATCAACATTACAATAACATCCAGGACATGTGATGAGCACACCTAGCACAAGCTGGACTCTTCACATGTACACTCCATTGACAATTTACATATATTCTCTAACACTCTACATTCCCCCCTATGCACATAACAAAGTGTAGTCCTTGTGATGAGGGTACCTCACATTCTAGGCCTGGTCACCTCTCTCTCTCTCTCTCTCTCTCTCTCTCTCTCTATATATATATATATATATATATGTGTGTGTGTGTGTGTGTGTGTGTGTGTGTGTGTGTGTGTGTGTGTGTGTGTGTGTGTGTGTGTGTGTGTGTGTGTGCACGCACTTTGTCCGTCCTTATACTTTTAATCATTTATTGTAAAATGTGTGGTTTGCAACCATAACATAGTGTTTTTGGCTACAAATTATGTCATAGTGTTTATGGTTCAGAATCATGATATGATTTCAATAGTTTGCATTCATATCATAATGTTTCTGCTTTGAAACTATATCTTACAGATATGGTGGACACTAAGCTAGCAAACCATCATCAAAAGTTTGTCTCTGAGGTTATAATATACCATTTTCATCACATGTGAGAGGTCAAGCTTCTTCATTTCCTAAGCCCTTCAGATTTGGAGCATTATTATCAATTCATAAAGACTTTAACAAAGTCTGTATTTGAGCAGCTCCAGCTTGTATTTCCGCCCACTGCGTTTGACATATCTCTATTGACATGAGGTTCATTATTGAACGTGGTCAAGAAGTCTATTGGGAAAATCGCACAAGACTTTTTAGGAGCTAAAAAGTCCTAAAATTACTACTTTGCCAAGCATAGCTACTCACACACAACTTGTGCAACAGTTCTATACTGAGTTCAAGAGCAAGGAGAACTTGGAAAGATTAGCAAAACATATGAGAGTGGAAGCTAGCTCTACTAGTGTTGCATGCTGCCAATGCCTCTATCACTTTAGACTAGTCACAACTCCCCCAATATTACATCCTTTGCCTGATACTACAATCTTCAACATACAGACTCCACAGTTGGGAGACGGAAGATGGTCACCCATGAATCGTGTGGGTGTCACCCATCCTGCATTTAAAGATCCAATGTTGCTGCAAAGATCTTCAAAGTCCACTTGCATGGACCCACAATGGATCAGTAGGTTAAAGACAAATCCATAGTTTTGGACATTGTTCATCGTGAAATTATTTATCCACTTGCCATGGTTTGCCATGTGGAGCATCGCACATACTCACGCTCGTACGGTGTGGGGTCACGTCCCGTCACCGACCACTGTTCAAAACATACAAAAAATCCATTATGTTAGAAATTAAAAGTACAAATAGACGTAACTACCAAACCTAAAGACCAATGCAAAAACACTTACAAAATTGGCCTCAAATGATGTCCACCCACCGCTCCCCAAGTTGTGCGAGCTCCCTCTGCCTCTACTCACGCTTTGGCTGCCTCCTTTTATTGCTTCCACTTGTCAAGATTCTCGCACGCTGCTCGCTTCACATTCTTCCAATCTTCTTTGGCCAACCAATCTGGTCTATTCCACCCATGCTTTATTGCTTTTTGTACTTCAGAACGCTTGTGCTTGCAGTATTTGCACATTCAAACCTTCATCAGGTCTTCATTGAAGCTCTCATCCTGACTTGAAACGGGAAACTCTTCATGTAATATGCTGATGACTCTGTCTTCTAATTCACTCAGCACTTCACTCAGGTGTTTAGTATGTAGTGTCTAAACACCTGAGAGCAAAGACCGCGCATGCGCGAGATCACCTTCTTGCCTTCTTGCCTTCGTCTAGAGGTGCACGGAGATTAGAACCACCGGGTTATAATCTCGTCTTTATTGGTCAATGCCTATATTTGTGGGTACGAGAAATCTACACACCCACGTCCACATGATAGTGCATGTAGTGGAGAAAACCCTTTTAACTCTTCTCTAGCTATAGCAATTCACAGCATCTTAACATCTCTTCACAATAGATCTTTGTTCGAGGGATTCCTTAGCACATTACATGTTGGCCTCCAATCTGAATATCATGCCGTTGAAAGCTTTCCAACTTAAGGTCTCATCCATAGAGAGGAAGAGAGGGATCACCGTTCGCCTAACTCTAATTTTTTTTTTCCGTAATCATGAAGGTAGATTTTAATATAAAAACTAAATCCAAAATCTAATGTTAAATCTAACCTAATTGAACATATGGTGATTCTGAGCTAATTGAACATGGTTAGTGGGTGAGTTAATAGGTGTCAGATTCGATGGGAATATACATATTGTTGTGTAACTAGTGTTTGCTCTTTGGGCAAAGCCTTCATTGACATGCCCTAAAATCTAACCTAAATCTAATCTAATCTTAAATCAAACATAAATCTAGATCTAATATAATCTTAAACTCAACACAAACCTAAATCTAAGCTAATCTTAAATCTAACTTAAACCTAGATGTAATCTAACTTAAATCTAAATCTAATGTAATCTTAGATCTTGTCTTAATCTTAAATCTATATCTAATCTAATCTTAAACTCACATAAACCTAAATCTAATCCAATCTTAAATCCTAAACCTAAATGCAATCTAGCTTAAATCTAACCTAGCTAATCTTAAATCTTGACCTAATTTTAAATCTAACGTAAATCTAAATCTAAATGTAATCTAACCTAATCTCAAATCTAATTTAAATCTTAACCTAATCTTAAGTCTACCCTAATTTTAAATTTAGTATAAAATTTAAATATAAGTTAAATGTAATCTAACTTAATCTAACCTTATTTTAATTAAATGTAATTTTAAATCTAGCCTAACCCTAAATCTTAATATAACATTTCATTTCATATTTTCTCTACTTTTCTCTCTCTCTCTCTCTCTCTCTCTCTCTCTCTCTCTCTCTCTCTCTCTCTCTCTCTCTCTCTTTGTTTTCTCCCCTTACCTCTCTCTTTTTGTCTTCTCCCCCTCTCTCTCTCTTTGGTTTTTTTTCTCTCCCTCTTTCTCTTTCTCTTTGTTTTCTCCTCTCTCTCTCTCTCTCTCTCTCTCTCTCTCTCTCTCTCTCTCTCTCTCTCTCTCTTTCTCTTTGCTTTATATATATATATATATACTTTCTCTCTCTCTCTCTCTCTCTCTCTCTCTCTCTCTCTCTCTCTCTCTCTCTCTCTTTCAAAGACACAATGTGTGTGTGTGTGTGTGTGAGACAGAGAGAGGGAGAGAGAGAGAAACAAGGGAAGGGAACATGAGAGAGAGGAGAGGGAAGGAGCATACCTGGCTTTCCTTCCTCTCCTTGTGCCTACAGGAGAGAAAGAAAAAGAGAGAGTGAGGGAGAGCGTGCCTTTACCTCTTTCACTTTAGCGTCGAAACCCAAATCTGAGATTTGAGTTTCTGGCGCTCTCGGCTTATTTTTTACCCTTGTCGGCGTTGCTATGGGCGTGGCTATGTAGCAAAGGAAATAGCGACGCCTATAGTGACGCTCATAGCGACGTCGTGGATTTTCACTTTTGAGCATCGCACTGTGAGCGTTGCTAATGTGAAGTACCTCTTATAGTGAGAACTTAACCACATTGAAGCTCAAGTGATTTATAAAGAAGATAAAGAGAGGTAAGGTAAGGAGAAAGACCTCACATCTAGTGCACACATCAAAGAATATGATTCTTGGTCGCAAGGTGAGACACTCAGCCTCAACGAGTGCAAGAAGCCATGCCCAAACCACTTTGTGCATCAAAAACTATTTTGAATCAACGACCATGCAAAGGATTCATCTCCAGTTACGTTATCATATTTGCAGCACAAAGGGTTACCATAAATACTGCTACAAAGATTCATACAACGAGAGAGGATCCTACCAAACAATAACCAAATGGCACTTTACTTCATACAACAATATTAGGTTTACGACATCCTAGGGAGGTGGGTACATTGGTTAGACCTCCCAAGGAATGCTGGCGTCGACCATGGTTGCATTGAAAAAAAAGTGGTAGCAAGCAACACTAATAACCTTATGCCTGCACGCAAATGCCCTATAGTTCTACTTCTTGAAGTGTCAAAGAGACCCATTGAATTAGCAAGCCAAGGAGAGACACGTGACATGCTGCATGGCCGAATACTTGAGCTTGAGATAGAGCTAGCCGAAGCCCAAGCAAAGTTGCAACAATATACCTCGGATGTATGGAACTCTTCCAAATGAGGTTGTTCCTTCACAAGAAGGACTTGCATGCCATTTATCTGAGCTTAGAAATGCTGAGCTTAATGTAGATGACCTACTGGATGAGCTAGCACAATCATTGGCTTAAGGACCCCCCTCACTTTCACCTATCTATTTTCTGAAGAAGCCAATGTGTTGTATCACAATTTTCGTAATCTCAAAATTACATTTTGCCCTCTCATCTCCCTCTTTTTGTATTATTGAAAAGAAATCGTGTTATATCTAATTGTAATTGTGAATCTTATTGCAAAAATAACTGTAAAACTTGAGAGAGAGAGAGAGAGAGAGAGAGAGAGGTGAACATCAAGTAGCATAGCATTGCATTCAAAATTTTCCACTATTATCCAACTGAGAAAAAGTTATAGGGCTTAAGTCACAGATCATCGTCGGTAACACATGAACCATATCATCTACTTCATCCATGTCTGAGCATTGTGAAGCTATCTCCCATTTTATATCATCGTCGTCATCAACTTCCTTAGCAATAGCTAGGAAGAGTGACCTAACGAAAAAAAATGCGAGAGACCAATTTGAATCCTCACCCAAGGGTCAACCAACCACCAGATGCAAGAGATTAGCTCAACGACACTATACGAGGATAGTCAAATAAAAGAAAAATCTTTAGTTCTTATAGTAGTTTCGGTAATGAGAATCTATGTCCAGGTGTGTGAGAAGATTCAAGAACTCTAAGTCAGATTAGATGATATTAGATACACTTTATTGAAAGTTGAAAATTTCATCAGAAAGAAGAGAAAGCAAGCAACAGAAGCAATGGCAATGGACTTATCTCCCATCAAAGACAACGAGGTGCCAATCATCCAAGTCGATTACAAGCTTAGAAAGCAATGAAAACTTTGTTTAGGAGTAATACTCGATGTAAGGGCAAGAGTGAATATTTTGGGCGAGCATGTTAGGCAAAGAATGGGTATTCTATAAATGAATCCAACACCATTCAAGATACAAATGTATGATCAAAGAGTGGTCCAAGGCATTGTTCAGTAGAAGACATGTAGAGTAGAGTGGGAAAAAAACTTTTAGAACCAACTTTCTAGTTATGGACGTACAAAGGTGCATATGGTACGTCATTGAGCAAAATTTGGCTAAGAAGAAGTGCAAAAGCCATTCACAACTATGCTAGTTAGACAATTAGAGGGTTCAAGTCAGGACTAATAACACAAGGAGTGAGAAAAAGGAAATGAGACCAAAAGAAATTTTGCACAAAATATCGATTAAAGAAGATCAAGAGTATGCTCGCATCTATGAACGTCTTTCTATTGTAGAGATTGACCTAAAGCAGTACTAGTGGACAAAGATGGGGTTCAGAGGCAAAGACAAAAACATCATAAATATTTTACTGAGTCCAATCCAAGTGAGAGCACATTAATGCTAGATGGGATAACACCAGAATAATCAGCCCAAGATAAGGAGGATTCTAGTACAATAGACCATTGTGCTAGTTTTCATTTTATGTTGTATTTTCCCCTTATGTTTTGTAGACCTCTTATCGTGAATTAATGAAGAAGAAGAAGTACAATCTCTTTGCCTCCATCTTTGTGTGTATGTGTGTGCATGTCTGCACGTGCACTTGCAAGAGCTCAAGATATCTCTCCTTGTCTATTTCTTAACATGGTATCAGAACCCGATTGTGTCTGAGGAGCTTGGAGCAGCAAGCAGGAGCAACAGAGAAAGCAATCTTGAGATTCTCGGAGCCATCATCCAACGATATCCAATTGAGGTGCTTTATTTTGGAGAGTGTGCATCTTAGGGTTCTATTCAATCCTTTGGATTAAAACTATGCAGATAGATTTTCATTTCAGGCGTATTTTGGTTCCCGTTTTGGAGTTAGAGTGCATTTGTATGCAAAAAGGTAAGGTTCCGGATTTTACAGATCTACATTTGGGAGGTGAAAAAAGCATCAATCTGGCTGTAGTTTTCAAAGACATGATTTGGGAGTGTGGAACAAGTTTATGTATGCATACTATGGTTACAAGTGGTAAGTGACTATTTTTAGCGGGCTGCTCAGAGACTTGGTGCCGGTTGGAAACATGTCATCCAACAATGATGGACTTAACCACATTATAAGTGAGAATCTAGACAAGAAAATCTTCCATGCTTGGAAGTTCAAAATGACCAATTTCCTTATGGGTAAAGGTTATTGGGACTACATTGATGGAGAGCATGAGACAACACTACTGTTACCAGCGAAAGGTGCAAGTGCTGTACAGATAGAGATGTTCAAAGATTGGAAGGAGGGATCTCAAAAGGTCATGTACTGGCTTTCTATGAGTGTGTATGACACTATGATTGGGCATATACAGGATGCTTAGACTCCAAAGGAGGCTTTGGACATTCTGCTATCATTGGATGTGACCAACACAAAGGTAAGGAAGCTGCAGTTGAAGACTGAAATGAATATAGTGCAGCAAAAAATATGTCCATCAATGACTATTTGTTGAAGATAAAGAACATATGTGAGTCACTTGCATCAATTGGTGTTACAGTTGATGATGATGACAAAGTTGAAGTTTGTCTACGAGGCTAAAGGCTAGATTATAAGTAGTTCAATACTGGTATCCATCTTTGAGAGAACATTCCCTCGTTTATGGATTTGGTGCCCTTATTGATTGTGGAAGAAAGAAAACTTGAGGAAGACTCGGCTACATAGGGAAGAATCAATTTTAAGTAGGTCCCTTTCAACAACAGAGGAAGAGGACATGATATAGGTAGTGGAGGAGGCAACTACCAAACACAACAGTGAAATAACAATCAAGGTCATCATACAGGTGGTCGAGGAAATTTTTGAGTAGGGGGAGTCAAATTCTCATGGAAATGTGCAACACAATAACACATGGCAACACAAAAATGGATTATGTTGGGGTTGTGGAATACATGGTCACTTTGAACGTGACTATCCAAAAAGAAGGCATAAAAACATATATGCAACTACAAATAGAAATTTAGATGAGCCTGAGCGGCTACTTGTGGTGCACACACACGGTGACTACTATGTCTACAAATGTGGTAAAATCCAATGATAATGTCTGGTATGTGGATTTTGGTGCATCGAATCACATGACGAGTCATGGTGAATGGTTTAAGGAAATGCAAACCTTACAAAGTCCTTGGTTATGTAGAAACTAGAGATGATACTGCACATCCCATTATGCATACAAAAAATGTGCCATTGTTTATGTTAGATGGTAAAGTGAAGTAGCTGGTTGATGTACTGCATGTAACAACATTACAAAGAATTTGTTTTTTGTTGGACAAATGGTTGAGCCAGGTTTGTAGGTCAGGTCCGATGGTCTATTTGTAGAAGAGTATAAGAATAATGGAAGGCTGGTTGCACAAGGAAAGAAAGTAGGTAGAATGTTTACCTTTGACATAAATGTGCCAGAGGTGAATGCTGCGATATTTGCATAGGGTGCATGAGTTATTGCATATATGGAGATTTGGCACAAGCGTATTTCTCATGTAAATTTGCACAAGCTGAAAATGATGAAAACTTAAGAGATGGTTATAGGTTTTCCAATGTTGAAAGTTGTTGAAATGCAAAAATTCTATGAAGCCTATGAGTTTAGAAAGCAGGAAAAAGCATCTTTTCCTCATGATAAGCATGTAAGCAAGGATGCATTAGATTTAGTGCATACATATGTTTGAAGTCCGACAAAGACTACATCTACATTGGGTGGATGTAGATATTATGTGAGCTTCATTGATGACCATACAAGGAAGGTATGGGTCTACTTCATGAATCAAAAAAGTGATGTGTTTATGCACTTTCAGAGTTTTAAGGGTATGGCTAAAAAACAGATGGGGAAACATGTAAAGTGTCTGAGTTAGATGAAGGGGGAGAATACTTCTCCAATGAATTCAATGTTTGTTTGAAAAAGCATGGAATTTAGAGACAATTTTCACGCAGGTATACTTTGCAACAAAATGGTGTTGCTGAGCGGAAGAATAGGCACATTGTAGAAGTTGCTAGAGCATTGATGAATGAAAAGAATATGGCTCATTGTTATTGGGCTGAGGCTCTTGTTACAGTCATGTACATTATGAACATGACCCCTACTACTATAGTACATGATATGATAGTGGAGGAGAAGTTTTCTGGTGAGAAACCAAATGTATCAGATAATAAAGTGTTTGGGCTTATTGCTTATGTGCATGTGCCGGATGAGCTAAGAAGTAAGTTTGATCCAAAAGCAAAAATATGTGTGTTTATTGGCTATTCCCTTGAGTAGAAAGGGTACAAGTGTTACAATCTTGATGAGTAAAATTGAGAGTGAGCAAGGATGTTGTTTTTGATGAAAGAGTGAGTTGGTTTGCTGATGTAAAAGATGATTTGGGAGCTGATGTAAGAGAGAATGTGGCTACCAAAAATAGAAATGTGCAATCATAAGTCTTGAGTGGGCCGCGAGCGACACCTAGTGCAGTTCATGGCACGAATTCATGGAGTGGAAGGTTGCCTGAAAGAGTGAGTCATGCTAACTCTTCAAATGTATCAAGGAAAGGGAAGGAAAATGTTGATAATGGAAATAGAAGTGGTTCTGGGTAAAGTTTAGATGAGGATTTTGGCATACCCTCTGTGAAGACTCCAATTTCAAGGATGCAAACAGGGAACAAAGCACCTAGAAGTGATCTTGGACCATGTAGGTCAAAAAGAGTAAGAAATCTTGTGTAGAGATTGAATTATGACAGCTATGTGGCTTGTCATTGTGCATTGATGGCGCATATTAGAACCCACATGTTTTGAGGATGTCATCAAAGATCAAAAACTGTGGCAAGCTATGGATGAAGAGATGACTGCAGTTGATGCAAATAGGGCATGGAAATTTGTGCCATCACCAAAGGGAAATAAAGCGATTGGATGTGAGTGGGTTTACAAAATAAAGCACAAAGCTCATGGCAGTGTGAGTAGGTACAAGGCTAGGCTTGTGGCCAAATGTTATGCACAAACTTGTGGGATTGATTATGAGGAAACATTCAGCCCCATAGCCAAGATGGCTACCATTCATTGGCTACCACATTAAAATGGGTGTTGAAGCAAATGCATGTAAAGAATGTATTTTTGAATTTGCATATATGGAGCAACCACAAGGTTATGCAAATATGAGGCTATGTGACCTTGTATGCAGGCTAAAGAAAGCATTGTATGTACTAAAGCAAGCACCTAGAGCTTGGTATGAGAAAATTGTGACATTACTCATTTCATTGGGGTTTGAAATGTCTAATACATATCATTTATTGTATGTGTGCAAGAATGAGGCATGAATTGTGGTGATATGCATATATGTGGATGATTTGATTGTTGAAGGAGATAATTTGGCTGAAGTAGAGGGTGTACAAAGTCTACTTATGTAGGAATGGAGATGAAAGATTTGAGCGACTTGTGATATTTCTTGGGCATTGAAATTATTTGCACATAAGAGGGTGTATGGCTGCCACAAAGGCAATATGCTTTGGATATGTTGAAAAAGTATGGTATGGATGATTGTAAGCCAATTGCAATGCAAAAGTTTGAAGTGCATAGGTGGGATGCATGTCTAACCTCACCATCCTATCTTATTGCAGTATTAGCGAGAACCACGATTAATTTGTCAAATCATGGGACAAAGCTGACTCGACTAGTGCATAGAGGCCACAAGAGGGGGTCAATCTCTTGGAAAACAACTAACAACTCGCATCTAACTCAAGCTACACTCAAGTGACTGAAATCACCAAAAGCCAATCGCTCATCGGCCAACAAATCACATCTGTTACAGCATCAGATGACATCCAAACGTAACAAAACTTCTAGCACACGTTTGTAAGACTTAAGCACACATGCTTATGGTCTCCATCCCCACTTTAGGTCAAGTTCCAAAATCGCGATTATTAACAGTAGTGGATTTTTGACCTAGTCGTTTTTGACCCAGAATGCATTTAAATGCTTGGCAATGATGTCGTAATACCCCGCCTATGCTTAGTCTTTGATTTGAAAGTGTAAATTCCTAGTTATGATGAAATTAGGCCACGCATCGCGATGCCAAAAGCTACAAAATACTGTGAATTGCTTACGGTAATGCGTAGAGCTCTTACCTACGGTTGCAATGCAACAAACGTGACTGCAACGTGGCTGTTTATTTGGTAAAGGTTCCTACTGTTTCTTGTCTCTTGATCTCATGGTCATTCCTTCTGTAGGCAGTATGAATGCCTCTACCACTATCTCTTTAGTGATGACCACTTCGACCTTGTTGCCCTGAGTGTCAGATATCTATGTGGTTCCATCTTCTTTAATTGTGGATAGAAGCTCGTAAGCTTTCTGGAAATCCACTCCGCAAGGCTCCTGTTCGTAGAAGTCTTTGAGTCCAAGCCTGCGGTTGGCTTCTTTGGTCTCTGGCTTGGCGGCAACATCATATACTTCTTTGATATCCAAGGTAGGCTAAAACCACCTCATTTCCACTTGCAGCTTTGCAGATAGATGCCAGCTCGACCAAAATAGATGGGATTTGAACGATAGCATGCCCTAACATAATAGAACCTTTCTATATCATCAATTGACCATTCGGCAGGGGTCGAGGGGGTCCACAGTAAAAAAGCTAGGGTTTTTTGGCAAATGCCAGAATTCTGAACTGACTCCACAGATGGCTTGCTTCTGAGTTCCATATACAATGTATATAATTGGTTTGGTGAAATCCCTCGAAAAGCAGAAAACAGCTCAAAGGTTACAAAGCGTCAAATTCAACATATGGGGTCAAACTGACTCCAAATGAGCCAGAATTAGACAGATTGCTTCACAACTATGTTGCGGACAAGTCCAAAGCCTCAAAGTTGACCGACCAACCCAACAGATAGTGTAGTCACAAAAAATGGTGATTTCAGATTCGACAAAGCACAAAGTGCTGCCAGCATGACCAAACTTGACCAAATTCAATTTAGGACTTGTATTAGGTGAATGGAATATGTCTAGGTCAAAATTTGTAAGTTTTGCAAAGAATTTTTCACTATTGTAAATAATCGTGATTATTTACTTTTGCATCAGTTTTGCTTGGAAATTTTCACCTCACCTCACATATCATGTGTGCACACCTATTACATGCCAAAAATAAAGTATGAGCCAAAATGACCACCCATTACTTGGAAAATTGTCAAAAAACGCAAAGAAGTCTTTGCAAGCCAATTTCTTGGTTCTGGACAACATTTCTTGATCCAAATCACCTGATATCTCATATACAAGGTCTATACAATGCCTAGAACCAGTTTATACCAAAAAATGTTAATTTTGAAAGAAAAGTTAATAATCGCGATTATTTATTTTTTAGCCAAAATTGAGGAGTTTTGATATTTTGCCATCATACATCCAAAGTACATGATATGTTAAGCCCACTAGCCAAGTTTGAACCAATTTGGAGCTCAAAATCTCAAATTTCCTTTATATATACTATTTCAGAGACCTCAAGCCAAAATCTGGTACCATTTTCACCCTATGCATCAAAATGAGCCCATATTTCACTCAGAGCATGTATTTGGTATATACTTCAAGCCTACGAAGCCAAGTTTGCAAAAAGTTGAAAATTTGCTCAACTATAAATAATCACGATTATTTACTTTGGTTGTAAAAATTTGTTTTGACTTCACAGTTTTGTTCCTTGCATGTTTTTATACATCTATGCTTGTTCAAAAATTGATTTGAAGCAAATTGACCACAAGTGTCAGCATTTCAGACTAAAGGATATTTCAGAGAAAATTCCAACAAATCTGCTAACTTTGCACTCTATTCATTGAACAGGAGCCATGCAAGCAGCAGAGAGGGCCAAGAAGAAGCTCAACCAAAAGGAGAAGTTGCAAGAACTGCCTGCATATCAACTAGACCCAGATTCAGTCAAGGCGGCTAAGGCAGTATACCTCTCTAAAGAACAATTAGAAGAGCATCACACTACAGTCTTCATGGCATATTCAAGAGTGAAGAGGGGCATCAGGTGGAGTTGCAACTCTTATTCCCAGACTTCTAGAACCAATTTTCCCCAGATTCCCCCATTAGTCCTACTAGGCCATGAAATCTATGTTAGACTCAAAAATTTCCATGATCGGATTCCTCTAGCTCATTCTGCAAGAATTTTGCAAAAGTAGGCCTGACCGCCTAATTTAGGCTTCCAGCTTTCATCTTCTGATTTCATTGAAAATTTTTGTACTTGTCCACCTTTTCTTTCTGATCATCATCGTGTCTTCCATTTTTCCATCTGAGCTTCCTTGGTTTTTATTATTAATTTTTGACCTGTGGATTTAAAAAACTCAAAGAAAATAGCAAAATGCTCTAAGAAATTAAAGTGAAAATCCAATAATTAAGAGAATCCATTGAAAAACACAACTTTATTGTTTTTTGTTGGATTTTTCTATTTGTAAGCCTCATTATCAAGAAAAAAGATGAAAAATACCCAAGAAATGACTATTTTTGATGATTTTCTTATAGTATATACACTATTTACACTCATCAGGAAGATATTATCAGTGGATTTTCCCTTGATGATGAATTATAAGGGCATTATTAGGTAATTTTGCAAAAAATCACACGCAAACATCGAACTTTTTCCTCCCTCTTCAAACATTGCCCTTAATTACTTAGTACTTAGTGCCCTTCCACCCCTCCTAGATGGCATACTCCGGGGAAACTATGTGCACGGGTTGAAAAATTGTGTCTATGCATAGCCGTGGTTGGCTCTACCATGCTATGAAGATCAATGCAATTCAAACCAATGTACTGTGCAAGAGCTGGGTCTTGAGTAATTAACTCAAGGGTTTCTGATGTTGAGCTTTGCTGCGGATGTCTTCAAAAGAGAAAATCTTGTAGCTTGTGTGCTCTCTGTTTGATTGTACCATCTGGATGCTTCAACACACTGATTGGTTGAGCTATGGCTAGCACTTTTGACTATTGTCGAGATTTTTCTCGCCACTGGTAGCTTGGTCTTCTTGGTGCTGCATGGTGTGGTGGAGTCTTTTGAGACTTAACTCTCCAGTGCTTGATTGGTTTTACGGTTTGTGGAGAAGGTAAGTGCTTCTTTTTATTCCAAACCATTTCCATGTTAGGTTCCTTGCTCCGAGATGCCCGTTTCTGTGTTTTAACCCTTGGAACCTTCTTTTGTTTTGTCGATGAAGTTTTAGGCACCCAGATCTGAATCGGGTTATCCTTAAGCTATGCTTTTGGTACCCAAATTTGCCTGACTCCTTGCATGCTACTTGTAGCATTTGATTGTTGAGGGGATGGAGAAGATTGACTACTTTGTGGTTTGGTCTGTTGATTGCTTCTTTTCCATTCCTCCTTGCTTGGTGCAATTGGAACAAAGAGTTTTCATCCTTTAGGTGATAGCTTTAGCTGATTTGTATCCCAATATGGTATTGCTTTGTATGTTCGCATCCAGGGAATTCCAAGAATCATCATCTCATTCATGTGCTCATCTGGTAAGCATACAAATTGATGACAACATGAACATCCATGTACTATCACATTCAAGTTGGCTACTCCCAATGTTGGAGTTGGGTTCTTGTTGCATCCTTTGATTGTCGTTATTCCTGCTGTCAATGCTTGACTTGTTGCCTTCTTGTACGTGGAATAACTTACTGCATTTACTCTAGCTCCTGTGTCGACCAAAGCATTGGGGTGCTATGATTGTTGAGCTGTCCTTTGATGTGCAGGTCCATTCCGTCTAACTAGTCATCATCTATTGAAACTGCGTCTTTAGGTAATTCCCATTGTCGATCATCTATTTCCAGAGTGTTGATGCGAGTCGATATCTGCTGATTTTTTAGAGCATCTTTCCGCTTGAGTACCCGAAGCCGAGCTTCCTCTTGGGCTTCATCATTAACCTGCTGTTGTTTAATCTTCCTTTACTTGGCTGCATGCATTCTTTCTAGCAATTCATTGGTTAGTGGAAAATTATATTCCTTTAAACGACATTCACTAATCCAATTAGACATTGGTTCACCATCTAGGGTGGACAATTTTACTGCTCCACTTGGAGATACATCTTCAATGATAAACGGTCCGTTTCATTTTTCCTTAAACTTGGAAATGTGTTGCTTAAGGGAATCGACTAAAACTAAGTCCCCTTTCTTGAAGATTTTTGTGACTAAGTGGGAATCAAAAAATGTTTTTGTTTCCGCTTTTGTGCATAGATATGAGCTACAATATTGCTCTTGCAGTGGTCTCACTAGAAAAGTGGCCTCCAGCTAATCCAACATGTGCTTGTTCTATAATCGAATATACTCATTTTCATTTGCACAAAGACGCAAATGTTGATCTTTACCTCTCCGATACAATTGGTTCCCAATAAGAGCATAGTCTCTTGCTTCAGTTTCATTTTCTCTTTGACGGCATTTACTTATATCCTCAGGAAATGTTCGGCTCGATAAGTAAGTAAGCAGATAATTACTCCACTTAGGAACAAGTAACATTTGAAACAATGTTACATGAGGTATGGGTGTTTGTTTTTGACATTGAGGGCAATCCTTTACAAAAGATCAAACATCTCTCCTCATAGTCAGTCAAAATACTCCAAGTCTCAAGATTCGTTGCATAGTTTGGTCTTCCGCAAAGTGAAGTCCTACTATGGTAACATGTGCTTGACTTCGGTACTATTCTTTTTCTTCAGGATTAATGCATAAGAGCAATACATCGTCCCGATTTCTTTTGTATAGCCTACCAGCTAGTAATTGATACATAGCCGATTGCTCAATTAATCTGATCGTGATAGGAAGTGGTATTTGTGAATCCACTTGAGCTATTATCATCAAGGACACAATGTTTTCCGATCATCTAGGTATCATTTCCACGGAGAACAAATAGGCATCTAGTAGATCATCGTCTACCCCTTTAGATGATTCCCCTGAAACAATCCTTGACAAATGATCTGCTCGTTGATGTGTAGTGCCTTTTTTTACAACCACATTGAAATAAAATTTCAAAAGGATGATGAACCATTGCACTATTCTTCCTGTGTTGCATAGCTTGTTGACCAAATACAACAAAGCTTGTGGTCCACAAAGAACACAATCTTGTTGGCTAATAGGTAATGTCTATCCTTTTTAACGACATAGATCATTCCTAATCCTTCCCTTTTGGTGGTGGTGTAATTCTTTTCCGCCATGTTCAATTGTCAGCTAGCATAAGAAATAGGAAAGTCAATTTTTCCATCTCCTGGTTGAGCTAGTATACAACCGATAGCAAAATTGGAAGCATCTACATGTACGTAGAATACCTTATTCCAATTTGGTGCTTTTAATATTGGAGCTAAGGTGAAAGTTTTCTTAAGCTTCATGAAGGATTCTTCACATGCCTCTGTCTATTCAAAGTGTGTAATCAAGCTATACATGGGTTTTGCAATTATAGCGTACATGTAGATGAACCGTCGGTAATATCCACAATGTCCCATGAAGGCTTGTACCCCTTTGAGAGTTGTTAGTCTAGGCAAGTTAGCAATGACATGAATTTTTTCAATATCCGTAGCTATGCCATTTTTAGACACTATATGTCCAAGAATTTTTCCTTGTCTACCCATGAATGTGCACTTTTCAGGATTTAAGAAAATCCTATAAAGTCTACATTTTTCGAATACCTTTTTGAGGTGTTAAAAATGATCATCCCGGATTGATGAATGTCCGCATATATCATCCATATATACTTCTAATAATTTCCTAAGTTATTCTTTGAAGGCATGGATCATCAACCTTTTAAATGTGGCTGTAGCATTAGTTAACCCAAACAGCATAACCCGATAGGCAAATATACCCCATTCTGGTCCAAAAGCAGTTTTATGCTGATCTTTTAGGTCAACCAAATGTTGATTGTATCCCGAAAATCCATCTAAGAAGCTATAAGCTTCTTTTCCTGCAACTCATTCTAAAACATGCTCAGTTATAGGAAGAGGAAATTTGTCTCTAATGGTAGTTGCATTCACCTTTTTGAGATTAACACACATTCGTAATTTTCCATTCTTCTTGGGTACTACCACAATTGGAGACACCCAATCTGTGTGTTCAATTTTCTAAATGACTTCGGCTTCCTTTAGTTTTTCAATCTCTTATTTTATCTTCCTGGAAAATTTTTTGTTATACATGTATGGTCTCTGTCTACTTGGTTTCGCATCATCTCTCATGGGTATAGTATGTTGATAGATTTCTGGATCAACACCCTTGAGATCCTTGTAAGGCCAATCGAAGATATCTCGGTATTCCTTTAACAAGCTCAACAAGATCTCTTCTTCCTTTTTTGTTAAGTCATTCGCAATGTAAGCCGGTCTAGGCTCTTCTCCTGGTTCACCCAAGTCTATCCTTTTAGCATTTTCAGGTCCCTTGTAAGACTCGCCCTGTTTTCGTAGTTCCCTAACAGGTTGTTCAACTATGATTTTCTGATCTTGGAGAGTATACTTTTTGTAATGGTATGGAACATACATTACATCCTTACCATCCTCTTCCGTGGTTTCCATTTCGGTTGTGTATATCTCCTTTAGAGCTTTTTTCAACTCTTGATATTTATTGTTCCGCTCGACCCGAGTCATGAGTGTTTTTTTATCCTGTGATTTTCCTTGAGTACCCTCCCTTTCTTTTCTCGATATTTGAGATATTTATGAGGGTTTGTTTTGAAGGATATCTACCAATTATTTTTGTCCTTAACACAATCATTTGCATCTATCTGCATCAAAAATTGTGTTTTGCTGGTGACTCATGGCATAGGTCGTGTTTTCACAATTATGGTGTCTCTCTTTCATCTATACCATTTTTTTCTTCTTCATTTCTGGTTTGGAAAGTCAAAAGCCTTTTCCTCCCCTCCTTTTAAAAGTATCTTAGCTCTCATATGCTCTTTTCCTGACCCCGAAGCTTTTGAGGTAGCCGAGTGTTCATCTAACTCATGAGCTGCATCATAATAGAGTTCTGAAAAGACTTTTGAGCTTTCATTAAGTCCTTGGGTTCCTCACCTTCATCTTCAATGTTGAGGATTGAAATCATTTGGATGGGAATTATGTCGTAGCCATCCTCATTGCAAAATTGAGTAGGCATAGACTTATTCACACATACATCCATTGTCGCTAAAATTTGAGTCCACTCAAATGGCTCAAACAAATGCTCTAAAAAGGGTTCAGGTACATAGGCTTCATCTATGCAATCCCTTTCTAGGATACATTCTTCTCGTCTTAAGCTTCCATTTTCTGAAGCTCTACACATCCAAATAGGAGTGCCTTTGTTTAACCAGGATGGAAGTTTAGTTTCAGCCAAAGAGACTAAATCAAACTCTTGGATGGGTGTTTTCAAGACATCTCTATAAATGTGATCTTTTAGATTTACTCTTGTTATAGATCCCACTTGCTTCAAGTACAAATAATTGTTTCCTCAATCTTGGATAAGTTGTACTTGCCGCATGCAAGGTCTTCCCAATATGATTTCATAGTTGAGTGTTTTCCCAAAGTCTACTATGTAAAAAGTGTGTTGGAATTGATTATCACCTTTTCAAGCAGCCCTAATGGTCTCTCAATGTGTCCATCAGCCAACTGCAATTTCATTCAAGTTTGTCTAATGGCTGGCTGTCCCTAGGATTCCCATACTAATTTAGTGGCATGGCTATGCCAGCTCCACTATCCAGTATCGCAATGGTTTCAATGTCATTATATTTCACTGGGAGGGTGGTGTTTCCTTCCTTTCCTTCATAATATTCTCCGCCTTTGTTCATGGGAACTGATCGAATCTCTTTGTTGTCCATTTCATTTTTCAAATTTTCCAACTTTTTTGAGATTAACCCCGTTATCCCCACCTTCTCTAGGGTTTTCTGTAAATCATTCCATAGGTATGGTCTGAGTTTTAACATTTCTCCCAAGGTAAGAGTGCATTGGATGGGTGTAGACATGATTGAATGAATGTTGTCTACTTATAGGGTCTGTTTGAACAACTCTTTTTACTTGAGTGGTCTTGCATACGATGGATTCATCTTCGTTATCTCCCAAGTAAGAAGGTAATGTTTTCAAGGTCAATGGTTTCGAGATTCCTCAAGCTTCTGATCTGTAATCCCCGTACAAGGATTGTACATCCATGCTCATATCAGAAGGTAGGTTATCCAACCAGACTTCCTCTATAAGAGTTGACTTTAGAGTTAGGCTCCCATCATTGATCTCTCTCACTTTTTTCCATAAGTGTCCAGGCCAGTCCTCCTCTACGAATGGAATTCCGTCTAAGGCATCTTCACTGTCAGGCACTATAAGCTCTGGTTCGTTTGGTTCAAGGTGGGGTTCTACCACCACATCGGATTTTTTTTAGTGTCTCTCACCACAGGCTCTTCAGGTTTTGCGATACTTTCAAGCTTGGGTTTTTGTTTTTCCAGCATTTCTTTCATGATTTTCACCAAATTTTGATAAGCTTCCAACTTAGGTGCTTCCATGTCTGGAGAAGGATAGTTTTTCCATTTGTTTTCCATGTTTTGGCCTGCTTTAAGTCCTGCTTGGTAGGCCCTCCAAGGCGGCATTAATAGGCTCAAAATTTTTATCAACCAGAATGGATCCTCCAGATTTCACGGTTGTTTCCTTGAACTCACTTCCAGTTTCGTTCAACTTTCCTCGATTTCTACCCATTGTTTTTGTTTTCTCATCTCATATCTTTGGCTTCTGCTCCTTTCGATTCTTTGAAAGGAAAATTTCGTAATTTTTGAATCATCAGAGGAGTTTTGTTTCTTTTTCTTGGCCTAGCTCTAGTGATTACCTTGATTGGAACAATCAGTTCACTCTCTGATGAGCTACTAGCTATCACTTGGACTACGTTTACTACGGTTTTACCCTTGTTCAAAGGATTTTTTGGACAATCTTCCGGAAAGTGTTCTCCCTTCTTGCAACATTGTATGCAATAGGCTTCGATTGGTTTGAGGCTTTTGTCAGGCTCCGGACATTCATTTTTCCAATGATCATCAGCACCACAGTTATGAAAGTTTCCTGTTCTTGGCTTCATCATGGGTCTTACCATGGGAGGTCCGACACCTTGATTAGCTACATAATACATTGGTGCAAGCGTTGGTGGAGCATAAGTCACTGTTTCTTCCATTGGTGGTGGATGTGGATTATACCAGTCTCCTTCTACCATTACTGTAGAGGAACTAGGATCTCCAAAGGGTGTAACAGGCAGTAATGCTTGCTCATCTATGACTTCTTCAGAATGCATGTACTTTATAGGCACTGCATTATGTCCTGGATACGGAGGTTGTTGTCCCAACACAGGTTGAGGTCTTTTCATACCCATTGGTGGTCTTTGAGCTTGAAAAAATGTCCTTGAATATTTTTTTACAGACTCAATAGGAAAAGGGTCCCTTTTATTGATGAGAAATTTACAGCTAAGGGGTTTAATTAATAGGTCTTGAACGCACGTGATATATAGATTATACATATAGTGAACCCCCAATTAGATCCATCCATGGTCAACCTTAGGAGCTTGGGGTTAACAAAGGTATGAAACACATCAAGACTCAGATCAAAGATATGTTGGTCAAACTGCAAATCTCCAAAGGAGTCCTTGATCAAAAGGTAAAGATGCTTCTAGAAAGCAATGCTATCAATAGTGGAGGGCCAAAACCTTGAGAGAGCAAGAAATGTACCTAAAAAGCCTATTCCATTTGGTTCAAATCACTAGGAAGATGATGCAGTAGGAGAATCAACTTGTCGTGAACTTCATTGAATTTGTTCTAGATTCTCCTCTTCTTCTATATGCATTGCTTGATAAAGAAGCTGAATTACCTCACTTCTTTCCAACATTGTACCCAAAATACATTAAGATGCTGATCAATAGTGGTATATAAATATAGTCATTGATTTGATGAATTTGTATGAGAAAACCACCATAGAATGGACTACATGAAAGAATGTTCTAGAGAAAGCTCTAAAGAATGATAATGTATACGCATTGTTGGATGCCTTGCAGAAATTTCGAAGGAAGATGGGGCAAATTCTGATCAGACAACTGATAAAGATTACTAATGAAATTCTATAGCTAAGAATTGAGGACTCCAAGATTCTAGAGAAGGATCTAGCCAACATGGCAGCCAGCTGCTGATCAGTAGCGGTATATAAAGATAGTCATTGATTTGATGGTTTTGTATGAGAGAACCACCATAGAATGGACTACATGAAAGATTGTTCTGGAGAAAGCTCTAAAGAAGGATAATGTATACGACTTGTTGGATGCCTTGCATACATTTCTTCTGATCAGAAAACTGATAAAGATTACTAATGAACTTCTACAACTAAGAATTGAGGACTCCAAGATTCTAGAGAAAGAGCTAGCCATCATGGTAGCCTTCAAGCCTCAATTCAAACAGATGGCTGACATTGAGGCCCAAATCAAAGTGAACCAATCACTCCTTGAAGGATGGATTTATGCATCCTCCTACCATCATAAGCTTGCCTAAACCAGACTAACCAGAGATAGAAGAACATTATACGATGTTGATACAAAGACTTGAAATGCTCTAACACCATATGAAATGGAAGTGAAGACTGCTCGTAAGGACCAACTGGAGAAGAAAGCTCCCTACCACTTAATCCAGAAAGAGAATGCTAGATTTAGTGCTCAAGAGGGTCTCACTGCACCACCACAAACATAACTTCAAGGAAGAAAGCCCTAGATAAACGCAAGACAGTGAGATGGATTCACAATGCTTAATTCATATTGGATGAAGGAGAAAATTTTGGAAATATTCCAAAATCCAAAGAAAAGGGGGAAGGAAATGTAAACAGTGGGAACATCCTTTAGACGAGAGTTTAGACTGACAATTGAACTGGTATTTATTACATCAGTTACTGCAATTGCTGATACATTAGATAGTCAATCAAAGGATTAGTCTAGCGCCTATAAATAGGATACATTACTCATTTTGCGGGTTACAATGTTCCACTACAACAAAGCCTAGTGTCTTGGAGCTCACATGCTCTTGTAACTCTCTTACAATTAAGCCTAAAGCATACTTTGGTTCATACGCTTGTGTTCTAGTTGTACTAATTGGAATATACATTCCAATTCATCTCATTACGGTTCCATATTAGTTCTAGTCTATTTATTTTATTTTAGTCTTTGTATGGTTTGATAGTTGAAGTCTTTATTTGATTCTGCTTGCATGATCTGAACTAACTCTAACTGACCAATCTGGAATAGCTATCATAAATGATAAGCTCGTTCCAGACTCTAGCCTAGGGCATCTTCGTAAAGCCCCGAAAGGATAGTGCAAAGGTCTTGCACATGAGATAGTAGAATTGGAGGTAAGAGTAGAGTTTCTAATTAATAAAAGAGAAAAGCTAAAGTCTGAGGCTAGATCAGCCCTTCTTTAATTAGAAAGTTGACTCTAGTCCTTCTCTTATAAGTTTGTCTAGGCCACATGTCTAAAGGATCTTGCATGTGCTTTATGGGAAGTTAGGCAAGTGTATATGTGTGTATGTGGTGTGTATCTCTCTCTCTCTCTCTCTCTCTCTCTCTCTCTCTCTCTCTCTCTCTCTCTCTCTCTCTCTCTCTCTCTCTCTCTCTCTCTCTCTCTCTCTCCCCCCCTCTCCCTCTCTCTCTCTCTCTCTCTCTCTCTCTCTCTCTCTCTCTCTCTCTCTCTCTCTCTCTCTCTCTGTGGAGTTCAAGAGTTGGTTTCTATGTTGAAAAACTTGGCTATGGATGCAAATCCAAGCAAGTGAAAATTTCTCCTTCTTCTTCATCTCCTTCTCTATTATTCTAGCTATGGTAAGAGCTTTCCCGTGCAATAAGCATATACAAGATACTTTTTTTTTTCTTAAGAAATACTTCTTTTCACCCTCATCTATCTCTTACCCCACATTTCTGTTCCCCCAATGGACTTGGAAAGAATGGTCACACCATGGCATTATGAAGTTCATTATCTTCTTGGTTCAATGAAAGCTCTGTTGGTGCTTGTGTAGAATGTGCAAGAGAGGGAAGGAGAAGAAGATTGGGGAAGGGGATGAAGCACAGACAGAGAGTTGGGTTAGTGGAGAGGAAAGTAAGAGATTGTCAAATCTCTCACTTTCTCTTCCTATATTGATTAGGGAGAAAAAGAGTAATTTGCATGGTTGTTGTCAGTGTGAACCTTGACAAGCTCGATGTGCTTGCCAGCCAATGCATCTCATATGGTGATGTTTCTCTTCTTTGATGATGATGGTTGTTGACTTTGTTTGTAACGTCCTCTTTGCAATGATCTTTTTTTCCTTTGATCTTTGTAGCTACACCATTGTAGCTTGTCCATTATAGTTATCCTTGGTAACTCCACTTATGATTTTCTTTGATGTGCTTGTCAATCTTATTCATGAAGGGATTTGGCATACTAGAATGTATATTTGATTCAAGAAATAACATCCAAATCATATACAAATCCATGTGCGTACTGCATATTTGTGCCCTAAAGACTTGTGTTCTTAGGGTTGATGATTGATGACTTGGTGGGAAACTATTCTGAAGCAAACTAGAATAAACTTTGAACATTGCCAAAAAACACCAACATGGATGGCCATAGCTGACGCTAGCATGCACAAGAGATGGCAGCAGGAGCGGGTCTGAGCTTTAGTGAAGGTTTATGCAAGATTGTAAGCTTGAATTGGCAATTGGTTTTAATGCTTTGGTTTAGTAGGCAATAAGAGTGACGACCAAGATCAGTATCTACAACTTGTTGACAATCATATTGCTAAATCCAGCCAGTTGAAATAGCTATATCATGTCACCAAGAGAGTATGGATGAGCTTCGGCCCTTTGGGTTGCATACTGGCAGCAAGTAGCACAAGCAAGTGTTGACAATGCCGAGATCAAGCTGTTGGTAGGAGTTGTAGGTAGAGATGCAGAGTATGGAAAAGCGTGGGCTCTACACAAGTGCGAGCAAAGAAGCGAAGAGCTGTAGCAGTAGAGACCAAAAAACAAAAAGGGCTCTAATGTCACTTTTGGTTGAGCAATAGTTGAAGCCTGACATGTGATATGGCGATGGCCAATGGTGAAGAAGGCAATTTTTGTGCAATTAGGGGAAGATGTAACAAACTTGGCTACTCTTGAGTGCTCCTAGGGTTTAACTGCAACACAACTAGTTTCCACCACTAATGATGAGCTGGTCATGTAAAGCTTTGACATTTTATGTTGGCAGCTAAGTAGAGAGTCCTACACTCTAGTGAAGAGTGACAAGCTACAATTTGTGTACAAATAGGCAGAGGAGATGGGGATGTAGTGCCGATTTTGAATATGGAAAATCCACATAAAAAATGAAAACTTTTGACTTTTGTGAGGTCGTGATTCCCACCACATGGATTTATAAAGAAGAAAAAGAAAAATAATACCTTCATATGGAAAACCTTCAACTTGGAAATCTTTGAGACCTCTCTTGTTAAATGAAAAGAGAAAAAGAACCTCTTGACACTTGGCTCATACTCCCATGCTTTCCATTGTTAGGAAATATGATGTAGCTAAATAGATATTTGAGTGGCTTACTTAATGCAGAGAGAGAAATCTTCACACACAAGAGATTATAGAGTAGAGAGAGAGAGAGAGAGAGCACACACGATATAGGTGGTTCACCCAATGTGGGTTACATCCACGGGAAAGTAGTCACTTAATGGCTGTAGTACTTCAAACAAGAAATAGGTTACAAAGGGATTATACCCTTAATAGAGGTCGCACCTTGCTTCACTCTCACCACCTCACACCCACCTTGTTGCATCAACTTCACACTCTGAAATGTGTGTAGAGATGGCCTCCTTTTATAGGCCAAAAGGGCTCCTCTCTCTCATGATAGGTAGCCGTGTGTAGCCGCCCTTGTGTAAACAAGTCCAAATCGGACCCATAAATCCGACCATGTGTGGCCGCCCTCGAGAAGACAAGTCTGTCTTTGAAATCGGCCACTGGCCACTGACCATTGACTTTTGACCACCGGCCACCAGCCGATGACTACCGACCACCGACCAACCGGCCAAATGACTGGCCATTTTTCGACCACTTTCCGGTGGCCATTATATTCTGGCGAGACTGGCAAACGACCGGCCGTTTTCCAACCACTTTCTGGTGACCATAATATTCTGATGAGATTGGAAAATGACCGGCCGTTGTTTGACCACTTTATGGCAGTCATTATATTCCGATGAAGCCAGTCTTCAAGATTTGCTCGAAACTTTCATGAAAATTTTGATTTCTAGCGAGTGATATTTCTTCATGCATGATGGCTTCTCCTCATAATAGGGACCTTACAAATGTGCGTTTTTAATACAGAAAATTACAAGGGATAAATGAGGCTTCAGACTTAACAATCTCCCACTTGGAGACTGACCTCCAAAAAAAACCTGTGACTGCTTTCCATCCTCGATTCTTATCCTTGTATGCCAATTGAGCCTAAGAGGCAACACATGTTGAACACTATGTCTACAAATATCGTAAAATCCAGTGCTAATGTCTGGTATGTGGATTCTGGTGCATCGAATCACATGACCAGTCATGGGGAATGGTTTAAGGAAATGCAGACCTTACAAAGTCATGGTCATGTAGCAACTGGAGATGATACTGCACATCCCATTATGCATACAAAAAATGTGCCATTGTCTATGACAAATGGTAAAGTGTAGTACTTGGTTGATGTATTGCATGTACATAATAGTACAAAGAATTTGGTTTCTATTGGAAAAATGGTTGAGCACGATTTGCACTTCAATTTCAACTCCGATGGTCTATTTGTCGAAGATCATAAGAAGAATAGAAGGCTGATTGCACAAGGAAAGAAAGTGGGCAGAATGTTTACTTTGGACATAAATGTGCCCGAGGTGAATGCTACCAAGTTTGCATAGGGCGCAGGACTTATTGCACATATTGAGATTTGACACAAGCGTATTGGTCATGTTAATTTGCAAAGCTGAAATGTTGCAAACTAAAGAGATGGTTACAAGGTTGCCAACGTTTAAAGTTGCTAAAATGAAGAAATCCTATAAAGCGTGTTAGTTTAGAAAGCAGGCAAAAGCATCTTTTCCTCTTGAGAAGCATGTAAGGAGGAATGAATTAGGCTTATTAGTGCATACATATGTTTGGGGTTCGACAAAGACTACATCTATGGGTGGATGCATATATTATGTAAGCTTCGTTGATGACCATACAAGGAAGGTATGGGTCTACTTCAAGAAGCAAAAAAGAGAGGTGTTTATGTACTTTCAGAGTTTTAAGGTTATGGCTAAAAAAAAGAATGGGAAACAATAAAGTGTTTGAGTTAGAAGGAGGGGGAGAATACCTCTCCAATGAATTCAATGGTTTTTAAATAATGCATGGAATTTAGAGACAAGTTTTGCGCAGGTATACTCTACAACAAAATGGTGTTGCTAAGCGGAAGAATAGGCACATTGTAGATGTTGCTAGAGCATTGATGAATGAAAGAAATATGGCTCATTTTTATTGGGCTGATACTGTTGCTACAATTGTGTACATTATGAACATGACCCCTACTACTGTAGTGCATGATATGACAACGAAGGAGAAGTTTTGTGGTGAGAAACCAAATGTATCAAATTTTAAAGGGTTTGGATGTATTGCTTATGTGCATGTGCCGGATGAGCTAAGAAGTAAGCGAATAAAGTGAGGGTCAGGAAGGATGTTGTTTTGATGAAATGGCGAGTTGGCATGCTGATGTAAAAGTTGATTTGTGGGTTGATGTAAAAGAGAATGTGGTTGTAAAAAATACAAGTGTGCAATCATAAGTCTTGAGTGGGCCACAAGGGACACCTGTGCAGTTCATGGCAAGAATCCGTGGAGTGGAAGGCTACACAAAAGAGTGACTCCTACTAACTCTTCAAATGAATCAAGGAAAGGGAAGGAAAAAATTGATAATGCCCCTAAGTTGCCAAATTTGAGTGCTGAGCATGATGATGGAAATATTAGTGGTTCTCGCAACGTTTAGATGAGGAGTTTATTTTTCATCTTCAAACTCCATCACTTTTCTTTCTTCTATGCTTGGTCTTTGACTTCTTGAGATTTTTTTGTCTCTCCTTTGCTAAATACATTCTTTCTAGCATGTCAAATATGAGAGAATATTGATGATACTTTCTCATTCTGCAACCATTTATCTAGTTAGAAATTACCTGTCCCTCTAATGTTGCGAGTTGGACAGCTCCACTTGGTGATATATCATTGATCACAAAGGGATCATTACCTTGCTTTTTAAGTTTCTTGGAATGTTGTTTCAGGGTATAGGCTAATACGTAGTCACCCTTCTAAAATTCCTTTTTTTAATGAAAATTGTGGGATTCCTCATTTCATCGGGGTTTGAAATATTTGATGCAGATTATTCATTGTATGTGCGCAAGAATGATGCATGAATTGTGGTTATATGCATATATGTGCATGATTTGACTGTTGGAGGAGATAATTTGGCTGAAGTAGAGGGTGTCAAACTCTACTTATGGGGGAATTTGAAATGAATATTTGGGAGACTTGTGATATTTCTTGGGCATTGAAATGTATGGATTCCACAAAGGTAATATGCTTTGAATATGTTGAAAAAGTATGATATGGATGATTGTAAGCAAGTTGTAATGCCATTAAATCATAATTTGGAGTTGGGGAATGATGTAGGTCAAGTGCTTGAGAATGATACTATGTACAGGAAGATAATGGGCAGCTTGATCTAATTGACTATCTCACGCCTAAACTTGAGCTACACAGTTGGATTGGTGAGTCCGTTTATGTAGTCTCCCAGGAAACCACACTTGGATGTGGTGAGGTGCGCTTTGCACTATGTGAGTGCTACTTCAGATTATGCACTCTTTTATAGGACTGATGTGGAGTTAGTAGCTCTATGGATACATAGATGCAAATTGGGATGGTAGTACATACGATCACGTGTCTACCAACAGATTCATGTTCTCACTTGGGAGTGCTGCTATCACATGGAGCACCAAGAAGAAACCTATGGTTTCTCTTTTGAGTACAAAGGAAAAGTAGTGGGGTGATGCAGCTGCAACATGTGAGGTAGCATGGTTAGGCTTTCTACGTCATGACTTTTGAGTACAGATAGAAAGGCCGATTGCTGTCTACTATGACAACCTTAGTAGGGCAATAGACGAGCCGGTTATCGACATCTTCACGAAGGCCCTAGAGCGTAGAAGTTATGACAATTTTGAGCAATACTAGGCATACGATAGATGGCATTGAACTTAAGGGGGAGTATTGAGATGTCAAGCTCAACATGTACATCTCCTGGATGACTACCACCGACAATCATTCACTGGTGTACTTTGGTGGAGACACATATCTTTGCCAATGATAGTACAACTATACTACACCAAGTTGGTCTACCGAGTCGGAGTGATGGCACACTTATCTACTCACCTCCTCGAGGGGTTCACTATGTGATCATGTTAATGTATAACGTGCATTCAAAAGGAGGGGTTATAAAATGAAAAAAAAATAGGCAATTTAACAGAGATACATTAAAATAAGGGATTTTTATATTTAATTTTGGAAAAAAATCCTAGAATGGGATCATTTTATTCATTTAAACATGTTAAAAGAGGGGTTTTTAAATACCCCGTGAACGCACGTTATACAGGGGGGTACTGAACAATGAACCCCCCAAGCTCACCTCACTCACTAGCGATTTACACTAGACTGTTGTACTAGTTTTTGCTTTATATTGTACTTCCCCTTAACTTTCGGAACCTGCACTAGGGTCTGAGCTGCTACCTCTGCAATTTTGCACAGCTTTTTAAGAGGGTTGTGAGCTGCTCTATCTAGCCATGGAGTTTGGGCTTGCATGGGCAAAGAAGACCCATCCTCTTGATTGGCAAGAGAAGTGTTATCAAGGAAAAATCATATCATTTAATGCATGAAAAAGGTTGTTTAAGTGTGTCTTTGAAGGTGATTCCATTGCCTACATGCTATGGTGGGAGTCGTTGAGAATGTATCTCATTCCAATTATAGATGCAAGCGTGGATATGCCTCGCCAGTTCATTGCAAATGAGATTGCAGATGTGGATGATGAGTTCACTTTGTGAGTCACTTTGGTAGAGTTTTTGGCATCACAAAAGAGAGATTCTCTCAATGTAAGGTCAAATGTACTGCCAAATGTGGACATGCCACTTGCATTTGATGCAGTGAAATGCCTTTTGAGAATGCTCCTATGATGCATGTGATGGTGGATCCTATGGAGGATGCATTGAACTATGATGTTGTGGAGATACATGACAAATCTATGGCTATGGATGTTTTGGGTGTGTCTCCAATTGCTCATCGTGCAATTAGCTAGTGACGGTCAACGCGGGTTATCAAGAAAAAGCAAGATTGACTCCCAACCATCAATGTTGGTTTAATTCGCAATCAATGGTTGCGATTGAGCCAAACGGCTTAATGCCCTTGCCTCGTTTTAGAAAAGAGTAAAGAATAAACTAATATAAAAAAGTTGAGCAGGGTATTTTGGTGAATGCTGGTCACCAGCTCACGTCCGGCATCGTGCCCGCACGGCGAGCGCACTACCGACAGCGAGCTGGTCATCGTCGAGTGGAGTATTGGTGGCTGACCAGCTACACGGCCGGGGAATTCTCGGATGCAGGTCAAAGGTGGCGGGGCTTATAAAGCTGATTAAGGGAGGCCTGCTCAATCTTGCGAAGAGCAGCTCCAGCTGGCTGGTAGGACGTACTGGCAGCAGCTGCTCTGCGACCTTCTAACCCCCTCACTAACTAGCTACTTCAATAGATATGGCTCTTCTGCGGCATCCCTTTCTCCTCCTGCTGGCCCTCGTGGCCTCCGCCTTCCTTAGCGTCCAGGCCAGCTACTACCCACCGGAGGAGAGCAGCTACTACCCCAAGAAGAAGGAGGAGGACGACTACACAAAGCCGCCTGCTGTGCCCTACTACAAGAAGCCCTCCCCTTCCCCGGCCTATTATGACCCCAAACCCTACTATTACTACAAGCCCAAGCCCAAACCCAAGCCCTACTACTACAAGCCCAAACCCAAATCCTACTACTACAAGCCCAAGCCCAAACCCTACTATTATTCCAAGCCCAAGCCATACTACTACAAGCCAAAGCCAAAGCCCGTCTACTACAAGCCCAAGCGCAAGCCCTACTACAAGCCTGCCTACTACAAGCCCGACCCCGTCTACTACAAGCCCAAGCCGCACTACTACTACAAGCCCAAGCCCTACTACTACTACAAGCGCAAGCCCATTTACAAGCCTCCCTACTACACCCCCTCTCCCATTTACAAGTCCCCCCCTCCACCTACCTACTACACTCCCTCTCCCGTCTACAAGTCCCCTCCTCCCCCCACATATTATGAGCCCTCCCCAATCTACAAGTCTCCCCCACCCCCCACCTACTATGAGCCCTCCCCCATCTACAAGTCTCCCCCACCCCCAACCTACTACGAGCCCTCACCCATCTACAAGTCCCCTCCACCACCCACCTATGAGCCTTCTTCAACCTATACCTCCCCCCCTCCCCCTATTGTCTATGACCCTCCTTACACTTCACCTTCTCCCGTCTACTCTCCACCTCCCCCATCTTACTAAGATAAGTAGCACTAGCATCCCTAATACACGCCATTGAAAACACCAGCCCAACAAAATGTGGAGGATGCCTAACTCATAGTTGCCCTTATTTGAAATTAATAGACAAAAACCATTCCATTGATTCTTTTTGTGTATCAAGTTTTCCTTCTCATTTTTTCTTAGTGTGTGTGTAGACGCTTGTTGGTCCTTGTGCAAATCCCAAGATCCTAAAATTTCAATACCCAAGTATGCCTACCAACATCTAATTTGAATGCTCTACTTTGGTGATCTCTTTCATAAGCGTGTGAATACATTTTTATAACGTTGATGCATGTGAGCATATGAGTGGCATTTCATACAGAGAGTGATAGTAGCTTAATCTCTTTGAATCTGAGTAGACAATTATGCTCTACCTTTGCTACTCTCTAAAAAACTCTTCTAAAATGTTTGCTATTTTATAAGAGCCATTAGGATAAAGTTGCTCAATAAGCAAAAAATATGAGCCTCTATTGCTTGTTAGTTTAGCAATAAACAAACAGTGATCAAGAATTAAATAAAAAAGATTATCTTTTCCTTCTAGTATGTTAGCATGGTTTAGGAAAAATCTGAATTAATCAAAATCTCGAAGAGATTCTCTTTATCCTTAAAGGAAGAGAGAAGCCACCTTGAGCCTCACTGACGATTGGTTCCCATGCTGGTAGTCTCTCTCTCTCTCTCTCTCTCTCTCTCTCTCTCTCTCTCTCTCTCTCTCTCTCTCTCTCGGGTTGCATGACAAATGTGGCCTAGCTTGTAGAGTTTTATCAAGCTCATCTATGGCCTCTCTCTCTCTCTCTATCTGTGTGTGTGTAGTCTTCTTCATCTCTCTCTTTGCAGTCAAGGTCACACACCCTTATAATCTCCATTCTCTTTTAGGCAATTACGAAGAGATTGGGGAGGGAGGAGGGGATCCCATGTCTTGAAGCTGGGGTTTCCCTGTGGGGGCACATCACGACCAAGTAGCACCTCTTCTATGTTGTTGGCTGTAGTAAGCTATAGGGAAAAGGGCATGCAAATGTTGAAGGGGCAGAGGGGAGTGGATGATAGATGACATGGGTTTTTTCTTTTGGGGGGGGGGGGGAGAGGGTATCTCGATAATGCATTACTTTTTGAAAAAAATCTGCCAGTATGGAGGCATATAATTTCTTTATGGTTTAATTTATCAATGTTGCAGCTACCAGGTCATTGCAAAACATCTCCAATTTGAGAGTTCTTTGAGGGTGGGTCATGACCTATAAAATATATACCTTGCATACTTTCTTATTTTTTTGAAGAAACTATTAATTTTTTTTTTAATTTCATTTTTTTGTATTAGGAATGTCATCATCAGAAGAAATATAGTGGTGGATGGCTTACATTTTTTTGGCTTTACCAATGCGCACGCGCGCGCGCGCGCACACACACACATATGTATATAATATATTCTATTATTCAACCACTTTGATAATAGTATGTAGGTGTAGTCACTCTACAAGTCAAGTGATGCATGTTCTAACATTCTTTTGTTTGCCAATCATGTGTGCAACTCCTTGAAGATAGAATGATTTTTTTGACATTGCTCTTTAAAAATGCTTTTATCACTTTATACATAGACCCATGATGATGGCTTAATTGTCCCAAATAGAGTGTTTACAATAAATGATTATGAACCTTGTTGGGTCTACTTTATTGAACTTTATCCCATCAATGTTTTTGAGGAAAGAGGGAAAATGATTACTAACCTTGTTGGGTCTACTTTATTGAACTTCATCCCATCAATGTTCTTGAGGCAAGAGGGAAAAAGCAATTTGGAATGTCTGGTGTTCAAATTAGTGTTGTTATTTTTTTGTGGCTTTGGAAAAACAATAGTGTTTTGGTGCTCTAATTCTACATCCAAGCTAGCCCCATGATCATTTTATTCCCCTCTTTCATAATCCTTTTGTGCTTCGAACTCCATAGACACGTCATTCTTCATCACTAGATGACTTGGTGTTGTCTTTGATGTAGATACATACAATGTATGGCCTGCATCTGATATTGTTAAGCTGTCCATTGATGGTTGTGAGTTTTGCACACTTTACAGCGATTACATTAGGTCACATTATCTCTAGTACTACATAGAAATATGAGGGCTATGCTCATCAATCTAAGAGTGGAGATATGCATACCTAAGCCCTCTTCATCTTAGCATGATGCACATTACCCTTGTACTTTCTAATCCATAGATACGCCATAGATGACTTGGTGTTGTGTTGGATGTAGTAGATACATACGATGTTTGGCTAGAATCTAAGATTGTTAAGTTGTTTGCTAATGGTTGTATTTTGAATTCCACACACTTCATCAGACAGTAGATTGACAAAACTATCAATCAACATTACAATAACATCGAGGACTTGTGATGAGCACACCTAACACAAGCTGGACTCTTCACATGTACACTCCATTGACAATTTACATATATTCTCTAACAGTCTACATTCCCCCCTATGCTCATAACAAAGTGTAGTCCTTGTGATGAGGGTACCTCACATTCTATGCCTGGTCACCTCTCTCTCTCTCTCTCTCTCTCTCTCTCTCTCTCTCTCTCTCTCTCTCTCTCTCTCTCTCTATATATATATATATATATATATATATATATATATATATATATATATATATATATATATATATATATATATATATACATATATATATATATATATAGATCTATTTGTATGTGTGTGTGTGTGTGTGCGTGCACGCACTTTGTCTGTCCTTATACTTTTAATCATCTATTGTAAAATGTGTGGGCTGCAGCCATAACATAGTGTTTTTGGCTACAAATTATTTCATAGTGTTTATGGTTCAGAATCATGATATGATTTCGATAGTTTGCATTCATATCATAATGTTTCTGCTTTGAAACTATATCTTACAGATATGGTGGACACTAAGCTAGCAAACCATCATCAAAAGTTTGTCTCTAAGGTTATAATATACCACTTTCATCACATGTGAGAGGTCAAGCTTCTTCATTGCCTAAATCCTTCAGATTTGGAGCATTATTACCAATTCATAAAGACTTTAACAAAGTCTGTATTTGAGCAGCTCCAGCTTGTATTTCCGCCCACTGCGTTTGACATATCTCTATTGACATCAGGTTCATTATTGAACATGGTCAAGAAGTCTATTGGGAAAATCGCACAGGACTTTTTAGGAGCTAAAAAGTCCTAAAATTACTACTTTGCCAAGCATAGCTACTCACACACAACTTGTGCAACAGTTCTATACTGAGTTCAAGAGCAAGGAGAACCTCGAAAGATTAGCAAAGCATATGAGAGTGGAAGCTAGCTCTACTAGTGTTGCATGCTGCCAATGCTGCTATCACTTTAGACTAGTCACAACTCCCCCATGTATTACATCATTTGCCTGATAGTACAATCTTCAACATACAGGCTCCACAATTGGGAGACGGAAGATGGTCACACATGAATCGTGTGGGTGTCACCCATCTTGCATTTAAAGATCCAATGTATGCTGCAGAGATCTTCAAAGTCCACTTGCATGGACCCACAATGGATCAGTAGGTTAAAGACAAAGCCATAGTTTTGGACATTGTTCATCGTGAAATTATTTATCCAGTTTCCATGGTTTGCCATGTGGAGCGTCCAATTCTCACTTGACGTTTTTGGAATGGCAGCCATGTAGAGTAGTGGGTAAACGAGTGCAATGCAGATGGGAGTCAACTTGCCATTTACGATTATGTAACCACTAAAGGAACAATAGAGCTGTTCCAAAATAATATTTTTCAAATAAATAATAATCTTCTTCAAACCCTAAAGTATCTACATGCACATGAATACATCCACAATGACCTGCACTCCCGCAAGATGATGGTCCATTTTGGGCAGAAGGACATCTATGCAAAAATTGTGGATTGGGGTTCATGCACAATGACCAAAACAACGGTCCACTTTCCTCCTCTTTGTGACTTGGAGATAGAAAATAGAAAGCAAAGTGAGTGAGTTTTTGTGTGGGTTTCCCCAAAATGTATATCTAATAATCCCCCCTTGGACTAAAGCCATGGATGTCATCTCCATGTGCCACACTTGTAAACGACTCTTAAAATGCATACCCGTGCCCCAAGATCAAAACAAAAGGGATTTTTTAAGAAATGTACTTACACACCTTGAGACTGGCAAACGAAATAATCCCTCAACCCAACCTAATGCTTTTGATCTTTCTCTCCCTCCCTCTCTCTCTCTCTCTCTCTCTCTCTCTCTCTCTCTCTCTATCAAAATAGTGCCATAGAGTGGGTTAGGCCATTGTAATGACTTGTGGTCTTAGGTCTACAACCTTCTGATGTCTAAAGTGATGATTTGATTTTGTCTACCACCATCTGATGTGTAAAGTGATGATTTGATTTTGTCTTGTCTCTAGAGGAAAATGTAAATTATATAATTGATTAAGTTTTCTTGCCTCTTTCATGCAACATGGTGGTAGATATAACTATATAAGTGGTATTCAATAAGCGGTTTTAATGTGATGACTTATTAGCTTAATGTGCAAACTTTCTAATCATGACATGTTTACTTGACTTGTAGATATGGAAGAAGACACTACAAGAGGCTGTGTGCACTTGTGACGTTTCTAGCGATGGAAATACATTGGGTTTTTATACTCCTCGACATCGCTAAGACCGTCTCTAATAGCGTCGCTATGAGAACGTCGCTATATGCGTCGCTATCTGCATCGCTATCTACATCGCTATCTACATCGCTATCTATGTCGCTATATAGCGATGCAAATAGCTACGCAGATAGCGACTATTGTAGGCTTCCTATAGCAACGCTCATAGCGACGTTGCAGAGCCTTATATACTGACGCTTTTAGCGATGCACGAGAGTAAAAACTTCTGGGTGGTAGGGCAACCCATTAACCATATTTAATTTTTCAAATAGAGTAAACCTAAATGAATGCAAGATAAGCCCAGATTCACCTTTGAAAGAAAGTGCAAGGTATAGACCCAAAGTAGTCACTCACAAGACAATATAACCATTAAGTCCATCATGCATAGTATTGTTTGCAAAATAAAGTTTTGTAAACTGATAAAAGTAAATTGACGAAAGTAAATCAATGACAATTGTACACATCATAGGCAAAATCACTTGATTGTTAAGCTTTGCAAATGTAATAGCTACAACACTATTGTCATTATTGAGAAAATACATGGTTTTTCAATAGTTACAAAAAGACGTATACACGTCATCTCATTATACATGCTATGACAAAAGGAAACGAATGCTATCTGGCTACGGCTAGACTGACGTCGTCTAATCATACATCTCATCGCGTCCAAGTGGCGTATTTGTCGGATTCAGCAAAAGAAAACAATAAGACTTTCTGTAAGTATAAACATATAGTTTACAAAACAATCTATTTTCTTAGCTTATCATTAAAATACAACAAATGTAAAAGAGTAAAGTGAAATACTAACCATGCCGCCGCGAGAACTGAGAATGTCCATCAAGGCGTTTAAGCACTTTCTGCCTGCATACTCACGCTCGTACGGTGTGGGGTCATGTCCCGTCACCGACCACCACTGTTCAAAACATACAAAAAATCCATTATGTTAGAAATTAAAAGTACAAATAGACATAACTACAAAAGCTAAAGAACAATGCAAAAACACTTATAAAATTGGCCTCAAATGATGTCCACCGACCGCTCCCCAAGTTCTGGAAGCTCCCTCTACCTCTACTCGCGCTTTGGCTGCCTCCTTTTGTTGCTTCCACTTGTCAGGATTCTCGCACGCTGCTCACTTCACATTCTTCCAATCTTCTTTGGCCAACCAATCTGGTCTGTTCCACCCATGCTTTATTGATTTTTGTACTTCATAACGCTTGTGCTTGCAGTATTTGCACATTCAAACCTTCATAAGGTCTTCATTGAAGCGCTCATCCTGACTTAACACGGGAAACTCTTCATGCAATATGCTGATGATTCTGTCTTCTAATTCATTCGGCACTTCACTCAGGTGTTTAGTATGTAGTGTCTAAACACCTGAGAGCAAAGACCGCACATGCGTGAGATCACCTTCTTGACTTCGTCATCCAAGAGGATGCCGCCACTGATGTCGACCGAGTAAGGCAAGTCCTTTCGCCTGTGACACGTGAACCTGGGTCTCTCGACAGGGATCTCTAGTGGCGTCTCGATGGGGGTAAGAACTTCAGGTGTCTCCATGGAAGTCTGGGCCCCGAAGCGAGGAATGTCGAACTGGTGTGACTCCCGAAGGAGTAACTAGACTGTTGAAATTTTGCCATGATTCCACAATCTTGAGTAAAATGCTTTTTGTCGATCCGTTCCACCCTAAAATGTTGACCTTTACACCATGCTACTGTGTATAACTTATACTACAACCAATAAAGATTATGAGTGGCCATTCAAACATCTATAAGTTGCTAGTTGTACATTGCAAACTTACCTTGGTTGCGCAACCCCGAGAGTACTCCCACTCCTCCTCAGGGACTTCTTCACCGCACTGTTGTGTGCTTTTCAATTGGTTGTGCAACCATCTTAAGCTCATGAATGTTGGTAGGCTCTCCAGACCAGCCAGATAATGCATCGGCGGTCGTCTTCCCCGTCTCCACTCGATTCGTGCCCTTTGTCGCTCTTTGCTTTGCATCCTCGTATTGTGAAATCCACTTTTACATCACTCGATTGTGAAGCATGCAAAATCGGTTGATTTTAGCCTCTAGATTTTCCATCATCTTCTTCTCAACAATGATATTGCACATGACAATCCCAGATATGCGCTCATCATCTATGGTTCACCATAGCGTGCCCCGGGCTCTATCAAATCCATCTAGCCACTCTCCAATGTAAACTAGGGACTCTGATACCAGCCAACCTTTTGTCATGCTTCCCTCTGGACGTGCCTTCTGGCGCATATATCCCTTGAGCATTTTCATGAAACGTTCTAAAAAGAACATCCACTTGGAATGTACTATGCCATCTATTTCCACCTCATCAACTATGTGAACAAGAAGATGGAACTGATATGGTTAGCATGGTAGTAGGAAAGGAGTAGGAAAGTGTTTCTCAAACATGCAAACAACCTCTGCAACGTTTAGTTTGGCAAATGGTATGGAGTCTACAATGATCTCCTTTTATGAGATCCATTGCACCAACTTCGCAAGTTTGTAGGTTGTGTTACGACGTTAGGATACAAACATCCCTCGATGGCCACTTATAAAATAAAATGCAAAACACGTTTAGCAATGATATTAAAGTCCATACATGAATTTGTTACACAATTCCCACTATGATACATTCCACTTCAAACATACCTAACACATTTTATGCTAGTCGTGTGACTTCAAACGAGTAAGTTTTTTTTCTTTAGTGAAACACGTTCGTAGCGAGTGCATTATGCCAGTGGGGGTCCGCACATATCGAATGGTCTCTTTTACTTTGCATTCTTGGGCTCTTGTCAAAATCCATGGCGCTTTAGGGAGTTTTATCGATCCATCGGATGTTGTCTGCTGCCAATATTTCTCCATACGATCCACATTTTAAGGTCAATCCTGGCTCCCAAAGTATCTTTCTTGCCAATCAGATGGTCCCACAATAGATTACCCACATTCTTGAATATGTACATTGGATCGAGCAAGTGATTGATCATGAGTCTAGGCCAATATGGTAACTCGTACCATAGAGAGAGTCTCTTCATCCCTGAGCGCAAACCATCACACACATCTCCTTCTGCTCTAACCATGCTTGTGATAATATCATCGGTGGCTCTCTTCCCAAAAAGCCGTCGCGTAACACATGATTCTTTGGAAGATATGCTTGATGACCTTCCTAGATTTGCTTCTTCAATGAGGGCACTCGATGTGCATTAAGTCTAGCTCAAAGATACACATCCATATTCTTCACTTTATACTGCCCCGGCACAATCAAGCTTAGCCACAGGTGCCCCTTCTTGGTAGTCAACCACGGGGGAATGTTGTAGTTGACGATGATAACGGGCCATACACTATAAGATGTTGATCTCTGACCAAATGGATTTATGCCATCCATAGCCAGGCCTATGTGCAAATTTTGAGCTTCCTTGGAAAAATCTGGCCATGTATCGTCTATACGTTTCTAGGCTGCATGCAGGAATCCGTAGCACACCATCCGAAGATCTATTCTCCTCATGCCATGATGCTAGGGCGGCCATGGACTTACAATCAAAGAAATTCTTGATGCGAGGAAGTAGAGGAAAATGTCGCAAAAACTTTTGTGGAATTTTTGTTCCGTGGAGATCTACTCGATATGTCTCGGAATCACATTTCGGACACTTGTCCATGTCTATACATTCCCCTCTGAATAGAATGCAGTCGTTAGGACAAGCGTGAATCGAATTGTAATCCATCCCCAAGTTTTGCAAGATCTTTATTGCTTCCTCTCTGGAATCTGGCATCACATTATCAGCTGGCAATATGTGCTCTTTAAGCAATCTAGACAGCAAAAAAATGTGGTACACTTGTGTAAGTAATCTATCAGATCATTATACATCTAGAGTTTTTAATTGAAGTAAACACATTGTAATAGATCAAGTGAAAAGTGTTGTGATGCTAGTGTCACTCCATCCAAATTTTGCCTGCATGTTGAGAATAACCAAGAGCGCCTTCAATCTAGACACACGTGCTCCATCATAGAATGGCGTATCAGCTTCACTTTTGATATCATCATAGATAAGCCTTTCTGAATCCATGATCGTCTCAATCATTTCATTGATCTCGGGCGCAAACATTTCCTCGTTGAGAATGTGGTCTACACGATCATCCTCCGAGCTGTGGGAGGCTACATCTCGTGGCCTCACATATACTGCTTGACCAAAGCGCCTGCGAACACGTCTATTAGGTTGCAAAATTGTTGCATGTTGGCCAACGTCAGAGTCCAACGAGTTATAATTGGCAACAAATTTATCTATAATAGATGGATCAAACTCACCAAATTCGCAAACATGCTACAAAGAAACGCATCTTGTACGTCGCACATCATGCTTGTGTTGATTACAAGGACATAAGATCCTTGTTGAGAGATAGGTGTTCCGGTTGGACGGCCCCACCTCCTTGTCACTACTCATAATGAATGTAAAAACCTTATAACCTAGACATAAATTTAATCTTCTATTGGAATTCTCCGTCTTATCTCTCTCTCTCTCTCTCTCTCTCTCTCTCTCTCTCTCTCTCTCTCTCTCTCTCTCTCTCTCTCTCTCTCTCTCTCTGTTCACACTGTAAACTACCTCACTTTCTCTAATCATGACCGATCCTCGCACACCTTGGTCTAAAGGTGCACAGAGATTAGAACCACTGGGTTATAATATCGTCTTTATTGGTCAATGCCTATATTTGTGGGTACAAGAAATCTACACACCCATGTCTACATGATAGTGCATGTAGTGGAGAAAACCCCTTTGCCTCTTCTCTAGCTATAGCAATTCACAGCATCTTAACATCTCTTCACAACAGATCTTTGTTCGAGGGATTACTTAGCACATTACATGTTGGTCTCCAATCTGAACATCATGCCGTTGCAATCTTTCCAACTTAAAGTCGCATCCGTAGAGAGGAAGAGAGGGATCACCGTTCGCCTAACTCTAATTTTTTTTTCCATAATCACGAAGGTAGACTTTAATATAAAAACTAAATCCAAAATCTAATGTTAAATCTAACCTAATTGAACATATGGTGATTCTGAGCTAATTGAACATGGTTAGTGGGTGAGTTAATAAGTGTCAGATTTTGATGGGAATATACATATTGTTGTGTAACTAGTGTTTGCTCTTTGGGCAAAGCCTTCATTGACATGCCTTAAAATCTAACCTAAATCTAATCTAATCTTAAATCAAACATAAATCTAGATCTAATCTAATCTTAAACTCAACACAAACCTAAATCTAATCTAATCTTAAATCTAACCTAAATCTAGATGTAATCTAACTTAAATCTAAATCTAATGTAATCTTAGATCTTGTCTTAATCTTTAATCTAAATCTAATCTAATCTTAAACTCACATAAACCTAAAGTTAATGCAATCTTAAATCCTAAACCTAAATGCAATCTAGCTTAAATCTAACCTAGCTAATCTTAAATCTTGACCTAATTTTAAATCTAACGTAAAATCTAAATCTAAATGTAATCTAACCTAATCTCAAATCTAATTTAAACATTAACCTATCTTAAGTCTATCCTAATTTTAAATCTAGTATAAAATTTAAATATAAGTTAAATGTAATCCAACTTAATCTAACCTAATTTTAATTAAATGTAATTTACCATAAATCTTAATATAACATTTCATTTCATATTTTCTCTATTTCTCTCTCTCTCTCTCTCTCTCTCTCTCTCTCTCTCTCTCTCTCTCTCTCTCTCTCTTTGTTTTCTCCCCTTACCTCTCTCTTTTTGTCTTCTCCCCCCCCCCCTCTCTCTTTGGTTTTTTTTCTCTTCCTCTTTCTCTTTCTCTTTGTTTTCTCCTCTCTCTCTCTCTCTCTCTCTCTCTCTCTCTCTCTCTCTCTCTTTCTCTTTGCTTTTTATATATATATATATATATATATATATCTCATTCTCTCTCTTTACTCTCTCTCTCTCTCTCTCTCTCTCTCTCTCTCTCTCTCTCTCTCTCTCTCTCTCTCTTTCAAAGACACAATGTGTGTGTGTGTGTGTGTGACAGAAAGAGGGAGAGAGAGAGAAAGAGGGGAAGGCAACAGGAGAGAGAGGAGAGGGAAGGAGCATACCTGGCTCTCCTTCCTCTCCTTGTGTGTGTGTGTGTGTGTGTGTGGGGGGGGGGGGGGGGGAGAAAGAGAGAGAGAGAGAGAGGGAGAGTGTGCCTTTACCTCTTTCACTTTAGCGTGGAAACCCAAATATGGGATTTGAGTTTCTGGTGCTCTCGGTTTATTTTTTACCCCGGTCGGCGTCGCTATGGGCGTGGCTATATATATGTAGCAAAGGAATAGCGACGCCTATAGTGACGCTCATAGCGACGTCGTGGATTTTCACTTTTGAGCATCGCACTGTGAGCATTGCTAATGTGAAGGACCTCTTATAGTGAGAACTTAACCACACTGAAGCTCAAGTGATTTATAAAGAAGATAAAGAGAGGTAAGGTAAGGAGAAAGACCTCACATCTAGTACACATCAAAGAATATGATTCTTGGTTTCAAGGTGAGACACTCAGCCTCAACGAGTGCAAGAAGCCATGCCCAAACCACTTTGTGCATCAACAACTATTTTAAATCAACGACCATGCAAAGGATTCATCTCCAATTACGTTATCAGATTTGCAGCACAAAGGGTTAGCATAAATACTGCTACAAATATTCATACGACGAGAGAGGATCCTACCAAACAATAACTAAATGGCACATTACTTCATACAACAATATTAGGTTTACGACATCCTAGGGAGGTGGGTAGATTGGTTAGACCTCCCAATGAATGCTGGCGTCGGCCATGGTTGCATTGCAAAAAAAGTGGTAGCAAGCAACACTAATAACCTTATGCCTGCATGCAAATTCCCTATAGTTCTACTTCTTGAAGAGTCAACGAGACCCATTGAATTAGCAAGCCAAGGAGAGACACCTGACATGCTGCATGGCCGAATACTTGACCTTGAGATAGAGCTAGCGGAAGCCCAAGCAAAGTTGCAACAATATACCTCGGATGTATGGAACTCTTCCAAATGAGGTTGTTCCTTCACAAGAAGGACTTGCATGCCATTTATCTGATCTTAGAAATGCTGAGCTTAATGTAGATGACCTACTGGATGAGCTAGCACAATCATTGGCTTAAGGACCCCCCTCACTTTCCCCTATCTATTGTCTGAAGAAGCCAATGTGTTGTATCACAATTTTCGTAATCTGAAAATTACATTTTGCCCTCTCATCTCCCCCTTTCTGTATTCTTGAAAAGAAATCGTGTTATATCTAATTGTAATTGTGAATCTTATTGCAAAAATAACTGTAAAACTTGAGAGAGAGAGAGAGAGAGAGAGAGAGAGAGAGAGAGAGAGAGAGAGAGAGAGAAAGAGAGAGAGAGAGAGAGGTGAACATCAAGTAGCATAGCATTGCATTCAAAATTGTCCACTATTATCCAACTGAGAAAAAGTTATAGGGCTTAAGTCACAGATCATCTTTGTTAACACATGAACCATATCATCTACTTCATCCATATCTGAGCATTGTGAAGCTATCTCCCATTTTATATCATCGTCGTCATCAATTTCCGTAGCAATATCTAGGAACAGTAGCCTAAGGAAAAAAAATGCTAGAGACCAATTTGAATCCTCACCCAAGGGTCAAACAGCCACTAGATGCAAGAGATTAGCTCAACAACACTATACGAGGATAGTCAAATAAAAGAAAAATCTTTAGTTCTTATAGTAGTTTTGGTAATGAGAATCTATGTCCAGGTGTGTGAGAAGATTCAAGAACTCTAAGTCAGATTAGATTATATTATATACACTTTATTGAAAGTTGGAAATTTCATCAGAAAGAAGAGAAAGCAAGCAACAGAAGCAATGGCAATGGACTTATCTGCCATCAAAGACAACGAGGTGCCAATCATCCAAGTGGATTACAAGCTTAGAAATAAATTTCTTTGTGTGTATGTGCGTGCATGTCTGCACGTGCACTTGCAAGAGCACAAGATATCTCTCCTTGTCTATCTCTTAACATCGTATCAGAACCCGATTGTGTCTGAGAAGCTTAGAGCATCAAGCAGGAGCAACAGAGGAAGCGGTCTTGAGATTCTCGGAGCAATCATCCAACGATATCCAATTGAGGGGCTTTATTTTGGAGAGTGTGCATCTTAGGGTTCTATTCAATCCTTTGGACTAAAACTATGCAGATAGATTTTCATTTCAAGCGTATGTTGGTTCCCGTTCTGCAATTAGAGTGAATTTGTATGCAAAAAGGTAAGGTTCGGGATTTTAAAGATCTACATTTGGGAGGTGAAAAAAGAATCAATTTGGCTATAGTGTTCAAAGACATTATTTGGGAGTGTGGAACAAGTTTATGTATGCATACTATGGTTACAAGTGGTAAGTGACTATTTTTAGCGGGCTGCTCAGAGACTTGGTGCAGGTTGGAAACATGTCATCCAACAATGATGGACTTAACCACATTATAAATGAGAATCTAGACAAGAAAAACTTCCATGCTTGGAAGTTCAAAATGACCAATTTCCTTATGGGTAAAGGTTATTGGGACTACATTGATGGAGAGCATGAGACAACACCACTATTACCAGCGAAAGGTGCAAATGCTGTACAAATAGAGATGTTTAGAGAAATGAAGGAGGGATCTCAAAAGGTCATGTACTGGCTTTCTATGAGTGTGCATGACACTATGATTGGGCATATACAAGATGATCAGACTCCAAAGGAGGCTTGGGACATTCTGCTATCATTGGATGTGACCAACACAAAGGTAACGAAGCTGCAGTTGAAGACTGAAATGAATATAGTGCAGAAAAAAATATGTCCATCAATGACTATTTGTTGAAGATAAAGAACATATGTGAGTCACTTGCATCAATTGGTGTTACAGTTGATGATGTGATGACAAACTTGAAGTTTGTCTACGAGGCTAAAGTCTAGAGTATAAGTAGTTCAATACTGGTATCCATCTTTGAGAGAACATTCCCTCATTTATGGATTTGGTGCCCTTATTGATTGTGGAAGAAAGAAAACTTGAGGAAGACTCGGCTATACAGGGAAGAATCAATTTTAAGTAGGTCCCTTTCAACAATAGAGGAAGAGGACATGATATAGGTCGTGGAGGAGGCAACTACCAAACACAACAATGAAATAACAATCAAGGTCATCATACAGGTGGTCGAGGAAATGTTTGAGTAGGGGAAGTCCAAATCTCATGGAAATGTGCAACACAATAACACAGGTCAACACAAAAATGCATTATGTTGGGGTTGTGGAAGACATGATCACTTTGAACATGACTATCCAAAAAGAAGGCATAAAAACATATATGCAACTACAAATAGAAATTTAGATGAGCCTGATCGGCTACTTGTGGTGCACACACATGTTGAATACTATGTCCACAAATGTGGTAAAATCCAATGATAATGTCTGGTATGTGGATTTTGGTGCATCGAATCACATGACGAGTCATGGTGAATGGTTTAAGAAAATGCAAACCTTACAAAGTCTTGGTTATGTAGAAACTAAAGATGATACTGCACATCCCATTATGCATACAAAAAATGTGCCATTGTTTATGTTAGATGGTAAAGTGAAGTACCTGGTTGATGTACTCCATGTACCAACATTACAAAGAATTTGTTTTCTGTTGGACAAATGGTTGAGCCGGGTTTGTAGGTCAGGTCCGATGGTCTATTTGTAGAAGAGCATAAGAAGAATGGAAGGCTGGTTGCACAAGGAAATAAAGTGGGTAGAATGTTTACTTTTGACATAAATGTGCCCGAGGTGAATGCTGCCATGTTTGCATAGGGTGCATGAGTTATTGCATATATTGAGATTTGGCACAAGCGTATTGCTCATGTAAATTTGCACAAGCTGAAAATGATGCAAACTTAAGAGTTGGTTATAGGTTTGCCAATTTTTAAAGTTTTTGAAATGAAAAAATTCTATGAAGCCTATGAGTTTAGAAAGCAAGAAAAAGCATCTTTTCCTCATGATAAGCATGTAAGCAAGGATGCATTAGATTTAGTGCATACATATGTTTGGGGTCCGACAAAGACTACATCTACATTGGGTGGATGTAGATATTATGTGAGCTTCATTGACGACCATACAAGGAAGGTATGGGTCTACTTCATGAAGCAAAAAAGTGATGTGTTTATGCACTTTCAGAGTTTTAAGGGTATGGCTAAAAAACAGACGAGGAAACATGTAAAGTATCTGAGTTAGATGGAGGGGGAGAATCCTTCTCCAATGAATTCAATGTTTGTTTGAAAAAGCATGGAATTTAGAGACAATTTTCACGCAGGTATACTTTGCAACAAAATGGTGTTGCTGAGCCAAGAATAGGCATATTGTAGAAGTTGCTAGAGCATTGATGAATGAAAAGAATATTGCTCATTGTTATTGGGCTGAGGTTGTTGCTACAGTCGTGTACATTATGAACATGACCCCTACTACTGTAGTGCATGATATGATAGCGGAGGAGACATTAGGCAAAATTTGGACTCACAAAGGGGCCCTTTAAGGAGTTTGACTTTACCTCTCTCTACCAAAACGGGCGCATGGATAAATTTTTGCAAACAAACTCTAAAGTTGGCGGAGGTTTGATAGTTAGAATGTTCTCTTCAAGCTCTATCTACTGATATATAGCACGCCATGAGATTCCTCATATTTTAGAAGATTCTTTTTTTTATTCACTTAGATTCCGACAGAGTTGTCACATCATAGGTGAATCAAAAAAAGAATCTTCTAAAATATGAGGAAACTCATGGCGTGCTATATATCAGTAGATAGAGCTTGAAGAGGACATTCTAACTATCAAACCTCCGCCAACTTTGGAGTTTGTTTGCAAAAATTTATCCATGCGCCCGTTTTGGTAGAGAGAGGTAAAGTCAAACTCCTTAAAGGGCCCCTTTGTGAGTCCAAATTTTGCCTAATGAGTTTTGTGGTGAGAAACCAAATGCATCGGATATTCAAGTGTTTCGGCTTATTGCTTAGTTGCATGTGCCGGATGAGCTAAGAAGTAAGCTTGATGCAAAAGCAAAAATATGTGTGTTTATTGGCTATTCCCTTGAGTAGAAAGGGTACAAGTGTTACAATCCTGACGAGTAAAATTGAGAGTGAGCAAGGATGTTGTTTTTGATGAAAGAGTGAGTTGGTTTGCTGATGTAAAAGATGATTTGGGAGTTGATGTAAGAGAGAATGTGGCTACCAAAAATACAAATGTGCAATCATAAGTCTTGAGTGGGCCGCAAGCGACACCTAGTGCAGTTCATGGCAAGAATTCATGGAGTGGAAGGTTGCCTGAAAGAGTGAGTCATGCTAACTCTTCAAATGTATCAAGGAAAGGGAAGGAAAATGTTGATGATGGCAATAGTAGTGGTTCTGGGTAACGTTTAGATGAGGATTTTGGCATACCCTTTGTGAAGACTCCAATTTCAAGGATGCAAACAGGGAACAAAGCACCTAGAAGTGATCCTGGACCATGTAGGTAAAAAAGAGTAAGCAATCGTGTGTAGAGATTGAATTATGACAGCTATGTGGCTTGTCATTGTGCATTGATGGCGCATATTAGAACCCACATGTTTTGAGGATGTCATCAAAGATGAAAAACGGCAGCAAGCTATGGATGAAGAGATGACTGCACTTGATGAAAATGGAGCATGGAAATTTGTGCCATTACCAAAGGGAAATAAAGCAATTGGATGTGAGTGGGTTTACAAAATAAAGCATAAAGCTCATGACAGTGTGAGTAGGTACAAGGCTAGGCTTGTGGCCAAATGTTATGCACAAACTTGTGGGATTGATTATGAGGAAACATTCAGCCCCATAGCCAAGATGGCTACCATTCAGTGGCTACCACATTAAAATGGGTGCTGAAGCAAATGGATGTAAAGAATGTTTTTTTGAATTTGCATATATGGAGCAACCACAAGGTTATGCAAATATGAGGCTATGTGACCTTGTATGCAAGCTAAAGAAAGCATTGTATGGACTAAAGCAAGCACCTAGAGCTTGGTATGAGAAAATTGTGACATTACTCATTTCATTGGGGTTTGAAATGTCTGATACAGATCATTTATTATATGTGTGCAGGAATGAGGCATGAATTGTGGTGATATGCATATATGTGGATGATTTGATTTTTGAAGGAGATAATTTTGCTAAAGTAGAGGGTGTACAAAGTCTACTTATGTAGTAATTGAGATGAAAGATTTGAGAGACTTGTGATATTTCTTGGGCATTGAAATTATTCGCACATAAGAGGGTGTATGGCTGCCACAAAGGCAATATGCTTTGGATATGTTGAAAAAGTATGGTATGGCTGATTGTAAGCCAATTGCAATGCAAAAGTTTGAATTGCCCATGTGGGATGCATGTCTAACCTCACCATCCTATCTTATTGCAGTATTAGCGAGAACCACGATTAATTTGTCAAATCATGGGACAAAGCTGACTCGACTAGTGCATAGAGGCTACAAGAGGGGGTCAATCTCTTGGAAAACAACTAACAACTCGCATCTAACTCAAGCTACACTCAAGTGACTGAAATCACCAAAAGCCAATCGTTCATCGGCCAACAAATCACATCTGTTACCGCATCATATGACATCCAAACGTAACGAAACTTCTAGGACATGTTTATAAGACCTAAGTACACACGATTACGGTCTCAAACCCCACTTTAGGTCAAGTTCCAAAATCGCGATTATTAACAGTAGTGGATTTTTGACCTAGTCGTTTTTGACCCAGAATGCATTTAAATGCTTAGTAATGATGCCCCAATACCCCGCCTATGCTTAGTTTTTGGTTTGAAAGTGTAAATTCCTAATTATGATGAAATTAGGCCGCGGATCGGTGATGCCAAAAGCTACAAAATACTGTGAATTGCTTATGCCAATGCGTAGAGCTCTTACCTGCGGTTGCAATGCAACAAACGTGACTGCAACGTGGCTGTCTATTTGGTAAAGGTTCCTACTGTTTCTTGTCTCTTGCTCTCATGGTCATTCCTTCAGTAGGCAGTATAAGTGCCTCTACCACTATCTCTTTACTGATGACCACTTCGACCTTGTTGCCCTGAGTGTCAGATATCTATGTGGTTCCATCTTCTTTAATTGTGGATAGAAGCTCGTAAGCTTTCTGAAAATCCACTCCACAAGGCTCCTGTTCGTAGAAGTCTCCGAGTCCACGCCTGCGGTTGGCTTCTTGGGTCTCTGGCTTGGCGGCAACATCATATACTTCTTTAGGTAAGAGTTTAAACTCCACCCGATGCCCCTCTTCACTCTTGAATATTCCGTGAAGACTGTAGTGTGATGCTCTTCTAATTGTTCTTTAGAGAGGTATGCTGCCTTAGCCGCCTTGAATGAATCTGGGTCTAGTTTATCTGCGAGTAGTTCTTGCAACTTCTCCTTTTGGTTGAGCTTCTTCTTGGCCCTCTCTGCTGCTTGCATGGCTCCTGTTCAACGAATAGAGTGCAAAGTTAGCAGACTTGTTGGAATTTTCTCTGAAATATCCTTAGTCTAAAATGCTGACAATTTTGGTCAATTTGATTCAGATCAATTTTTGAACAAGCATAGATGCATAAAAACATACAAGGAACAAAACTGTGAAGTCAAAACAAATTTTTGCAACCAAAGTAAATAATCGTGATTATTTACAACTGAGCAAATTTTCAACTTTTTGCAAACTTGGCTTCAGAGGCTTGAAGTATATACCAAATACATGCTTTGAGTGAACTATGGTCTCATTTGGATGCATAGGGTGAAAATGGTACCAAATTTTGGCTTTAGGTCTCTGAAACAGTATATATAAAGGAAATTTGAGATTTTGAGCTCCAAATTGGCTAGTGGGCTTAACACATCATGTACTTTGGATGTATGATGGCAAAATATCAAAACTCTCCAATTTTGGCTAAAAAGTAAATAATCGCGATTATTAACTTTTCTTTCAAAATTAACATTTTTTGGTACAAACTGGTTCTAGGCATTGTATAGACCTTGTATGTGAGATATAAGGTGATTTGGATCAAGAAATGTTGTCCAGAACCAAGAAATTGGCTTGCAAAGACTTCTTTGCGTTTTTTGACAATTTTCCAAGTAATGGGTGGTCATTCTGGCTCATACTTGATTTTTGGCATGTAATAGGTGTGTACACATGATAGGTGAGGTGAGGTGACAATTTCCAAGCAAAACTGATGCAAAAGTAAATAATCACGATTATATACAACAGTGACAAATTCTTTGTAAAACTTACAAATTTTGACCTAGACATATTCCATACACCTAATACAAGTCCTAAATTGAATTTGGTCAAGTTTGGTCATACCGGCATCACTTAGTGATTTGTCGACTCTGAAATCACCATATTTTGTGACTACACTATCTGTTGGGTTGGTCGGTCAACTTTGAGGCTTTGGACTTGTCCGCAACATAGTCGTGAAGCAATCTGGCTAATTCTGGCTCATTTGGAGTCAGTTTGACCCCATATGTTGAATTTGACGCTTTGTAACCTTTGAGCTGTTTTGTGCTTTTCGAGGGCTTTGCTTGATGGATTTCACCAAACCAATTATATACATTGTATATGGACCTTAGAAGCAAGCCATCTGTGGAGTCAGTTCGGAATTCTGGCATTTGCCAAAAAACCTAGCTTTTCTACTATGGACCCCCTCGACCCCTGCCGAATGGTCCATTGATGATATAGAAAGGTTCTATTATGTTAGGGCATGCTATCGTTCAAATCCCATATGTTTTGGTCGAGCTGGCAGGCCGCTATGGTCAGTTTTTGGTTGTAGGTCTTCATGCACTGCTCGATTTCTAGGGTTTTTTCTAGGGCTTTAGAATAGCTACCCGGCCGTACAAAATGGATAATTGACGAGTAAAGAACTTATCCCTCGTGTCTCATGTGAGACGGCGCTGAAAATGGTCAACTATGGGCTCCAGAAAAGTCGCGCGAAAAAGACCGAAATCTCTCTCTGCAAAGGCTGCAAGTGGAAATGAAGTGGTTTTAGCCTACCTTGGATATCTATTCCCGGACTTCCAGAACCAATTTTCTCCAGATTCCCCCGTTAGTCCTACTAGACCATGAAATCTATGTTAGACTCAAAAATTTCCCTGATCGGATTCCTCTAGCTCATTCTGCAAGAATTTTGCAAAAGTAGGCATGACCGCCTAATTTAGGCTTCCGGCTTTCATCTTCTGATTTCATTGAAAATTTTTGTACTTGTTCGCTTTTTCTTTCTGATCACCATCGTGTCTTCCATTTTTCCATCTAAGCTTCCTTGCTTTTTATTATTAATTTTTGACTTGTCGATTTAAAAAAATCAAAGAAAATAGCAAAATTCTCTAAAAAGTTAAAGTGAAAATACAATAATTAAGAGAATCCATTGAAAAACACAACTTTTGTAAGGTTTTCAGTTTCTGAAACCTTAAAGGTTGTATAAAGCTTAATCAAACTGATATGATTATTGAAAAAGCAATGTAGATTGTCCGACCATGGCAAATATTGGTATGTTTGGAATCTTAAGCACAGCAAACCCCGGGCTAGAAATTTTCAGAATTGAATTCCGATAAAAACTGGCATAGTTATGACCCCTGGAAGTTTACACTGTGAATTGAGTAAAACAGGTAAAATTGAAGGGTTGCAGTAATCATTTAATCATAGACTTTATTAAAGGCCTCCTAGATATTTACAAGATATTTACCAATTAAGAAAAAATAGGTCAAAATATAGCAGAATTGATAATGTAAAAGCTGGCAGGTAATGGGAGGGTCATCACTGACCTGCGAGGGACTCATTTAGCAGCAGGGGGCGTTTTTTGACCTGTAGGGGACTGCTTGAAGTGCAAGCAACTGCCTTTTTCAGCCGGTGAGAGCTTATGAGTGCCAGAAAACTATAAATAGGACCCCTAGCTTCACAGACTCGGAGCCTTGACACACTCTCTCTCATCTAGAGAGACCGCTACGCAAAAATCAATCTCTAATTGATTAACCTAAATGGTAATTAGTCTAATCTTTCTTAATTAGCAAGGTTAGATTAAACTATTTTGTTGATAAATCAAAGATTAGGCCTAGGTATACTCATAAAACCTCTCATAATTAATTATTCTCTGCTGATTGTTGAAATTAAGTTTGGTAATGTTAAGCTAATTAATTATCCTATCATATTAGGGCTAAAATGAGCCAAATTAACCATGAATTAATGGGAAATATACTAATTAAGCTTAGATTAAGCTAAGGTAATTATCAAAGTTTCTTTAGATAGTCATTACGCTAGAAAAATTATCCTATAATTTTTTGAGTAAGTTTCCTAATTAATTAGGCATAATTACACTGTCTTTTAGAGAAAATTAAAGGGAAAAATAATCAAACTAATCCCAAATGTTGTGAGATATTTATCACTGATTAATTAGATGTTAGAAAACTCGTGATAATTAGGATAAGCTCAGATAATTAATTTAGTTAATTACTTTAGCAGAAATACTTGGTTTTTAGAGAAAATTAAATAGGGGAAATTAGTAAACTGATTTTAAATGATATGAGATATTTATAAGTGGTTAATTAGGTGTTAAAGAGCTCGTGATAGTTAGGAGAATCTCAAATAATTAACATAGATAATTACTTTAGCAGAAATACTCTATTTTTTGAGAAAATTAAATAGGGAAAATTAGTAAAATGATTTCAAATGTTGTGAGATATTTATCAATAGTTATTCACATGTTAGAGAATCCGTGAAAATTAGGAAAATCTTAGATACTTAATCTACCTAATTACTTTAGCAGAAATACTCTATTTAACTTGAGAGTAGCGGAAATTAATGAGAGTACTTTTGAGAAATAACTTTGTGAGCATAACGGGTGTACATATTTGAAGATGGCAACATAATCATAGCAATTAGTTAACTTGGCATGAACAATACTTTTGCAAGAGAGAGAATTTAGAGAACATGACAACAGTTGAGGACCGGATTTATGTGGATCCGGTCCCCCCTCCAATAGGCATTTGTATTATGATTTCTCCCATTAAGAGAGACTTGTTACAATACAGTCCTTGTGTTCCTTGTGACCTAGGTGATGCAATGAAGATGGAAAGCTTCATGCATCACAAACATAACATAAACTTGAAGAAATCTTTAACTATCCCAAGCCTTAGTCCCAAGACCTCAAACACCTTCGAAGGTGGAGAGAGCTAGCAGGGAATGAGGGTAGGGAAGAGGAAGAAGAAACATTTCGTAGGAGAAAGAATTAGTTCCTCACTTATCATACTCTTGTTGCTAGCATACATAATAGCATAGTAATGAAGAAGAAGGAGATGGAAAGCTTAAGCATTGAAGCATGGCTCTTGGTTGGATTTGCACTCCATAGCCAAGAGTGTTGGTGTAGGCTCTCAACCTCTACTTGCTTGGAGAGGGAGCTCTTGCACTTTGCATAGCACACCATGAGAGTGCTTGTGAGTGTGTGTGGATGAGTATACCCCTCAAGAAAGCCCCCTCCTTGCTAGGTTGACCCCCCCTTCTAGCTCATAATCGAAGCTCACTGGCTCTCGCCAAGCCTAGCCAATCACAAGCTTGGGCCATTTCTAGCATTAGATGTAGGCTTGGGACAAGTGTCCCCCTTTCCCCTTTGAGAGAGAGGACTTGATAAATGCAAAAACAATTAGATAATTCAAGTAATTTATCATTGGACCCCTTTGAAGCTTAGACAATAGGCTTCAAGAAACACATGAAGGTAACATGGGTAGGGACTTGACATGTGTCCTTGCTGCCTCTTCAAGTTGGGGCTTCCCTTGCGTGTGTGAGTGTGTGTTCTCTATCTAATCCCTAGGAAAAGGGCTCGCCCCCCCTCTTGTAGGGATGCTTTTGAATTTAGGTGTTCAAGCACCTTACTCACCAAGCATGACAAAGCACTTGAACTAGGGGGGTATTCCCACAAGCATCTTAGGCAAGCATGTCAAGGCACCTCAAGCACCTTAATCAAGCGGCAAGTCAAGCACCTCAAGCATGGAGTAAGTCAAGCACCTCAAGCACCTTGATCAAGCACCTCAAGCAGGACAAGCACCTCAAGAAGGTCAAGCACCTCGATCTTGGGCTGGGTTCCCACCTCAAGCTCAGCCCTAGCTTACCTAAGGTCAAAGGACTTTTACACATTATTGGAGGTCTTCAATGAAGCTAACCCTAAGGTCTTATGCTCCATTGGTTAGCCTTGCTCTTTGATAGACCATCTCCCATTTGGGCCCCTTTACCATTGGCCCCGTGTTGAGATAGATCTATAAACACATATCTATATCTTAACACTTGTTCCCGTTTATTCTCCCACATTAAGTGATCAATTTAATATGAGAAAATCATTTGGGTTGGTTAGATATTAGATTTTATGACATTACTTCTCTCTTGAAATCATAGTCGTCCTCGACTATGAGGTAGAAGAGATAAAGCCTTAGTCATTAGTCAATCGTACTTAGCGGGTAGAGGATCCCTTTTTTACCCTACGACATCTTTCCAAGAAGGACGACTAATCCATTTGGTGCTTGTGAGACATAGCTGCCGCAAGCATGTCTGCTCTTTAGTCCATTTCATTCTCCCAAAGTAGAGTGACAAATTCTACTTGGTGTTTGAGAGACGTCGTCATCACAAACATGATTCTAAGCATGCATACTAGTTAAATTTGTGCACAAGTAAAAAGAGGACTAGTCTTATAAGACAAAAACATGAGTCATTTAAAAGAAATTTGTATATTTTCTTACTCTAATGTAGCATTGTAAGCATTGACAAGGTTCATACTATCCTTAAGTTGTACTCCTTGCATCCATCTAGCATCTTCAAAAGGATAATTTTTGAATTGAATAAGATACCGTCGGATAATCTTACCATGTCGTAGTACCTTGTCTTCATGCTGAAGGACAGCTTCGGGTTGTAGCACCTCTTCTTGGTCTTCAACTTCGGGAGGGTCTTCAATAATTGGTTCAATTGGTGGCTCTCCTTTGTAGGGCTTAAGTAGGCTTACATGAAAGGCATTGTGTATAAGCCAATGGTTGGGCAACTTGAGTTGATAAGCCATATCATTGATGGGCTTCGAGATTTGGAAAGGACCATAGTATCTTTTTTCTAGTTTAGCATAATACTTTTGATGGCCCGTAGGATTTTTGCCCGTTGTTTGCCTTAATCGAGCCTTAGGAAACTTGAGTAAGACCCAATCATTTTCTTTGAACATTAAGGCTCTTCTGTGCTTATCAGCAGCAGCTTTTTGCCTTTGTTGAGAGATGGATATAGCCCCCCTAATCTTTTGAAAAGATTCTTGTAGGTCACGGTTATACTCATCGGCGGCGAAGATCTTCCCATGTACTTTGAGTAGCAAGGGACTTTTAGGTCTTCCCTCAATGATCTCAAAAGGTGCTTTTCCCGTAGAAGTATGTACAGTATTATTGTAAGCATACTCTACAATAGGTAAGTACTTTTTCCATTGTGAGCGTTGATCTACTTCGGTAACATACGTCTTGAGTAGATCGAGTATCGTAAGATTGGCTATCTCACTTTGGCCATCCGTTTGTGGGTGATAGACCGAAGAGAAATTCAATCTTGTTCCTAGATTTTCAAAGAGACCTTTCCAGAAATTACTAGTCATTCTAGGATCTCTATCTGACACGATGGATGTGGGTAATCCATGGTGCTTGAAAATCTAAGATATGAAGAGAGTTGCCATTTGATGTGTCTTAATAGTCTTTTTGACAGGAATAAAATGTGCTTGCTTGCGAAACCTGTCGACTATTGTCCATATTCCTGTATTCCCATGGATAGACTTGGGTAATCCAAAGATGAAATCCATGGATATACTCTCCCATGGTGAATTTGGAAAAGGCAATGGCTGGAGTAATCCAGGTTGCTTCCCTCTATCATACTTGGTCTTTTGGCATACTACACATTTTGATACATATTGTTGTATGTCCACTTTCATGGTAGGCCAATAGAAGTACATCTCTACTCCTCGGAGAGTAGGTTGAATACCTCTATGCCCCGCATATGGAGGAGCATGGGATTCATACATAACTTTCTCACGAAGGGAATGGGTAACACATAGCCTATTTCCGTGGAGAAGATAACCATCCTGCAAGGTGAATGGTTCCTCTTTCTTCCCCAAAGCAAGGGCTGACATTATGTCTCTAAAGTCAGGGTCAGTAGCATACTCATCTATCATAGAGGATAGATCATTGTGAGTAGCTATAGACACCGCATTAACTTTTGGTCCTCGTGAAAGTGCATCGGCTACTTGATTGTGCTTACCAGCTATGTGAGCAATATGGAAATTAAATTGCCAAAGAAAATTTTCCCACCTCATTTGTTTGTCGGAAAGCTTGGTTTACGTCATGAAATACTTGAGACTTTGGTGGTCGGTTCGTAGGATAAATGGAGTCCCCAATAGGTAGTGCTTCCATGTGTCTAGGGCATGTAGAACAGCTAAAAGCTCTTTCTCATAAATGCCCAAGACTCGTTCATCAATATTGAGCCTTCGGCTCTCATATGCTATGGCATGCCCTTCTTGAAGCAAAACTGCTCCAAGGCAATCACCACAAGCATCACATTGGACCTCAAATGGCTTTGAGAGATCCGGAAGCACGAAGACTGGTTGGGAAATAAGCTTCTCTTTGAGATTTTCAAAAGCATTTTGCTCCTTAGCAGTCCATACAAACTTAACGTTCTTCTTAGTTAAGTCGTGTAGTGGTCCTGCTACTTGAGAGAATTTTGCTATGAAGCGTCTATAGTATGCACACATACCAACAAAGCTTCTTAGCTCATGTAGATTTCTTGGGTTAGGCCATGCTTTTATTACCTCTAACTTTGATGGATCCATTTGGATACCATTTTTAGAGATAATATGACCTAGGTATTGAATTTCTTGAAGGAAGAATTCGCTTTTCTTTTGGTTGAGATAAAGCTTGTTCTCCCTCAATGCTTGAAAAATCACTTGGAGATGTTGCTTATGTTCCTCCAAAGACTTGGAGTAGATGATGATATCATCAAAGAACACTCCAGTGAATTTGCGATATGGTCTAAAAATTTTCTCCATCAAACGATTGAACGTAGTTGGTGCATTAGTCAAGCCAAAAGGCATGACTAGATATTCATAAAGACCAAACGTTGTGCGAAACGCGGTCTTTGAGATTTCTTCATCCACTATCCTTATTTGATGCTAGCCACTCTGAAGGTCAATCCTACTGAAGTAGGTAGATCCTTGTAGCTTATCAAACATATCTTCTACCTGAGGTACGGGAAATATGTTTTTGATAGTGATATGGTTTAGTGCTCGATAGTCTACACACATACGGTATATACCATCTTTATTTTGCACTAAAAGGACTGGGGAACAAAAGGGAGAGAAACTAGGCCTCACCATACCTTTGTCTACCAGCTCTTGTACTTGCCTCATGATCTCCTCTTGTTGAGCTTGTGAGACTCAATAAGGAGGCTTGTTAGGTGGTGAGCTTCCAGGAAGAAGCTCAATACGATGGTCATCATCCCCTCGTTTTTGAGGTAAGTCCATAGGGATATCATCGATGAACACATCTTGGAATCCTTTTAGAAAATTAGACAAGTCTAACTCTTATTGATTCCCATTATTTACATGTGATGAAACATTAGTATCTTTTAGAGACTCTTTGACAAAAATCATGTACGCAGAAACTGAGCTCTTCATTGACTTATCAAAAGCAAGAGGATTTACAAGTGGAATAGTGCGACCACGCTCACTAGCATCTATATACATGTTCTTTCCCCTGTAGGTGAAGTAGATTTTTCTTTCAGGGAACTTCATGTTGGCAGCCATGCGATCAAACCATGGTGCCCCTAGGATAACATCCTCATGTTGGAGAGGAGAGATGAAGAAGTATTCTTTGTCAACATAGCTTTGGACATGAAGCCTCAACTTCCCAATCAAGGGAGTAACGGAGGCTTGTTGTCCCTTGAAAGCTGCATTAGCCACTACTATATCTCCCATCTCAAAAGCTTGAATGCCCAACTTGGTGGCCAACTCCATTGATATGAAGTTGAGAGTAGAGCCAGGGTCAAACAAGATGAAGGCATCATGATCTCTTACCTTTCCCCAAGCATAGGAGAGTGATGATCCTTTGCAATGAGCATCCTCTTTTGGAGCTTCGATGGTGGAAGCCCTAGGACTCTCATTGCGAGTATTCTTCTTGGGGCAAGAACGATAGCCATGTCCTTGCTCCCCACACTTGAAACACTTATGGTCCTTGCGAAAATCTTCAAGCTCTTCAGGAGAGAGTTTGTTTTTACCTTTGTAAACTCCTTTCTCCTTGGACCGATTGTTGTTGTTGTTGTTGTTGTTGCTGGAAGTGACTTGGGAATTATTTTGAGCATTGGTTTTCCCCTTTGCATCATTTTTGTCTTTGTTTTCCATGGGCTTGACATTACATCTAGCCCCTTGATGGAAATTGATGCGTGAAGAAACCATGGTGTGATGGATTACTTCGGTAATAGTAGTAGGCCGTTGAGAGTTGATGTATTCCGCCATCTCTTCAGGTAATCCCGCACAAAATTGTTGCCTTTTCTCGGCAAAATCTATCTTTTGAAAGACAGTAGCCTTGAGATGTAAATCCCAAAACTTGTCTACATATTTGTGGATAGACTCATGGGAGAGGAGCTTCAAGTTGCGCCATTCAGTAAGCACTTTGTCCTTTGCATCGCTTGCAAGGAATTGCTTCATGATGGAAACTCGTAGAGTTTTCCATGTCTTTGGGACTTCACCATTTCCACGAAGGCTAGCCCACCATTGACGAGCTGATTTTTGGAAGTGCATAGCTACATGGCATAGCTTGGAGGACTCTGTGAAGCCCTCATCTCCAAAGGCCTCATCAAATTGCTGGATGAAGGCCAACACTTTGTCGGTAGCACCAAAGGTGCCATCATAGGTGAGAAAAGAGATACTCTTTCCTCCATCCTTGAACTTCTTTAGCTTTTGTGACCTTCGCCATGCACGAAATGATTTGCGATGTCCTCCCCTCTTGTATTCTCTAGGAGAATAGCCATAACTTTCATCAGAAGAGGAGGAAGGTGAAGAAGAAGGAGAAGAGGGTGACCTCTTCCTAGCCCTTTTCTTCCTTTGTTTCCTCTCTTGCCTTTCAGAGTGATGAGGAGAAGGACTATGTGTTGATCTTTTCCTCTTGGGAGGAGTAGGCGATTGTCTAGACCGCCATCTTTGTGGAGCCACATCTTTAGAGGAACTTAGACTTTCATTGCTTTCTTGCTCTTTGGATTCCTCCTCTCGGATGGGAGAGAGTCTTCTTTTGGGGGTCTCTACAAGAGGCCTCCTAAGCTCTCTCTCCTCTTGGAGAAGAAGGGAAATTCCATAAGCACGAAGTTGTTGAGTAACTTCGGCTTGCAAAGCAGGGTTGCCCATAGCTTGTTGCAACCTAGTGACGAGATAATTCACAAACATGGGAGCATCATCATTAGCACCTTCATGTGCATAATCAAAGTTATCAATGTTCATTCTACTCTCTTGATTATTGTCAGCCATGTTAACAAAATTTATGTATGTACTTAGTGTATGCTTTGGCAATTCAAAACCTTAGTTGCCACTCCTCTTAGCCTTTGAAAATCGGCTCTTAAGTATCTACACCCACGGCTCAAAATGGTTAATTATAGAGAGTAGAGGAGTAGGTCTAACATAGCACATTTGCCAAGGGTTATCTCCTTTCGGACTTCTTATGGCTCAATAATGGTAAAGCCGTAGGAAAGTCTAGAAAGACTCCATTATTAAGTCCAAATCTCCCGAGGTGTGCACCATCCCCCACATAGTGGGCTCAACAAAACCGATAATAGATCCCAGTTCCACTTACCCTATTATAATTAACAACATCAACCATTTATAGGCTACTTAAGGACCTCTCTTCTTAAGCAAGAAAAGAGAAACCAAATGCTCTGATACCAATGTAATGTAATTGGCCTATTTAACTTGAGAGTAGCGGAAATTAATGAGAGTACTTTTGAGAAATAACTTTGTGAGCATAACGGGTGTACATATTTGAAGATGGCAACATAATCATAGCAATTAGTTAACTTGGCATGAACAATACTTTTGCAAGAGAGAGAATTTAGAGAACATGACAATAGTTGAGGACCGGATTTATGTGGATCCGGTCCCCCCTCCAATAGGCATTTGTATTATGATTTCTCCCATTAAGAGAGACTTGTTACAATACAGTCTTTGTGTTCCTTGTGACCTAGGTGATGCAATGAAGATGGAAAGCTTCATGCATCACAAACATAACATAAACTTGAAGAAATCTTTAACTATCCCAAGCCTCAGTCCCAAGACCTCAAACACCTTCGAAGGTGGAGAGAGCTAGCAGGGAATGAGGGTAGGGAAGAGGAAGAAGAAACATTTCGTAGGAGAAAGAATTAGTTCCTCACTTATCATACTCTTGTTGCTAGCATACATAATAGCATAGTAATGAAGAATAAGGAGACGGAAAGCTTAAGCATTGAAGCATGGCTCTTGGTTGGATTTGCACTCCATAGCCAAGAGTGTTGGTGTAGGCTCTCAACCTCTACTTGCTTGGAGAGGGAGCTCTTGCACTTTGCATAGCACACCATGAGAGTGCTTGTGAGTGTGTGTGGGTGAGTATACCCCTCAAGAAAGCCCCCTCCTTGCTAGGTTGACCCCCCCTTCTAGCTCATAATCGAAGCTCACTGGCTCTCGCCAAGCCTAGCCAATCACAAGCTTGGGCCATTTCTAGCATTAGGTGTAGGCTTGGGACAAGTGTCCCCCTTTCCCCTTTGAGAGAGAGGACTTGATAAATGCAAAAACAATTAGATAATTCAAGTAATTTATCATTGGACCCCTTTGAAGCTTAGACAATAGGCTTCAAGAAACACATGAAGGTAACATGGGTAGGGACTTGACATGTGTCCTTGCTGCCTCTTCAAGTTGGGGCTTCCCTTGCGTGTGTGAGTGTGTGTTCTCTATCTAATCCCTAGGAAAAGGGCTCGCCCCCCCTCTTGTAGGGATGCTTTTGAATTTAGGTGTTCAAGCACCTTACTCACCAAGCATGACAAAGCACTTGAACTAGGGGGGTATTCCCACAAGCATCTCAGGCAAGCATGTCAAGGCACCTCAAGCACCTTAATCAAGCGGCAAGTCAAGCACCTCAAGCATGGAGTAAGTCAAGCACCTCAAGCACCTTAATCAAGCACCTCAATCAAGACAAGCACCTCAAGAAGGTCAAGCACCTCGATCTTGGGCTGGGTTCCCACCTCAAGCTCAGCCCTAGCTTACCTAAGGTCAAAGGACTTTTACACATTATTGGAGGTCTTCAATGAAGCTAACCCTAAGGTCTTATGCTCCATTGGTTAGCCTTGCTCTTTGATAGACCATCTCCCATTTGGGCCCCTTTACCATTGGCCCCATGTTGAGATAGATCTATAAACACATATCTATATCTTAACACTTGTTCTCGTTTATTCTCCCACATTAAGTGATCAATTTAATATGAAAAAATCATTTGGGTTGGTTAGATATTAGATTTTATGACAATTACATGCTATTTATCAGAGCTATATTATAGGGTCAAGAAGCCATGATAATTATGCCAAGGTTAGAAAAGTAGTATAGATATTTATCTAAGTCAAATTATCCTAATTTTAGCTTAAAATTGAAGATGGAAATTATATAATTAATTTGGAAAATAATAAGATAATTACCAGAGGTAAAAAATATCCGTATCTACTTGTGATATTTATACCACAGTTAATTAGAGAGGTTAAGAGATTATAATTGACCAAAAGTCCTATTTTTAGCAAATGATTAATTAAAATAAATAGACTTTGTGGTTAAAAGTTTTTAGAAAAATTATAGTAAGTGTAAACCTATGATATCAAGTTAAGGAAATGAAATATTTAAGATAAATTAAATACAATAAATATTAAGCCCAAAATAAGTAGATTATTAGCTTAAAAGTTGATGGGAAAATTAGGAAAAAGATAAAGAAAATTATAAGAAAGTTAGGAGAGCTTAGAAAACCCTTAGGGAAGCGGTGGAAAAAGTTATTATGCATATATAGAAAAATAAGAAATTACTAGGTCAAGAATTTATCAATTAAGACTATAAATTTAACCTTGGATGGGTTACGGTTGAATACAAAGGTTAAGTTTAGATTTTGAATTATTTACCTAATGATTAGACGACCTTTTTATACGGATAAGAAGTTATGGCACCAAAAAGAACCTGAGAAAATCCTACATCTGATGATGAGACGTAGCTCCAAAACGAACTAGAGCGTCGAACGACGACGAAGCCGGGCCTAGTAGTAGGCCTACGGAGGAGAGTCTTCAGGCGCCAGCGCAGCTGCAGATGGCCAATCAATCCCAGGTGGATATCCCATTATTCAATCAAGTCTTTAATTAGTTTAAGTTCTTTTATAAGTTAGCATTGCATACGTAAGAAGGATAAACTGGCTGAAAACGGAAGGTAACTTCCTGCGTGCATTTGTTTATAATGTAGGAAAGAATTGTTTGGGTTAAAACTGGTTGAATTAGGAAAGATATGTTTGATCATCCTTAAGACAGCTTGTCTCAAGACACCTCCGACTCCTTAGTATAAATTGATGATAATGATTGGCTTTCTAGCCACGGATAAGTCGGTTACCCCCATGAACGATGAGTTTCTACTCCGTGTCATGTCTTGATGTTTCTACATAAGTTAGGATACCTTTTTTTATCCTAGGGGAGCCGCCCGGTTGTATGGGCAACTGGTTTGGTGTATGGGCACCCGGAACCTTGGGTGGGGGTTTATCCACTCTGGATTTGAATAAGGAATGGGTGCCATTTTTCACCCTTAGGTGGTCTTGAGACAAGAAGAGTACTGGTCATGGTTATTATGGACAATGTTTTGATTGACAGTACCCTGTCTTAAGTTTAAAGATGTCTGTTTTCTAAAAGAATGCTTTCAATGTTGTCTTTAATAATTGATTGAAGGAATTAATGTGATGGAACGTAAAAGAAACCATTATTTTAAATGTTGAAACAACGTGATAGTAATTAGAAATTAAATGAATCATGTGTGAGTGCGGGGTGGTAAATGGGGATTGACTAAGGTTGTCAATCAAGGAAGGGTGGACTTGATTAGTCAGGTAACTATCCATCCCTGCGCACTAAAACGTTTAGAAAACTTCTTCACTTGGAAGAGGAGTCCACCAGCGGCTATGCCCTCACATCTGTTAGGGGGAAAAAAAGCGTTGGTTGAGGATACCTTAGCCCAATTGTGGTAGTTATAAGGCCGAAATAGTTTTTTGGACTTTAATACATTGTCCTGTTTCCGCTGCGAGACAGGACTAGGTCTTCTTCTAAGGCTATAGACCCAAGCCATTGTCAATGGTAAAGGTTTATTCTTTGGATTTTTCTTGTTTAGAGACTCTGATTTTTATCAGACCTAGAGACCTGTCAAGGATCCCATCCCGATCTCGGTGTAGGCGGGTTGGGGTCCTTACAAGTAGTATCAGAGCCTAGGTTTCAGAGCCTGGGTTAGTTTGGGAAAATTTTGAATTGTCTGAAAATTTAAAAAGAAACAAGAAAAATTGATTAGCTAATCTAAGGCTTATGCGTCGATAATTCAGGAAGATCCCGTGGTTGAATATCTCAAGTTCCAAGTCTTTGAGCTAATTTATGAGAGTGCTTGTCGTTCTCCAAACTATTTTTTCCGACGGAGCGTGATGGAGCTACTAATCAAGGCTCACACTCCTCATTCGACTCCGATAGATAAAGGTTGGGAGCTCGAATGGAGCAATGAAGGTGGGACTTATTACATCATCTTGGAAGCTGGGATGTCTTACCACGGATTTAAAGAAACTACGTTGGGCTGAGGAATTGAGAGTGGTTCAGTTGTACTACTTCTTGGGTACAAACTTGATTATCACTGTTCCCACCTACCAAGAGGCACAGGAAAACCCCTGAACAAATGGGTATGGGATAGAGTGGTGGAGATAATTCCATATCAAAGAATCAGAACTTTTTATCAGAATAACCGTAAGAATCTGGACCTTATAATTTACTTTCCGATTTCCAATGAGTATAAGAACTATTATACCAATCAATTAGAAGATTATAGAAATTTGACTACAAACACCCATCGTTTGTATCACCATATTCCAAATCAGCCAACTATGCGGATCCTTTAAAGGCCGCAAAAATTTACAACAAGTTAGGATGAGATACCTAAGGCTCTCTTGTAAGGCTATCCTTGTAAATATTCACCTTATAAATAAAGACCTAAGTCTTTTGAATTGGATATCTTGATCTTGTGTCTATTCTGAAGTTAAAATCCTAGCCGTGTCATAAGTCTTTAAATTGCCAATCCATCGATCTTACGAAACCATGTAGATACCTGCTTTTGTTCTTTATACCGTGCTTGTTTCTTCTGAAACAAGTGCAACCCCCCAACTTCAAAGGTAAAGGGGTCAACGTGGAACGAGATGCAGAGGTATGGATCAAAGCCATAAGGCATACATCAATACAGGATGCCCTTCTCAGGGCTAAAAGCCTCTTGCAGCTGAAGGAACCAACTCTACAAAGAACTATAATGGATTTAGTAACTTTAGGGGAAGAGCCAGTAAAAAATTCCAACCACGGATATCAACAACGTGGAGTAGCTGCAGCAGTGAACTGAGAACACACCTTTCCAAACGTTAGGTGCTATAGATGCAATCAAATGGGGCACTATAGAAATAATTGTCCAGAAAAACAAAACCCTTGAATTACTACTAGAGCCATTCCTCAAAATCAAGGAGATAATGTACGAGGAGGTAGAAATGGAGGACGAGGTAGAGGAAGAGCAAGAGGATCCAGATCTTATGTAATCATAGGAGAACCAACCTTATGAATAAGAAAGATAAAAGAGCCACTTGCTTGGCCATAGCTAGCAATCTTAGAGCTTTGTAAACCACTATAAATCAATAATGTTAAAAAAAAAACTTGAGTTACTTATATTATAAGGATATACATGATTTTCTTCTCCAAAATTACTTAATGAATCCAAAGTATTCAATCAATAAATTAAGGGTAGATCTAGCAAATGATAAAGAGGTTCTCGTTAGGAAGGAAAAATTCGAATCTTAGAAATGAGATAGTTATCAAGAAACCAACTCACATTCTTGTGCACATGATAACCTTCCTTAGAAAATGACCTCTTCTTTTGTGTATAGATATGAGCTACAATATTGCTCTTGCGGTGGTCTCACTAGAAAAGTGGCCTCCAGCTAATCCAACATGTGCTTGTTCTATAATCGAATATACTCATTTTCATTTGCACAAAGACGCAAATGTTGATCTTTACCTCTCCGATACAATTGGTTCCCAATAAGAGCATAGTCTCTTCCTTCAGTTTCAATTGCTCTTTGACGGCATTTACTCATTTCCTCAGGAAATGTTCGGCTTGATAAGTAAGTAAGCAGATAATTACTCCACTTAGGAACAAGTGACATTTGAAACGATGTTACATGAGGTATGGGTGTTTGTTTTTGACATTGAGGGCAATCCTTTACAAAAGATCGAACATCTCTCCTCATAGTCAGTCAAAATACTCCAAGTCTCAAGATTCGTTGCATAGTTTGGTCTTCCGCAAAGTGAAGTCCTACTATGGTAACATGTGCTTGACTTAGGTATTGTTCTTTTTCTTCAGGATTAATGCATAAGAGCAATACCCCTTCCCGATTTCTTTTGTATAGCCTACTAGCTAGTAATTAATACATAGCCGATTGCTCAATTAATATGATCATGATAGGAAGTGGTATTTGTGAATCCACTTTAGCTATTTTCATCAATGACACAATGTTTTCCGATCGTCTAGGTATCATTTCCACGGAGAACAAATAGGCATCTGGTAGATCATCGCCTACCCCTTTAGATGATTCCCCTGAAACGATCCTTGACAAATGATATGCTCGTTGATGTGTAGTGCCTTTTTTTACAACCACATTGAAATCAAATTTCAAAAGGATGATGAACCATCTCACTATTCTTCGTGTGCTGCATGGCTTGTTGACCAAATACAACAAAGCTTGGTGGTCCACAAAGAACACAATGTTGTTGGCTAATAGGTAATGTCTATACTTTTTAACGGCATAGATCATTCCTAATCCTTCCCTTTCGGTGGTGGTGTAATTCTTTTCCGCCATGTTCAATTGTTGGCTAGCATAAGAAATAGGAAAATCAAATTTTCCATCTCCTGGTTGAGCTAGTATACAACCAATAGAAAAATTGGAAGCATCTACATGTACGTAGAATACCTTATTCCAATTTGGTGCTTTTAATATTGGAGCCAAGGTGAGAGCTTGCTTGAGCTTCATGAATGATTCTTCACATGCCTCGGTCCATTGAAAGTGTGTAATCAAGCTATACATGGATTTTGCAATTATAGCTTACATGTAGATGAACCTTCGGTAATATCCACAATGTCCTATGAAGGCTTGTACCCCCTTGACAGTTGTTGGTCTAGGCAAATTAGCAATGACATGAATTTTTTCAATATCCGTAGCTATGCCATTTTTAGACACTATATGTCCAAGAATTTTTCCTTGTCTACCCATGAATGTGCACTTTTCAGGATTTAAGAAAATCCTATAAAGTCTACATTTTTGGAATACCTTTTTAAGGTGTTAAAAATTATCATCCCGGATTGATGAATGCCCACATATATCATCCATATATACTTCTAAGAATTTCCTAAGTTATTCTTTGAAGGCATGGCTCATCAACCTTTGAAATGTGGCTGGAGCATTAGTTAACCCAAACGGCATAACCCGATAGGCAAATATACCCCATTCTGTTGCAAAAGCAGTTTTATGCTGATCTTTTAGGTCAACCAAATGTTGATTGTATCTGGAAAAGCCATCTAAGAAGCTATAAGCTTATTTTCCTGCAACTTGTTCTAAAACATGCTCAGTTATAGGAAGAGGAAAGTTGTCTCTAATGTCAGCTGCATTCACCTTTTTGAGATTAACACACACTCGTAATTTTCCATTCTTCTTGGGTACTACCAAAATTGGAGACACCCAATCTGTGTGTTCAATTTTGTAAATGACTTCGACTTCCTTTAGTTTTTCAATCTCTTCTTTTATCTTCCTGGCAAATTTTTTGTTATACGTGTATGGTCTCTGTCTACTTGGTTTTGCATCATCTCTCATGGGTATGGTAGGTTGATAGATTTCTGGATCAACACCCTTGACATCCTTGTAAGACCAAGCGAAGATATCTCGGTATTCCTTTAACAAGCTCAGCAAGAGCTCTTCTTCCTTTTTTGTTAAGTCATTTGCAATGTAAGCCGGTCTAGGCTCTTCTCCTGGTTCACCAAAGTCTATCCTTTTAGCATTTTCAGGTCCTTTGTAAGACTTGCCCTGTTTTCGTAGTTCCCTAAAAGGTTGTTCAACTATGATTTTCTGATCTTGGAGAGTATACTTTTTGTAATGGTATGGAACATGCATTCCATCCTTACCATCCTCTTCCGTGGTTTCCATTTCGGTTGTGTATATCTCCTTTAGAGCTTTTTTCAACTCTTGATATTTATTTTTCCTCTCAACCCGAGTCATGAGTGGTTTTTTATCCTGTGATTTTGCTTGAGTACCCTTCCTTGCTTTTCTTGATATTTGAGATATTTATGAGTGTTTGTTTGAAGGATATCTTCCAGTGATTTTGTCCTTGGCACAATCATTTGCATCTATCTGCATCAAAAATTGTGTTTTGCTGGAGAATCATGGCATAGGTCACAATTTTGGTGTCTCTCTTTCGTCTATACCATTTTTGTCTTCTTCATTTCTGGTTTGGAAAGTGAAAAGCCTTTTCCTCCCCTCATTTTAATAGTAGCTTAGCTCTCATATGCTCTTTTCCTGACCCCGAATCTTCTGAGGTAGCTAAGTGTTCATCTAACTCATGAGATGCATCGTAATAGAGTTTTGAAAAGACTTGTTGAGCTTTCATTAAGTCCTTGGGTTCCTTATCTTCATCTTCAATGTTGAGGATTGAAATCATTTGGATGCGAATTCTGTCGTAGCCATCCTCATTGCAAATTTGAGTAGGCATAGACGTATTCACACATACATCCATTGTCGGTAAAATTTGAGTCCACTCAAATGGCTCAAACAAATGCTCTGAAAAGGGTTCAGGTACATAGGCTTCATCTGTGCAGTCCCTTTCTAGGATACATTCTTCTCGTCTTAAGCTTGCATTTTCTGAAGCTCCACACATCCAAATAGGAGTGTCTTTGTTTAACCAGGATGGAAGTTTAGTTTCAGCCAAAGAGACTAAATCAAACTCTTGGATGGGTGTTTTCAAGACATCTCTATAAACATGATCTTTTAGATTTACTCTTGTTATAGATCCCACTTGCTTCAAGTACAGATAATTGTTTCCTCAATCTTGGATAAGCTGTACCTGCCGCATGCAAGGTCTTCCCAATATGATTTCATAGTTGAGTGTTTTCCCAAAGTCTACTATGGCAAAAGTGTGTTGGAATTGACTATCACCTTTTCAAGCATCCCTAATGGTCTCTCAATGTGTCCGTCAGCCAACTGCAATTTCATTCAAGTTTGTCTAATGGCTGGGTGTCCCCAGGATTCCCATACTGATTTAGTGGCTATGGCTATGCCAGCTCCACTATCCAATATCGCCATGGTTTCAATGTCATTATATTTCACTGGGAGGGTGGTGTTTCCTTCCTTTCCTTCATAATATTCTCCGCCTTTGTTCATGGGAACTAATTGAATGTCTTTGTTGTCCATTTTATTTTTCCAATTTGCCAATTTTTTTGAGATTAATCCCTTTATCCCCACGTTCTGTAGGGTTTTCTATAAATCATTCCATAGGTATGGTCTGAGTTTTAACATTTCTCCCAAGGTAAGAGTGCATTGGATGGGTGTAGACATGATTGAATGAATGTTGTCTACTTCTAGGGTCTGTTTGAACAACTCTTTTTACTTGAGTGGTCTTGCACACGATGGATTCATCTTCGTTATCTCCCAAGTAAGAAGGTAATGTTTTCAAGGTCAATGGTTTCAAGATTCCTCAAGCTTATGATCCGTAATCCCCGTACAAGGATTGTACATCCATGCTCATATCAGAAGGTAGGTTATCCAACCAGACTTCCTCTATAAGAGCTGACTATAGAGTTAGGCTCCCATCATTGATCTCTCTCACTTTTTTCCATAAGTGTCCAGGCCAGTCCTCCTCTACGAATGGAATTCCGTCTAAGGCATCTTCACTATCAGGCACTATAAGCTCTAGTTCATTTGGTTCAAGGTGGGGTTTTGCCACCACATCGGATTTTTGTTTAGTGTCTCTCACCACAGGCTTCAGGTTTTGCGATACTTTCAAGCTTGGGTTTTTGTTTTTCTAGCATTTCTTGCATGATTCTCACCAAATTTTGATAAGCTTCCAACTTAGGTGCTTCCATGTCTGGAGAAGGATAGTTTTTCCATTTGTTTTCCATGTTTTGGCCTGCTTTAAGTCCTGCTTGGTAGGCTTCCAAGGCGGCATTAACAGGCTCAAAAATTTTATCAACCAGAATGGATCCTCCAGATTTCACGGTTGTTTCCTTAAATTCACTTCCAGTTTCGTTCAACTTTCCCTGGAATAGCTTCTTTGCTTTCTCCTCGATTTCTACCCATTGTTTTTGTTTTCTCATCTCATATCTTTGGTTTCTACTCCTTTTGATTCTTTGAGAGGAAAATTTTGTATTTTTTGAATCATCAGAGGAGTTTTGTTTCTTTTTCTTGGCCTGGCTCTAGTCATTACCTTGATTCGAACATTCAGTTCACTCTCTGATGAGCTACTAGCTATCACTTGGACTATGTTTACTACGGTTTTACCCTTGTTCAAAGGATTTTTTGGAAAATCTTCCGAAAAATGTTCTCCCTTTTTGCAACATTGTATGCAATAGGCTTCAATTGGTTTGAGGGTTTTGTCAAGCTCCGGACATTCATTTTTCCAATGATCCTCAACACCACAGTTATGAAAGTTTCCTGTTCTTGGATTCATCATGGGTCTTACCATGGGAGGTCCGACACCTTGATTAGCTACATAATACATTGGTGCAAGCGTTGGTGGAGCATAAGTCACTGTTTCTTCCATTGGTGGTGGATGTGGATTATACCAGTCTCCTTCTACCATTACTGTAGAGGAACTAGGATCTCCAAAGGGTGTAACAGGCACTAATGCTTTCTCATCTATGAGTTCTTCAAAGTGCATGTACTTTACAGGCTCTGCATTATGTCCTGGATACGGAGGTTGTTGCCCCAACACATGTTGAGGTCTTTTCATACCCATTGGTGGTCTTTGAGCTTGAAAAAATGTCCTTGAATATTTTTTTACAGACTCAATAGGAAAAGGGTCCCTTTTATTGATGAGAAATTTACAGCTAAGGGGTTTAATTAATAGGTCTTGAACGCACGTGATATATAGATTATACATATAGTGAACCCCCAATTAGATCCATCCATGGTCAACCTTAGGAGCTTGGGGTTAACAAAGGTATGAAACACATCAAGACTCAGATCAAAGATATGTTGGTCAAACTGCAAATCTCCAAAGGAGTCCTTGATCAAAAGGTAAAGATGCTTCTAGAAAGCAATGCTATCAATAGTGGAGGGCCAAAACCCTGAGAGAGCAAGAAATTTACCTAAAAAGCCTATTCCATTTGGTTCAAATCACTAGGAAGATGATGCAGTAGGAGAATCAACTTGTCGTGAACTTCATTGAATTTGTTCTAGATTCTCCTCTTCTTCTATATGCATTGCTTGATAAAGAAGCTGAATTACCTCACTTCTTTCCAACATTGTACCCAAAATACATTAAGATGCTGATCAATAGTGGTATATAAATATAGTCATTGATTTGATGAATTTGTATGAGAAAACCACCATAGAATGGACTACATGAAAGAATGTTCTAGAGAAAGCTCTAAAGAATGATAATGTATACGCATTGTTGGATGCCTTGCAGACATTTCGAAGGAAGATGGGGCAAATTCTGATCAGACAACTGATAAAGATTACTAATGAAATTCTATAGCTAAGAATTGAGGACTCCAAGATTCTAGAGAAGGATCTAGCCAACATGGCAGCCAGCTGCTGATCAGTAGCGGTATATAAAGATAGTCATTGATTTGATGGTTTTGTATGAGAGAACCACCATAGAATGGACTACATGAAAGATTGTTCTGGAGAAAGCTCTAAAGAAGGATAATGTATACGACTTGTTGGATGCCTTGCATACATTTCTTCTGATCAGAAAACTGATAAAGATTACTAATGAACTTCTACAACTAAGAATTGAGGACTCCAAGATTCTAGAGAAAGAGCTAGCCGTCATGGTAGCCTTCAAGCCTCAATTCAAACAGATGGCTGACATTGAGGCCCAAATCAAAGTGAACCAATCACTCCTTGAAGGATGGATTTATGCATCCTCCTACCATCATAAGCTTGCCTAAACCAGACTAACCAGAGATAGAAGAACATTATACGATGTTGATACAAAGACTTGAAATGCTCTAACACCATATGAAATGGAAGTGAAGACTGCTCGTAAGGACCAACTGGAGAAGAAATCTCCCTACCACTTAATCCAGAAAGAGAATGCTAGATTTAGTGCTCAAGAGGGTCTCACTGCACCACCACAAACATAACTTCAAGGAAGAAAGCCCTAGATAAACGCAAGACAGTGAGATGGATTCACAATGCTTAATTCATATTGGATGAAGGAGAAAATTTTGGAAATATTCCAAAATCCAAAGAAAAGGGGGAAGGAAATGTAAACAGTGGGAACATCCTTTAGACGAGAGTTTAGACTGACAATTGAACTGGTATTTATTACATCAGTTACTGCAATTGCTGATACATTAGATAGTCAATCAAAGGATTAGTCTAGCGCCTATAAATAGGATACACTACTCATTTTGCGGGTTACAATGTTCCACTACAACAAAGCCTAGTGTCTTGGAGCTCCCATGCTCTTGTAACTCTCTTACAATTAAGCCTAAAGCATACTTTGGTTCATACGCTTGTGTTCTAGTTGTACTAATTGGAATATACATTCCAATTCATCTCATTACGGTTCCATATTAGTTCTAGTCTATTTATTTTATTTTAGTCTTTGTATGGTTTGATAGTTGAAGTCTTTATTTGATTCTGCTTGCATGATCTGAACTAACTCTAACTGATGGAATAGCTATCATAAAATGATAACCTCGTTCTAGACTCTAGCCTAGGGCGTCTTCGTAAAGCCCCCAAAGGATAGTGCAAAGGTCTTGCACAGGAGATAGTAGAATTGAAGGTAAGATATAGTTTCTAATTAATAAAAGAGAAAAGCTAAATTCTGAGTCTAGATCAGCCCTTCTTTAATTAGAAAGTTGACTCTAGTCCTTCTCTTATAAGTTTGGCTAGGTCACATGTCTAAAGGATCTTGAATGTGCTTTATGGGAAGTTAGGCAAGTGTATATGTGTGTATGTGGTGTGTATCTCTCTCTCTCTCTCTCTCTCTCTCTCTCTCTCTCTCTCTCTCTCTCTCTCTCTCTCTCTCTCTCTCTCTCTCTCTCTCTCTCTCTCTCTCTCTCTCTCTCTCTCTCTCTCTCTCTCTCTCTGTGTGTGTGTGTGTGTGTGTGGAGTTCAAGAGTTGGTTTCTATGTTGAAAAATTTGGCTATGGATGAAAATCCAAGCAAGTGAAAGTTTCTCCTTCTTCTTCATCTCCTTCTCTATTATTCTAGCTATGATAAGAGCTTTCCCATGCAGTAAGCATATACAAGATACTATTTTTTTGCTTAAGAAATACTTCTTTTCACCCTCATCTATCTCTTACCCCACATTTCTTTTTCCCCAATGGACTTGGGAAGAATGGTCACACCATGGAATCATGAAGTTCATCATCTTCTTGGTTCAATGAAAGCTCTGTTGGTGCTTGTGTAGAATGTGCAAGAGAGGGAAGGAGAGGAGGATTGGGAAAGGGGATGAAGCACAGACAGAGAGTTGGGTTATTGGAGAGGAAAGTAAGAGATTGTCAAATCTCTCACTTTCTCTTCCTATATTGATTAGGGAGAAAAAGAGTAATTTTCAGGGTTGTTGTCAGTGTGAACCTTGACAAGCTCGATGCGCTTGCCAGCCAATGCATGTCGTATGGTGATGTTGCTCTTCTTTGATGATGATGGTTGTTGACTTTGTTTGTAACGTCCTCTTCGCAATGATCCTTGTTTTCCTTTGATCTTTGTAACTACACCATTGTAGCTTGTCCATTATAGTTCTCCTTGGTAACTCCCCTTATGATTTTCTTTGATGTGCTTGTCAATCTTCTTCATGAAGGGATTTGGCATACTAGAATGTATATTTGATTCAAGCAATAACATCCAAATCATATAAAAATCCATGTGTGTACTCCATATTTGTGCCCTAAAGACTTGTGTTCTTAGGGTTAATGATTGATGACTTGGTGGGAAACTATTCTGAAGCAAACTAGAATAAACTTTGAACATTGCCAAAAAACGCCAACATGGATGGCCATAATTGACGCTAGCATGCACAAGATATGGCAGCAGGAGCGGGTCTGAGCTTTAGTAAAGATTTATGCAAGATTGTAAGCTTGAATTGGCAATTGGTTTTAATGCTTTGGTTTAGTAGGCAATAAGATTGAGTGACGACCAAGATCAGTATCTACAACTTGTTGACAATCATCTTGCTAAATCCAGCCAGTTGAAATAGCTATATCATGTCACCAAGAGAGTATGGATGAGCTTCGGCCCTTTGGGTTGCATACTGGCAGCAAGTAGCACAAGCAAGTGTTGACAATGCCGAGCTCATGTTGTTGGTGGGAGTTGTAGGTAGAGATGCAGAGTATGGCAAAGCGTGGGCTCTACACAAGTGCGAGCAGAGAAGCGAAGAGCGACCAAAAAACAAAAAGGGCTCTAATGTCACTTTTGGTTGAGGAATAGTTGATGCTTGATATGTGATGATGACGATGGCCGATGGTGAAGAAGGAAATTTGTGTGCAATTAGGGGAAGATGTAAAAAACTTGGCTACTCTTGAGTGCTCCTAGGGTTTAACTGGAACATAGCTAGTTTCCACCACTAATGGTGAGCTGGTGATGTAAAGCTTTGACATTTTATGTTGGCAGCTAAGTAGAGAGTCCTACACTCTAGTGAAGAGTGACAAGCTACAATGTGTACAAATAGGCAGAGGAGATGGGGATGTAGTGCCGATTTTGAATATGGAAAAGCCACCACGTGGATTTATAAAAAAGAAAAAGAAAAATAATACCTTCAGATGGAAAACCTTCAACTTGGAAATCTTTGAGACCTCTCTTGTTAAATGAAAAGAGACGCAGAACCTCTTGACACTTGGCTCATACTCCCATGCTTTCCATTGTTAGGAAACATGATGTAGCGAAATAGATATTTGAGTCACTTACTTAATGGAGAGAGAGAAATCTTCACACACAAGAGATTATAGAGTAGAGAGAGAGAGAGAGAGAGAGCACACACGATATAGGTGGTTCACCCAATGTGGGTTACATCCACGGGAAAGTAGTCACTTAATGGCTTTAGTACTTCAAACAAGAAGTAGGTTACAAAGGGATTATACCCTTAATAGAGGTCGCACCTTGCTTCACTCTCACCACCTCACACCCACCTTGTTGCATCAACTTCACACTCTGAAATGCCTCTTATTGGCCAAAAGGGCTGCCCTCGCTCATGATAGGCAGCCGTGTGTAGCCGCCCCTTGTGTAAACAAGTCCAAATCGGACCCATAAATCCGACCATGTGTGGCCGCCGTTGAGAAGACAAGTCTGTCTTTGAAATCGGCCACTGGCCACCGCCCATTGACTTTTGACCACCGGCCACCGACCGATGACTACCGACCACCGGCCAACCGGCCAAACGACTGGCCGTTTTTCGACCACTTACCAGTGGCCATTATATTTTGGCGAGACTGGCAAACAACCGGCCGTTTTCCAACCACTTTCCGGTGACCATAATATTCTGACAAGACTAGCAAATGAACGGCTGTTTTTTGACCACTTTACGGCAGTCATAATATTCCGATGAAGCCAGTCTTCAAGATTTGCTCGAGACTAGCCGTGAAAATTATGATTTCTAGTGAGTGATATTTCTTCATGCATGATGGCTGCTCCTCATAATAGGGCCTTACAAATGTGCATTTTTAATACAGAAAATTACAAGGGATAAATGAGGCTTCATACTTAACAATCTCCCACTTCGAGACTGACCTCCAAACAAAACCTGTGACTGTTTTCCATCCTGGCTTCTTATCCTTGTATTCCAATTGAAGATGAACAAAATCTCAACTTCTCCTTGTTGACCACCTTTGTAAACATATTTGCAAGATTTTCCCTTGTATACACCTTTCCTAGCTTTAGCTGTCCCTCTTCCAAAAGAGTACGTATGAAGGGATATCTCACCTCAATGTGCTTTGTCCTTGAATGAAAGGCTGAGTTTTTTGCAAGATGGATAGCGCTTTGGCTATCATTGTTTGTATAAGACACAATTGTCTTGTTTGAATATAAGCTCTTCTAAGAAGCTATGAAGCCACAAAATTTCTTTGCTTGCCTCTGTCATTGCTACATCCTCTGTTCTGTGGTAGAAAGTGTGACCACCTTTTGCAGCTTTGAAGCCCAACTTATTGCTGTTCCTCGAACCGTGAAGACATAGCCAATAGTGCTCCTTTGAGTATCTTTCTCACCTGCCATATCTGCATCAACATTTGTTCTTGTCCCTTTCAGATACCTAAGTATCCACTCCACAACTTGCCAATGCTCTTTACCTGGGTTGTCCATAAACCTACTTACAACTCCCACTGCATGTGCAATGTTTGGCCTTGTCCAGACCATAACATACATAAGAGAACCTACCACTACAGCATATGGAGCTTTAGACATATACGCTATCTCCTTTTGTGTCTTTGGACACATATCCTTGGTTAGTTTAGAGTGACCAGCCAAAGTTGTAGACATCTTTTTTTGCATTTTGCATTGCAAATATTTCTAATACCTTATTGATGTAATTCTCTTGAGATAGATTTATTGTCAATCCTCTTGAGATAGATTTATTGTCTTCTTTGTCCTGTCCCTTGATATCTTCTTACCAAGTATCCTCTTTGCAGCACCTAAATCTTTCATTGAAAAAGATTTAGAAAGTTCCTCTTTTAGGTCTTTGATATCCTCCATGTTAGCACTTGCAATCAGCATGTCATCAACATACAACATTAGGATGATGAACTTCCCATCTCCCAAATTCTTGGTATAGACGCAATGATCTGAGTTGCACTTTTTGAATCCATGATCCAGCATCCATCGATAGAACTTCTACCATTGTCTTGATGCTTGCTTTAAACCATACAAGCTTTTCTTGAATCTGCAAACCATTTTCTCCTTACCTTTTACTTCATACCCCTTTGGTTGAAGCATGTAAATTTCCTCCTCCAAGTCATCGTGAGGGAATGTCGTATTTACATCCATTTTCTCAAGATTTAAATCATGAGCTCCCACAAGGCTTAAGACAAGCCTAATTGAGTTTATTTTTACAATAAGAGAATATATTTTATTGAAGTCATACCTTTCTTTTGAGAGAAACCTTTTACCACAAGCCTAGACTTGTAACTTTTGTTCCTACCTTCTTCTTACTTCAAATTATACACCCATTTGTTCTGAAGTGTCCACCTACCTTTAGGAAACTCAACCAACTCCCATGTTTGGTTGCGATGTAATGAGTTCGTCTCCACTTGCATTCTCTTTATCCATTCTTCTTTGGATTTGTGTTGCATAACTTCCTCAAATGATTCCGGCTCTCCAGAATCTGAGATCAAGAGATGGTTGAAGGAAGGAATAAACCTTTTTGGAGGTCTACTTGATCTTGTAGATCTTCGGGGAATAGGTCGAGGCTCCTCATTTGGGTGACATTGTTCCACATTGTCATCGTTTGCACTCCTTGAGTCTTCACCATCCTCAAGCTCCATGTACTCCTCACGTGTTTCTTTTGTTTTTTTTCTTTCCAAGTAACCTTTATACATATTTTGTTCATTGAAAATTACATCCCTACTTCTAAAGATTTTATCATCTTCAGGATTCCATAGGCGATATCCTGATCTTAGGCTTCTATCTATGTGTATGAAAGCTTCGCACCTAAACACTTTGAGAAATGAATAGTTCACCGGTTTACATGTCCATGCCTCCTCTCGAACTCCCCCATCCAATGCTGTTGAGGGTGACCGGTTGATCAAGTACACAGACATACTTGCAACTTCCACCTACAGCTCAAGCGATAAGCTTGCATGTAGATGCATGCTTTGTGCTCGCTCCATAATTGTTTTGTTCATCCTTCCCAAAATCCCGTTTTGTTGAGGTGTCCTTGGGGTTGTCTTTTGCCTCTGAATGACATTGCTAGCACAAAATCTTTCAAAAGCTTGGCTGCAATGCTTGCCTCCATTGTCAGATCTAAGGCATTTAACCTTGGTACTTGTTTCATTCTCTACAAAGGATTTCACCTACAAAAATACGCAGGATGGCTTCTCCTCATAATGGGGGCCTTACAAATGTGTGTTTTTTATACCAAAAATTACAAGGGGTAACTCAGGCTCCATACTTAACATCCATGCCACTTATCACAAGCTTAATGCAACACCTAGACTATGAAGATGCTTACACCTAGCATGCATGTATAGACACTTTATGAAAAAGAAAAATAAAGAATAGAAATATTAACAATGAGTAATAATGCTAATATTAGGTATAGCGAGCCTCACAATCGCTCTAATACCACTTGTAAGGCACGATTAGAGTAGATGATAATTAGTCACATGCATGATCAATATGAGGCAACTGTCTCTTGGTACGGGAGATTGACCATGATAAATATTGTGCGCTCCTTGTCGCACTGTCGAAGCAAGGGACTTGCCGATACACCGTATGCGAGCCACAAACGGCTCCAAGCACACAACAAGCCTAAACTAGCAAGCTCAAGAAAACAAAGGGTGTGTCACTCACCGCTCTACGCTCGCCTTCGTGGTGGATTCCTCGCCGCGATGAAGAAGAAGCTGCAGTCGTGCCGCGCTCAACCGCTTCGCCGCCGTCGTGCCTTCGTAATGCTCGATCGCACACACACTCTCCCTCTCTCTCTCTCTCACACACACACACACAAGGAGGTGAAGAAGAAGAAGATGGAGATGGAGCAAGAGCACTCTTCAATTGCACAAATGAGAGAATGAGTAAAAATTAGGTTTAGTTGGCTTTTATAGGAGCTCACCCCATTCACACTTGGGCGCCCATGCTTAACCAACTAATCCCTTGAATGTCCAAGTTAAAGTGCGCCTCTCATCGACGATCACTCTACCTTTCCCTATTGGTCCGACAAGCCCGGTACCTGACTCTAAATCATACATAATACGCGTCCATCGTAGGTGATGGGTGTCCGTGTGCCATGAGGGTTAACATTCCCCCCTTCCTGATGTAGATTCCGTCCTCGGAAGCTATTGAGTTGAAGCTGGTTCGTCGAGGTGGAAGAGCATTTGAGATGAATGTCCTTAGCCTTCTTCAGTCACTGCAAAATCAAACAACATTGGCACAGTAATGGCATTCTCTTAAAAAGCATATGCAGTTTTAGGTAGAAAAATTGATTGGTCAAAGAATTTCAAACAATTTGTTAGCAATGAACATTAAATTGCAATGTAATCAAATGCATAAACAGATGTAAAGGCAAAAAATTAAACAAGTCTGGGGTCGCTAATTTGACGGTCGAAAAGCACTAGAGATCGAATATTAATACCATGGGTAAGCTTCTTAATTTTCTGTGGTCAATTAAGTTGTTTAATCGCGAGAGCCAAGTATTCATGTTCGAGGGCTGACTAGAGGCTATATCTAGAAAACCTTGTAGTTAAGCTACCATAAAAGGAATTTCTCATGAAATCATCGCCTGACTGATTACTTTTTCTTTGACCCCCCAAATCTTTTCACACTGATTCAATTTTGAAGTGGGTGCTTATTTTGTATGCCTTGGGTTTTTTTCTTTTCAAGGAAAAGCGCCCACACTGGGAACCTCTAGGGCTCTAGTACCATAGGCAATACATGTGAGTGAAGTACCAAATCAAGCTGAGATTTCTCTTCCAGCTTAAAATTTTACATTGTGGCACTTTGATTTTTTGTTTGTTCATTTTCATCATTTTAATTTTGTAACTTTGGGGGGTCATATAACATTGTTACCCTCCCCAGGCTCATCACATTAGTAAACTCCCTTTATAATACTTAAGCTAAAGGTCGATAGGGTTAAGCCCACTAGAAAGCCCTAGTACATTTCATACAATGCTGCCTAAATCGGATTAAGAACCTAAGTAACCATTGCTTATTAGGAAGGCATTCCCCATGGTATTAAGAGAAGATTTCTAATACCTAGCTTGGTCAAACTAGCTTAGTCGGACTGCTTGATTTTTACACCTAAACAAGTGATTATGACAAAAGATTGCATTGAATTAAATGTTGGATACTAAGCCAATGCGCTGAATATTATGCTACCAATCACAATCAAAGCAGACAAACATGGATGCAAAAAAGATAAGGGCAATGCTAATGGACAAGAAACACCTGTTTGTGTCGATGGTCGCGCTTGATTTGAAGGTTCCATGAAGGTCCAAATCCTATCAATAGCAACACGCTCCTGTACACACTATGAAACACAAACAATACCTCTAGGAGGCACATCAGTGGGAAAAGAGAACTTTTCTAATCACTCAACTCTAAAACAGAAACACTCCTATCGTACTAATCTTACCTACCCTCCATCACTCAAGTGATGAGGATCAAAGGTTTTTTATGGCATAGGTTTCTGTTTCACTGTACCAGATGTGACATGTGTAGGTCTGAGTCAATGTTTTGACTTTTAATGTGCATACTCGTTTGCTAATTGCTCTTGCTCTTTTTTTTTTTTTTTTTTTTTGAGTATAAAGCTTTATATGTACATTCCCTAAGATCGGAGATATAGAGGTCAGGGAAAAAGGTTGAGAGGGAAACAAATGAATGATGACTGTCAGCAAACACTCCCCCCTTCCTTGGGTAGATCATACCGTTTGAAATGAGCTTGCCACCCTTTGAAACCAATTGTTCCAGTTGGTAATAGGTGAGGATTTTTGCCAGTAGTTTTCTATTACCCTAGGTGCCTTATCAAGTTGCAACGGTGGTAAGGTACTCTCCCAGGATTTTATTTGCAACGTTGTTGTAGGTGGTGAACTTACCCCGGAAGGTGCAAACTCTTTCGTGCTTGGATGGATATGTACAGTGGTAGGTGGAGGTTGTGTCGAAGCTTCTATTTGCGTATAGGAACTACATGAAGAGCAAGAAGCTTCATTTGATTTCCCTGTTCCTGAGCTAGGTGGGACAAATCGTTCTTTCTTTGGTACCCAAACTAGCTCTAGAACGGGTGTGTAACGTTCCATGATTTTTTCCTTTCCGCAATTTTCAATTTGTTTTGGAGCCACAGGATTGGGTTTACATGGGCCAGGTGACAGGTAAGAGTACACTTTACGTTTGGGCACCCAGATTTGATCATTTCCTTCATAGTATCCTTGGGCTTCCAATAGTCGTTTAGGAATCCAACGCAGTGTTTCTTGACATTTCTTGGAGTGAGTGGTACGGTTCTTACTAGGTTTCCGTTTTTTTGCATCAACCATGCTCACTACAGAGGTTTTAGGGACCCACTTGTATGTTTTCTCTGTTATATTAGGATGGTTCTTGTGTGTCTCAAGCTTTCTTTCAACTACATTAGTTGAAGCTCTAGAGAGTTGGGCTATGGGGACGTATGGTTCAACCTCCTGGACATGCAATGTCTTGGGTTTCATTTCCTTGGGCAATATCTCAGGGACTATGGCTTGAGTGGTAGGGCTAAGAGTTGGTTTTTGCGTTGTAACACCCCCAGTCCCCCAATCAATAGTGCATTTGGTGGCTATCATCCACGTGCGGCCTAGGTTTATATTACCCTCCATAGTTCCAGTAGGCATGACCAAAAAGTCTTGAGCTACCACCCCATTGTCATAACTGACAGAAGTGTGCCAGATTCCAAAAACCGCAGTTTTTTTCTTGTTGACACCCTTGACTTGGATAATACTCTCAGATAGAGGTGGCTTCCCTAACTGACACCACACCCCATAGGATAGCAGATTGTATTTAGCACCCGTGTCCAATAAGGCATTATATAGCACTTTTCCATAGGCACTATTTAACTCAATGGGGTATTGTAGAGGTGTGTCAGAGTCCAACCCATCCTCTTCGTGTGCTTCATTTGCATCAGGTTCCGAGCGAGTAGCTCTACCTAATGTTTCCATGAAACGGCTAAACATACTAGTACTAGGCTGTGGAGCTTCGGGAGGTGCATGGCCTTCTCTCTCAGTGTTTTGGGTAGGGTATGCTTCCATGATTTCTGAGTCGGAGGAGGAATCACTAGCGGCTATTTTAGGGTCTTGGGTGGTGCTACCTTGTGTCCCCGCTGAGGGTCTAGAGCTTATCGTGGATGGGTAATGGGTGTCCGTATGAACAGAGGCACCCTCAATATGCTCGTGTTCTAGCACCCGCCCAGAGCGTAAGTGCATGTGCTTTTGATACCCTAAGGTGTCAAAAAGCTGCTCTAGGAGGCCTTGTGACTAGTTTTTAGCGTGTTTTTTGTTTGTTTTTTTGCTAGATTTTTTAGAGCATGTCGTGGAATGGGCCGTGTGATAGCTCGAAACGAGCGTATCGGTCAGAGGGTCGTGCCGTGCTTTACAGCCCTCCGTTTGGTCACTCTATGCCCTCGGAATCCCTAAAACTGTCAATTTCCAGTAGGGAACTAGGCCCAAACTAAAAAGTCTAAGGGTGCAAGTGGGAAGAGAAAGGAGGAGAGTGGAGGACTTGTCCCACATGCTCTCATTCTCTCTTGAGGGAGTAGGGTATATATATAAGAGTGAGTCTAGTATATATCATAAGACTGAGGACTGAGGCCTGGGCCTGGGCTTGGGCTTGGGCTTGGGCTTGGGAAAACGATCCCGATCTATCTTTTATACAAACCAACCCGTCCGTTTTAAGAGTCACGTTTTTTATTTTCGAAAAATTTCGCCGCCCGCTCACTCGCGTTTTGCAGAAATTGCAGAAAAAACGCAGAAAATTGCAGAAATTGCAGGAAAAAACGCAAAAATTGCAGAAAATTGACAGAAATGCAGAAAATTGCAGGAATTGAAAACGCCGAACTTGAAAATGCAGAAATTGCAGAAATTGAAAAAACGCAGACAATAGCAGAAATTGAAACTTGACAGCAATTGCAGAAAACGCAAAAAACAGAAATCTCCACACACTCCTTCCCTGCCTTTCCTATGATAGAAATTGCACCACAAGGAAGCGTAAAGTGCTAACCGAGCTTAGTGTAGGGCATATCCCCGGCAACGGCGCCAAAAATGTGCGCTCCTTGCCGCACTGTCGAAGCAAGGGACTTGCCGATACACCGTATGCGAGCCACAAACGGCTCCAAGCACACAACAAGCCTAAACTAGCAAGCTCAAGAAAACAAAGGGTGTGTCACTCACCGCTCTACGCTCGCCTTCGTGGTGGATTCCTCGCCGCGATGAAGAAGAAGCTGTAGTCGTGCCGCGCTCAACCGCTTCGCCGCCGTCGTGCCTTCGTAATGCTCGATCGCACACACACTCTCCCTCTCTCTCTCTCTCTCTCACACACACACACACAAGGAGGTGAAGAAGAAGAAGATGGAGATGGAGCAAGAGCACTCTTCAATTGCACAAATGAGAGAATGAGTAAAAATTAGGTTTAGTTGGCTTTTATAGGAGCTCACCCCATTCACACTTGGGCGCCCATGCTTAACCAACTAATCCCTTGAATGTCCAAGTTAAAGTGCGCCTCTCATCGACGATCACTCTACCTTTCCCTATTGGTCCGACAAGCCCGGTACCTGACTCTAAATCATACATAATACGCGTCCATCGTAGGTGATGGGTGTCCGTGTGCCATGAGGGTTAACAAATATGCAAAAGTGATAGATTAAAACATGATGAGAATTTGTATAATGTTTCTCCATTTATAGATGGAGCAGTGCACATAGATGATGGAAGTGGGAGATGCTAGTGCATCCACCTAGTTGGGCGTGCATGAGGAGACAAGTGGATGCTCCAAGTGGCATGCAATTGAGGTGCTAGGTATAGGCATGTTTCCCACTAGAGTGTGTGAGAGTAGCACCCCAAGGGGTTGTTCACATATGCATATGATGAAAGTACGTTTAACTCTAACAAGTTTTGAGTCCAATGTTACCCTTTTGTAGTCATTAAAAATTTTCTTTGAGCATGGTGTAGCTCTCTTGTGGTTGTATCTAGTGCATGCATACTAGTTCTAGTTCTAGTCTCTTGTCTGATGTTTCCATTTTAGTATGTATACTACTTGAATTCGTAATCTGAAGTTTGTACATCTGATATGATCTAGCTAACTCTAACTCTCCAACTTGAATAGCTATCAGAAGTGATCACTATTGAGATGTCCATCTCAACATGTGCGTCTCTTGTATGACTACCATCGACAATCATCATCATTGGTGCGCCTTGGTGGATATGCATATCTTCTCTAGTGATACTACAACTCTACTACACTGAGCTAGTCTAACTACTAGAGTGATGGAACACTTATCTACTCACCTCACTCACTAGTGGTTTTGCACTAGACTGTTGTACTAGTTTTCACTTTATGTCGTATTTTACCTTTATGTTTTGTAGACCTCTTATCTTGAGTTAGTGAAGAAGAAGAAGTAAAGTCTGTTTGCATCCATCTTTGTGTGTGTGTGTGTGTGTGTGTGTGTGTGTGTGAGTGAGAGAGAGAGAGAGAGAGAGAGAGAGAGATTGCAAGAGCTCAAGATCTCTCTCCTTGTCTATTGCTTAACATGGTATTAGAGCCTGATTGTGTTTGAGGAGCTTGGAGCAGCACGCAAGAGAAACAAAGGAAGTGGTCTCGAGATTCCCGAGAGACATACCAACAATCTCTGATTGAGGTGCTTCCTTTTGGAGAGTGTGCATCTTAGGGTTCTATTCAATCCTTTGGACTAAGACAATGCAATAGATTTCCATTTTGTGCGTAGTTTTTGGACTGAGAGTGCATTTATATGCAGAAACATTAAGGTTTGGGATTTTGCAGATCTACATTTGGGAGGTGTAGAAAGCATCGATTTTACTGCAGTGTTCAAAGACAGCATTTGGGAGTGAGGAATAAGTTTATGTATGCATGCTATGGTTACAAGTGGTAACTGACTATTTTTAGTGGTATGCGCAAAGACTTGGTGTAGGACTGAAATTAATGGACTTAACCAGATTATAAGTGAGAATCTGAACAAGGAAAAATTCCATGCTTGGAAGTTCAAAATGAACAATTTCCTTATCGTGGGTAAAGGTTATTGGGACTTCATTGATGGAGAGCATGAGACAACACCACCGTTACCAGAGAAACATGCAAGTGTTGTGCAGATAAAGATATTCAGAGATTGGAAGCAGGGATCTCAAAAGGTCATGTACTGGCTTTTTGTGAGTGTGCATGACACTATGATTGGGCATATAAAAGATGCTCAGACTCCAAAGGAGTATGGGGACACCTTGCGATCATTGGATGTGACCAACACAAAGGAAAGGAAGCTACATTTGATGACCGAGCTGAATATAGTGGAGAAGAAAAATCTATCCATCAATGACTATTTTTTGAAGATAAATAACATATGTGAGTCAATTATTGGTGTTACAGTTAATGATGATGACAAAGTTGAAGTGTGTCTGTGAGGCTTAGGTCTAGAGTATAAGTAGCTCAAGACTGGTATCCATCTTTGAGAGAACATTCCCTTGTTTACAAATTTGGTGTCCTTATTGATTGTGGAAGAAAGGAAACTTGAGGAAGACCTGGCTACACAGGGAAGAATCAATTGTGAATAGGTTCTTTTCAGCAATAGAGGAAGAGGAAGAGGACATGGTACAGGTCGTGGAGGAGGCAACTACCAAACATAATAGTGAAATAACAATCAAGGTCATCACATAGGTGGTTGAGGAAATTTTTGAGGCAAGGGGAGTCCAATTGTCGTGGAAATGTGCGACACAATAATGCCGCTAAACACAAAAATGAAGTATGGTGGGGTTGTGGAAGACATGATCACTTTGAACATGACTATCTAGAAAGAAGGGAACAAACATATATGCAACTATTAGTAGAAATGTACATGATCCTAAGAGGCAACACATGTTGAACACTATGTCTACAAATATCGTAAAATCCAGTGCTAATGTTTGGTATGTGGATTCTGGTGCATCGAATCACCTGACCAGTCATGGGGAATGGTTTAAGAAAATGCAGACCTTACAAACTCTTGGTCATGTAGAAACTGGAGATGATACTGCACATCCCATTATGCATACAAAAAATGTACCATTGTCTATGACAAATGGTAAAGTGTAGTACTTGGTTGATGTATTGCATGTACTTAACAGTACAAAGAATTTGGTTTCTATTGGGAAAATGGTTGAGCACAATTTGCACATCAGTTTCAACTCCGATGGTCTATTTGTCGAAGATCATAAAAAGAATAGAAGGCTGATTGCACAAGGAAAGAAAGTGGGCAGAATGTTTACTTTGGACATAAATGTGCCCAAGGTGAATGCTACCAGGTTTGCATAGGGTGCAGGACTTATTGCACATATTGAGATTTGGGACAAGCGTATTGGTCATGTTAATTTGCAAAGCTGAAATGTTGCAAACTAAAGAGATGGCTACAAGGTTGCCAACGTTTAAAGTTGCTAAAATGAAGAAATCCTATGAAGCGTGTCAGTTTAGAAAGCAGGCAAAAGCATCTTTTCCTCTTGAGAAGCATGTAGGTAGGAATGCATTAGGCTTAGTGCATACATATGTTTGGGGTTCGACAAAGACTACATCTATGGGTGGATACATATATTATGTAAGCTTCATTGATGACCATACAAGGAAGGTATGGGTCTACTTCATGAAGCAAAAAAGGGTGGTGTTTATGCACTTTCAGAGTTTTAAGGTTATGGCTAAAAAAAAGAATGGGAAACATGTAAAGTGTTTGAGTTAGAAGGAGGGGGAGAATACCTCTCCAATGAATTCAATGGTTTTTAAATAAATCATAGAATTTAGAGATAATTTTCGTGCAGGTATACTCTGCAACAAAATGGTGTTGCTAAGCGGAAGAATAGGCACATTGTAGATGTTGCCAGAGCATTGATGAAGGAAAAGAATATGGCTCATTTTTATTGGGCTGATGCTGTTGCTATAGTTGTGTACATCAATGAACATGACCCCTACTACTATAGTGCATGATATGACAACGGAGGAGAAGTTTTGTGGTGAGAAACCAAATGTATCAAATTTTAAAGGGTTTGGATGTATTGCTTATGTGCATGTGCCGGATGAGCTAAGAAGTAAGCGAATAAAGTGAGGGTTGGCAAGGATGTTGTTTTTTATGAAATGGCGAGTTGGCATGCTGATGTAAAAGTTGATTTGGGGGTTGATGTAAAAGAGAATGTGGCTGTAAAAAATACAAGTGTGTAATCACAAGTCTTGAGTGGGCCACAAGGGACACCTAGTGCAGTTCATGGCAAGAATCCGTGGAGTGGAAGGCTACACAAAAGAGTGATTCCTACTAACTCTTCAAATGAATCAAGGAAAGGGATGGAAAAAATTGATAATGCCCCTAAGTTGCCAAATTTGAGTGCTGAGCATGATGATGGAAATATTAGTGGTTCTGAGAAAAGTTTAGATGAGGAGTTTATTTTTCATCTTCAAAATCCATCACTTTTCTTTCTTCTATGCTTGGTCTTTGACTTCTTGAGATTTTTTTGTCTCTTTCTAGCATGTCCAATATGAGAGAATATTGGTGATACTTCTCATTCTGCAACCATTTATCTAGTTAGAAATTACCTTTCCCTCTAATGTTGCGAGTTGGACAGCTCCACTTGGTGATATAGCATTGATCACAAAGGGATCATCACCTCGCTTTTTAAGTTTCTTGGAATGTTGTTTCAGGGTATAGGCTAATACATAGCCACCCTTCTAAAGTTCCTTTCTTTAATGAAAATTGTGGCATTCCTCATTTCATTGGGGTTTGAAATATCTGATGCAGAGGATCACATGTCTGCCAACAGATTCATGTTCTCACTTGGGAGTGCTGCTATCACATGGAGCACCAAGAAGAAATCTATGGTTTCACTTTTGAGTACAAAGGAAAAGTAGTGGGGTGATGCAGTTGCAACATGTGAGGTAGCATGGCTAGGCTTGCTACGTCATGACTTTTGAGTACAGGTAGAAAGGCCAATTGTTGTCTACTATGACAATCTTAGTAGGGCAATAGACGAGCAGGTTATTGAAATCTTCACGAAGGTCCTAGAGCGTAGAATTTATGACAATTTTGAGCAATACTCCACATACAATAGATGGCATTGAACTTGAGGGGGAGTATTGAGATGTCAAGATCCACATGTACATCTCCTAGATGACTACCACTGAAAATCATTCAATGGTGTACTTTGGTGGAGACACAAATCTTTGTCAATGATAGTACAACTATACTACACCAAGCTGGTCTACCTATCGGAGTGATGGAACACCTATCTACTCACCTCCTCAAGGAGTTCACTATGTGATCATGTTAACACTAGAATGGTAACATGACACTTTTATGTCCTTGGACACTTTTGTGTCCTGTTAAGTGACCATTTTGCTTGAATTATTTGAAGAGTATGAAATGAATTTCTAGGTGCTATATATCCACCAAGTTGCCTTATGAGCTGAAAAAAACTTAGCATTTTTTGGAGTATCGATCTTACCGTTAACCTTACTCTTGCACAACATTTTTGAACGGGTCCTGTTTTTGGTTTTTTTTGAATTTTTGGCAACTATACCACTCTAAACTTCATGTTTGTGAGGTTTACATGGCTAGAGGTTAGGCCTTCATAGTTCTCAACATGTTTTGATGCTTGTAGGGAGAGCTAAGTGTTCAAATTGAAAGTTATGACCAATTTACAAGAATTGCATAATGCTGTTTTTTGGCCAAAATTAGCACTTTTATGATTTTTCTGGTGGCTTTCTTGATATCCAAATTCAATTTTGATTATATAAGTGTACTGTATAACATAAAGATAATCTTCCTTGAGTTTTTGGGGACCTAATATGCTATATAGCATAGTATATGATGATGGTTGAGTTTTTTGATTGCTGAAGAATACGATACATTTTAGAGTAGCAAGTATAACTTTGTCAATATTGCTAGTTTCTTAAGCCAATTGTGTGTATTTTGTAGGTAGTAACCATATCTAATCATAGACTACAAACTTGGCTAGATATTGAGTAGTTTCTATGGGTTTCTAGAGGTCATAATGCTAAACCCAGTTTTTTCATGTTTGTTGTATTTAGCACTTTATCATTGCCCCCAAGGTTCCAATTGTAAGAGATCCATTATCCTTTTGACATTCTCCATGGCTCCTTTTGAATCCAAAGGCCCAAAGGGAACTAAGAAAACATGTATATAGTATCTGTATTGAGCGTGACTATAGAAACTTTGATGATAGGTCCGCAGAATGGAAAAAATGCAACTTTTTTGTACCTATTTCTTTTGCCCAAAAAAAAAAGTGAGGTAAAAGAAACCATATTTTTTGGTCACCAACCCATTGAAGTTAACGGGGCATTTTATCTCATGTCCTACAAAAATCCCCACTCTTATTTATATGCAATCAACCGTAAGAAATTACTGTTTTGGGCAAAATGCACTGGTCCATCAAATTTGGAGGCTTGTAGTGACCAAGGGATGAGAAAAATTACAAGTTTCTCATTTTTTTCCATATGTACTAGTTATTGAACTATAAGCTCATGAAAGGATTTTTCAAAATGAGTGGATCTACTATGGTTTTGGAAATTTTTCCCAAAACCTTGAAAGGACACTTTTATGTCCTGTTAGGTTACCATTCTAGTGTTAATGTATAACGTGAATTCAAAAGGAGGGGTTTTAAAATGAAAAAAAATTAGGCAATTTAACAGAGATACATTAAAATAAGAGGTTTTTATATTTAATTTTGGAAAAAAAATCCTAGGATGGGGTCATTTTATTCATTTAAACATGTTAAAAGAGGGGTTTTTAAATACCTCGTGAACGCACGTTATACAGACGGGTACTGAACAGTGAACCCCCCAAGCTCACCTCACTCACTAGCGATTTACACTAGACCGTTGTTGCAACAATATACCTCGGATGTATGGAACTCTTCCAAATGAGGTTGTTTCTTCACAAGAAGGACTTGCATGCCATTTATCTGAGCTTAGAAATGCTGAGCTTAATGTAGATGACCTACTGAATGAGCTAGCACAATCATTGGTTTAAGGATCCCCCTCACTTTCACCTATCTATTTTCTGAAGAAGCCAATGTGTTGTATCACAATTTTTGTAATCTCAACATTATATTTTGCCCTCTCATCTCCCTCTTTTTGTATTCTTGAAAAGAAATTGTGTTATATCTAATTGTAATTGTGAATCTTATTTCAAAAATAACTGTAAAACTTGAGAGAGAGAGAGAGAGAGAGAGAGAGAGAGAGAGAGAGAGAGAGGTGTGAACATCAAGTAGTGTAGCATTGCATTCAAAATTGTCCACTATTATCCAACTGAGAAAAAGTTATAGGGCTTAAGTCAAAAATCATCGTCGGTAACACATGAACCATATCATCTACTTCATCCATATCTGAGCATTTGAAGCTATCTCCCATTTTATATCATCGTCGTCATCAACTTCCGTAGCAATAGCTAGGAACAGTAACCTAAGGAAAAAAAATGCTAGAGGGCAATTTGAATCCTCACCCAAGGGTAAACCAACCACCAGATGCAAGACATTAGCTCAAAGACACTATACGACGATAGTCAAATAAAAGAAAAATCTTTAGTTCTTATAGTAGTTTTGCTAATGAGAATCTATGTCCAGGTGTGTGAGAAGAATCAAGAACTCTAAGTCAAATTAGATGATATCAGATACACTTTATTGAAAGTTGCAAATTTCATCAGAAAGAAGAGAAAGCAAGAAACAGAAGCAATGGCAATGGACTTATCTGCCATCAAAGACAATGAGGTGCCAATCATTCAAGTGGATTACAAGCTTAGAAAGCAATGAAAACTTTGTTTAGGAGTAATACTCGATGTAAGGGCAAGAGTGAATATTTTGGGCGAGCATGTTAGGCAAAGAATGGGTATTATATAAATGAATCCATCACCATTCAAGATACAAATGTATGATCAAAGAGTGGTCCAAGGCATTGTTCAGTTGAAGACATGCATATTAGAGTGGGAAAAAAACGTTTAGAACCAACTTTCTAGTAATGGACATACAAAGGTGCATATGGTACGTCATTGGGCAAAATTTGGCTAAGAAGAAGTGCAAAAGCCATTCACAACTATGCTAGTTAGACAATTAGCGAATTCAAGTCAGAACTAATAACACAAGGAGCTAGAAAAAGGAAATGAGACCAAAAGAATTTTGCAAAAAATATGGATTAAAGAAGATCGAGAGTATGCTCCGATCTATGAACATCTTTCTATTGTAGAGATTGACCTAAAGCAGTACCAGTGGACAAAGATGGGGTTGAGAGGCAAAGACAAAAATATCATAAATATTTGACTGACTCCAATCCAAGTGAGAGAACATTAATGCTAGATGGGATAATACTAGAACAATCAGCCCAAGATAAGGAGGATTTTAGTACAATAGACCATTGTACTAGTTTTCATTTTAGGGTTCTATTCAATCCTTTGGACTAAAACTACGCAGATAGATTTTCATTTCAGGCGTATTTTGGTTCCCGTTCTAGAGTTAGAGTGCATTTGTATGCAAAAAGGTAGGGTTCAAGATTTTACAAATCTACATTTGGGAGGTGCAAAAAGCATCAATTTGGCTATAGTGTTCAGAGACATGATTTCAGTGGGAGTGTGGAACAGGTTTATGTATGCATACTATGGTTACAAGTGGTAAGTGACTATTTTTGGCAGGCTGCTTAGAGACTTGGTGGAGGTTGGAAACATGTCATCCAACAATGATGGACTTAACCACATTATAAGTGAGAATCTAGGCAAGAAAAACTTCCATGCTTGGAAGTTCAGAATGACCAATTTCCTTATGGGTAAAGGTTATTGGGACTACATTGATGGAGAGCATGAAACAACACCATTGTTACCAGAGAAAGGTTCAAGTTCTGTATAGATAGATATGTTCAGAGATTGGAAGCAAGGATCTCAAAAGGTAATGTACTGGCTTTCTATGAGTGTGCATGACACTATGATTGGGCATATACAAGATGCACAGACTCCAAAGGAGGCTTGGGACATTCTGCTATCATTGGATGTGACCAACACAAAGGTAAGGAAGTTGCAGTTGAAGATTGAAATGAATATAGTGTAGAAAAAAATATGTCCATCAATGAATATTTGTTGAAGATAGAGAACATACGTGAGTCACTTCCATCAATTGGTGTTACTGTTGATGATGATGACAAAGTTGAAGTTTGTCTACGAGGCTAAAGTCTAGAGTATAAGTAGTTCAATACTGGTATCCATCTTTGGGAGAACATTCCCTCGTTTATGGATTTGGTGCCCTTATTGATTGTGGAAGAAAGAAAACTTGAGGAAGACTCGGCTACAGAGGGAAGAATCAATTTTAAGTAGGTCCCTTTCAACAACAGAGGAAGAGGACATGATATACGTCGTGGAGGAGGCAACTACCAAACACAACAGTGAAATAACAATCAAGGTCATCATACAGGTGGTCGATGAAATTTTTGAGGGAGGGGGAGTCCAATTGTCCTGGAAATGTGCAACACAATAACACAGGTCAACACAAAAATGTATTATGTTGGGGTTGTGGAAGACATGGTCACTTTGAACGTGACTATCCAAAAAGAAGGCATAAAAACATATATGCAGCTACAAATAGAAATTTAGATGAGCCCGAGAGGCTACTTGTGGTGCAACACATGTTGAATAATATGTCTACAAATGTGGTAAAATCCAATGATAATGTCTAGTATGTGGATTTTGGTGCATCGAATCACATGACCAGTCATGGTGAATGGTTTAAGGAAATGCAGACCTTACAAAGTCTTGGTTATGTAGAAACTAGAGATGATACTGCACAAGTCCACCTTTGAAATTGGGCACCGGCCATTAAATTCAGAAACCAGCCACTGGCCATTGACTTTCGACCATCGGCCATCGGCCAACTGGCCAAACGACTGGCTCTTTTTCGACCAGTTTGCGGCTGCTGTCCTGTCATAAAATTTTGGCATAATATTCATGCTCGAGACTGGCTGTAAAAATTTTGGTTTTTGGTGAGTGATTTTTCTACACGCACAATGGCTTCTCCTCATCATGGGGGCCTTACAAATGTGTGTTTTTTATACAAAAAATTACAAGGGGTAAATCAGGCTCCATACTTAATATCCATGCCACTTATCACAAGCTTAATGAAACACCTAGACTATGAAGATGCATACACCTAGCATGCATGTATAGACACTTTATAAAAAAGAAAATTAAAGAATAGAAATATTAACAATGAGTAATAACGCTAATATTAGGTATAGTAAGCCTCACAATCGCTCTGATACCAATTGTAAGGCTCGATTAGGGCAGATGATAATTAGTCGCATGCATGATCAATATGAGGCAACTGTCTCTTGGTACGGGAGATTGACCTTGATAAATATGCAAAAGTGATAGATTAAAACATGATGAGAATTTGTACAATGTCTCTCCATTTATAGATGGAGTAGTGCACACAAATGATGGAAGCGGGAGATGCTAGTGCATCCACCTAGATGGGTGTGCATGAGGAGACAAGTGGCTGCTCCAAGTGGCATGCAATTGAGGTGCTAGGTATAGGCATGTTTCCCACTAGAGTGTGTGAGAGTAGCACCCCAAGCGGTTGTTCACAGATGCATATGATGAAAGTAGGTTTAACACTAACAAGTGTTGCGTCTAGCGTTACCCTTTTGTAGTCATTAAATTTTTTCATTGATCATGATGTAGCTCTCTTGTGGTTGTATCTAGTGCATGCATATTGGTTCTAGTTCTAGTCTCTTGTCTTCTGTTTCCATTTTAGTATGTCTACTACTTGAATTTGTAATCTAAAGTTTGTACACCTGATCTGATCTAGCTAACTCTAACTTTCCAACTTGAATATCTAGCACAAGTGGGCCACTATTGAGATGTCAAGCTCAACATGGTGGCCTTCAATGTTTCGGAGATAAAGACCACGGAGGACTTGATGAAGTCACTTGACGGCCTCTACGAGAAACCATTGACATCCAATAAGCTATTTCTTATGAAGCACTTGTCCAATCTAAAGATGACAGAGAATGGTTCAGTTGCAAAACAACTAAATGACTTTATTAGCAACATAAGTCAACTTTGATTGGTGAAAATAAATTTTGATGACAAAGTGCGAGCTCTCATTATACTATCGTCTCTACCAGATGGTTGGGACAGCCTTGTGATGGCTGTAAGTAATTCTATCTCTTTCACAAATACTCGTAAGTTTGATGATGTTGTGGGTGTTCTCCTAAGTGAGGAAATGCAAAGGAGAAGCACAGAAGAATCATCAAGAGCTGCACTATTAGTGGAAACAAGAGAAAGGTCTAAGGAGAGGTTCAAAAACCAAAAGGGTCATGATCGCTTAAGGTGGAGCACATCATGCACAAAGTCAGTTCTTGAATGTTGGAATCGCGATAAGAAGGGCCACGTCAAGAAGTATTGTTGGTCCAAGAAGAAGAAGAAGTCGGAGTCTCAAGACAACAAGCCAACATCGGGGGCCAATGTGACGGGTAAAGTAGAGCAAGATGCTCTAACTCTCTCATTAGACAATGTGTCTAATTCTTGGATAGTAGATTTTGGGACTTCATTCCATGCGACACCACACAAGCAACATTTCCAAGATTACACCAAAGGTAATTTTGGGTATGCATACTTTGGAGATGATGAAGCTTGTGACATTGTCGGCAAAGGTACAATTTGTGTCAAACCTGCTAACGGAAATGAATGGAAGGTTAAAGATGTTATGCATGTTCCTTCTCATCGCAAAAACTTTATCTCTACAAAACAATTGGATGATTAAGGTCACAACACTGCATTTGGAAACAAGCGTTGGAAGATCTCAAAGGGATCTTTGGTGGTTGCCAAAGGAGAAAAGGTTGGTACACTTTACTTGTGTACTATCAACATGCAACCTTCAACTTGTGAAACAATTACAGAAGTTGACAGTACAGTGTGGCACTATCGGCTTGGGCACATGGGTGCCAACGGAATGCAAATCCTTCAATCAAAGAAGCTTCTACCAGGTTTGAAAGAAGTGGACTTAGAGTTCTATGAAGATTGTGTTTATGGTAAACAAAAGAGGGTAAAATTTCAAAAATCAAGAAATGAAAGAAAAATTAAAAAACTTGAATTGGTTCATTGTGATGTTTGGGGTCCTGCAAGTACACCATCCCTTGCTGGCTCATTGTACTATGTAACATTCATAGACGATGCAACTAGAAAAACATGGGTTTATGTCATGAATAATAAATCCAATGTGTTTTCCATATTTTCAAAGGTGAAATCCTTTGTAGAGAATGAAACAGGTACCAAGGTTAAATGGCTCAGATCTAACAATGGAGGCGAATATTGCAGCCAAGCTTTTGAAAGCTTTTGTGCTAGCAATGGCATGCAGAGGCAAAAGACAACCCCAAAGACACCTCAACAAAACGGGATTTTGGAAAGGATGAACAAAACAATCATGGAGCAAGCACAAAGCATGAAGCTACATGCAAGCTTACCGCTTGACCTTTAGGTAGAAGTAGCAAGTACGTCTGTGTACTTGATCAACCGGTCACCCTCAATGGCATTGGATGGGGGAGTTCGAGAGGAGGCATGGACAGGTAAACCGATCAACTATTCATTTCTCAAATTGTTTGGGTGCGAAGCTTTCATGCACATAGATAGAAGCCTAAGATCAAAACTAGATGCAAAGTCCAAAAAGTGTTTCTTCATTGGATATGGAGAAGGTGACTTTGGGTATCACCTATGGAATCCTGAATATGATAAAATCTTTAGAAGTAGGGATGTAATTTTGAATGAACAAAATATGTACAAAGATTACCTGGAAAGAAAAAAAACAAAAGAAACGGGTGATGAGTACATGGAGCTTGAGGACGGTGAAGACTCAAGGAGTGCAAACGATGACAATGTACAACAATGTCACCCAAATGAGGAGCCTCGACCTATTCCCCGAAGATCTACAAGAGCAAGTAGACCTCCAAAAAGGTTTATTCCTTCCTTCAACCATCTCTTGATCTCAGATTCTGGAGAGCCGGAATCATTTGAGGAAGTTATGCAACACGAATTCAAAGAATAATGGATAAAGAGCATGCAAGTGGAGATGGACTCATTACATCGCAACCAAACATGGGAGTTGGTTGAGTTTCCTAAAGCTAAGTGGACACTTCAGAACAAATGGGTGTATAAATTGAAGTAAGAAGAAGGTAGGAAGAAAAGTTACAAGTCAAGGCTTGTGGTAAAAGGGTTCTCTCAAAAAAAGGTATTGACTTCAATGAAATATATTCTCCTGTTGTAAAAATGAACTCAATTAATCTTTTCTTAAGCCTTGTGGCTGCTCATAATTGAAATCTTGAGAAAATGGATGTAAATACGGCATTCCCTCACGGTGACTTAGAGGAGGAAATTTACATGCTTCAACCAAAGGGGTATGAAGTAAAAGGTAAGGAGAAAATGGTTTGCAGATTCAAGAAAATCTTGGATGGTTTAAAGCAAGCATCAAGACAATGGTAGAAGTTCTATCGATGGATGTTGGATCATGGATTCAAAAGGTGCAACTCAGATCATTGCGTCTACACGAAGAATTTGGGAGATGGGAAGTTCATCATCCTAATGTTGTATGTTGATGACATGCTGATTACAAGTGCTAACATGCAAGATATCAAAGACCTAAAAGAGGAACTTTCTAAATCTTTTTCAATGAAAGATTTAGGTGTTGCAAAGAGGATACTTGGTATGAAGATATCAAGGGACAGGACGAAGAAGACAATAAATCTATCTCAAGAGGATTGACAATAAATCTATCTCAAGAGGATTACATCAAGAAGGTATTAGAAAGGTTTGCAATGCAAAATGCAAAAACGATGTCTACAACTTTGGCTGATCACTCTAAACTAACCAAGGATATGTATCCAAAGACACAAAAGGAGATAGCCTATATGTCTAAAGCTCCATATGCTACAGTGGTAGGTTCTCTTATGTATGCTATGGTCTCGACAAGGCCAAACATTGCACATGCAGTGGGAGTTGTAAGTAGGTTCATGGACAACCCAGGCAAAGAGCATTGGCAAGCTGTGAAGTGGATCCTTAGGTATCTGAAAGGGACAAGAACAAATGCTAATGTAGATATGGCAGGTGATAAAGATACTCAAAGAAGCACTATTGGCTATGTCTTCACAGCTCAAGGAACAGCAGTAAGTTGGGCTTCAAAGCTGCAAAAAGTGGTCTCACTTTCTACCAAAGAAGCAGAGTATGTGGCAATGACGGAGGCAAGCAAAGAAATTTTGTGACTTCATAGATTCTTTGAAGATCTTAGATTCAAACAAGACAATTGTGTCTTATACAAACAATGATATCCAAAGCGCTATCCATCTTGCAAAAAACTCAGCCTTTCATTCAAGGACAAAGCACATTGAGGTGAGATATCCCTTCATACGTACTCTTTTGGAAGAGGGACATCTAAAGCTAGGAAAGGTGCATACAAGGGAAAATCTTGTAGACATGTTTACAAAGGTGGTCAACAAGGAGAAGTTGAGCTTTTGTTCATCTTCAATTGGCATTCACGGATAAGAAGCCAGGATGGAAAGCAGTCACAGGTTTTGTTTGGAGGGCAGTCTCCAAGTGGGAGATTATTAAGTATGGAGCTTGATTTATCCCTTGTAATTTTTTGTATTAAAAACGCACATTTTTAAGGCCTTTATTATGAGGAGAAGCCATCGTGCATGAAGAAATATCACTCGCTAGAAACCAAAATTTTCACGGCCAGTCTCGAGCAAATCTTGAAGACTGGCTTTGTCGAAATATTATGGATGCCGTAAAGTGGTGAAAAAAAATTCGGTTGTTTGCCAGTCTCGTCGGAATATTATGGTCACCAAAAAGTGGTCAGAAAACGGCCGGTCGTTTGCTAGTCTCGCCATAATATAATGGCCACCGTAAAGTGGTCGAAAAACGGCCAGTCGTTTGGCCGGTTGGCCGGTGGTTGGTAGTCAACGGCCGGTGGCCGATGGTCGAAAGTCAATGCCCAGTGGCCAGTGGCCGATTTCAAAGACAAACTTGTCTTCTCAAGGGCAGCCACACATGGTCGGATTTAGGGGTCTGATTTGTACTTGTTTACACAAGGGTAGCTACACACGACTACCTATCATGAGAGAGGGCAGCCCTTTTGGCCTATAAAAGGAGGCCATTTCTACACACATTTCAGAGTGTGAAGTTGATGCAACAAGGTGGGTGCGAGGTGGTGAGAGTGAAGCAAGGTGCGATCTCTATTAAGGGTATAATCCCTTTGTAACCTACTTCTTGTTTGAATTACTAAAGCCATTAAGTGATTACTTTCCCGTGGATGTAATTCACATTGGGTGAACCACCTATATCGTGTGTGCTCTCTCTCTCTCTCTCTCTCTACTCTATAATCTCTCATGTGTGAAGATTTCTCTCTCTCCATTAAGTAAGCCACTCAAATATCTATTTAGCTACATCATATTTCCTAACAATGGAAAGCATGGGAGTATGAGCCGAGTGTCAAGAGGTTCATTGTCTCTTTTCATTTAATAAGAGAGATCTCAAAGATTTCCAAGTTGAAGGTTTTCCATCTGAAGGTATTATTTTTCTTTTTCTTTTTCATAAATCCACATGGTGGGAATCACGACCTTATTTTTTATGTGGCTTTTCCATATTCAAAATCGGCACTACATCCCCATCTCCTCTGCCTATTGGTACACATTGTATCTTGTTGCTCTTCACTAGAGTGTAGGACTCTCTACTTAGCTGCCAACATAAAATTCCCAAGCTTTACATCACTAGCTCACCATCAGTGGTGGAAACTAGTTGTGTTGCAGTTAAACCCTAGGAGGACTCAAGAGCAGCCGAGTTTGTTACATCTTTCCCTAATTGCACACAAATTACCTTCTTCACCATCAGCCATCACCATCATCACATGTCAGGCTTCAACTACTGCTCAACCAAAAGTGACATTAAAGCCCTTTTTGTTTTTTGGTCGCTATTGCTACAGCTCTCGGCTTCTTTGCTCGCACTTGTGTAGAGCCCACGCTTTGCCATATTCTGCATCTCTACCTACAACTCCTACCAACAACTTGAGCTCGGTATTGTCAACACCTACTTGTGCTACTTGCTGCCATTATGCAACCCAAAGGGCCGAAGCTCATCCATACTCTCTTGGTGACATGATATAGCCATTTCAACTTGCTGGATTTAGCAAGATGATTGTCAACAAGTTGTAGATACTGATCTTGGTCGTTACTCGATCTCATTGCCTACTAAACCAAAGCATTAAAACCAATTGCCAATTCAAGCTTACAATCTTGCATAAAGTTTCACTAAGCTCAGACCTGCTTCTGCTGCCATGTCTTGTGCATGCTAGCATCTGTTATGGTCATCCATGTTGGCATTTTTTTGGCAATGTTCAAAGTTTATTCTAGTTTGCTTCAGAATAGATTCCCACCAAGTCATCAATCATTAACCCTAAGAACACAAGTCTTTAGGGCACAAATATGCAGTACGCACATGGATTTGTATATGATTTGGATGTTATTTCTTGAATCAAATATACGTTCTAGTATGCCAAATCCTTTCATGAAGAAGATCGACAAGCACATCAAAGAAAATCATAAGTGGAGTTACCAAGGATAACTATAATGGACAAGCTACAATAGTAGTAGTTATGAAGATCAAAGGAAAAAAAGGATCATTGCGAAGAGAACGTTACAAACAAAGTCAACAACCATCATCATCAAAGAAGAGCAACATCACCATACGAGATGCATTGGCTAGCAAGCGCATCGAGCTTGTCAAGGTTCACACTGACGACAACCCTGCAGATTACTCTTTTTCTCCCTAATCAATATAGGGAGAGAAAGGAAGAGAGTTGACACACTTACTTTCCTCTCCACTAACCCAAGTCTTTGTATGTACTTCATCCCCTTCCCCAATCCTCTTCTCCTTCCCACACTCTGCACAAGCACCAACAAAGCTTTCGTCGAACCAAGAAGATGATGAACTTCATGATTCCATGGCGTGACCATTCTTCCCAAGTCCATTGGGGAAAATGAAATGTGGGGTAAGAGATAGATGAGGGTGAAAAGAAGTATTTCTTAAGCAAAAAAATAGTATCTTGTATATGCTTACTGCATGGGAAATCTCTTATCATAGCTATAGTAATAGAGAAGGAGATCAAGAAGAAGGAGAAATTTTCACTTGCTTGGATTTGCATCCATGGCCAAGTTTCTCAACATAGAAACCAACTCTTGAGCTCCTGAGCTCCTGAGAGAGAGAGAGAGAGAGAGAGAGAGAGAGAGAGAGAGAGAGAGAGAGAGAGAGAGAGAGAGATCCCATGAGGGTGGCAACGAACAAAGCAAGAAGATTACTTTCATCTCATCATCAATATTGATCCGTTGTGCATGAATCTGGGCAAATAGAGATCAAAGTCATTAATATGACTGGCAACATTGGCTGACTCCTTCATGCAAAGGTTAAACAGTTTTTGCATCATGAAAACCTTATTACTTGACGTATCCTTTTCATAACTGTTGCATAACTTTTGCCATAAAGCATAGGCAGATTCACATTCTAGCACTAAGAAGTACACTGACTCAGCAAGGTGCAATCTAATAGTAGATCTGCATAGCTCATCAAGCTCCTCCCACTGAAACTGAGTCAAATTCATCTCTTCAATCCGTGTCGCATAAATAATAGGCAACTTCTATTTCTTTTGGACAAGCACATCTTGCATCTGATTCTTCCAAAGCTGAAAATTAGTGCCATCAAACTTCTTTATGTCATAAATGTCATGGTCTTTGCTAGTAGACATGGGGGCAAAACTACCAAAAGATTCTGGGAAAATTTTGGCAGAGTCTCCTTTGTATTTGGGACTATGTCAACCAAAATACGAGACAAAATGACCAAGTATGTCACTCACAAAGCATAAAAGAGAGCAATGCCTCTCAAAAGCACATTGCATAGAGACAGATTGAGGTGCATAAACTGTCAAACTGACCATAGACTGCCAACTCGGCATCAAAAGCACCTATACCACTCTATACATGTCCTATGGCGAGGCCTCATAAGGGATGCTCCAGCTACCTGTATCACCAAAGGTATCTCCACATTTGAGAATACCCCAGCTTAATGAAAACCTCACGCTATCGACCCTCAACAACGTAGGTTATGCAGCAAAAGCGTATAGCCAAGTCTCAGAAATGGCTATCTCCCGGACCAAGTCTCAGAAATGGCCGAGACTGCCGTACTAGCCAAAAGATGGCTCCACAAAAGCGTACAATGGTAGTATCCACAAAGATATACAAGTCTGTCAAGACACTCAAACAGGCATCAAAAGCATGTGCGTGCAACTAAACATCCCTGCGGGGAGTCAATCAGCTCTCAAAAGATCTCAAACACTGTCAAAAGTGTCAACATATGCATGTACGCATAAACAACTGCTCCCACTGGAACCATAATATCGCAAGCACTGAAACCTGTAGCCTGTGAGTCGATGCCAATGTCGTAAGCCCAAAGCCAAAAGCGAGGTCAAGAAGCACAAAGAAAGCTAACCAAGCCACTCTATATACCTATACTTGTACCTGTACCTATACTTGTACCTGTACCTGTATCTGTGCCTGTAGTTGAAGAAGACAATGTTGTCAAGCTCCCACTCTATGTGTGTGTATGAGGCCACTCCAAAAGAGGCTACACACTCCCAAATGAGCTATGGGCTCTCGTAATGGAAGAGACTGCAACAATGGTACCTGTACTGGCTATGGAAGCACTGCAGCACAAACTACCACAAGAGGGCTGAAAATTTCAGCTCCTGAACCGTAGCTCGAATGGGGTTTCTGATGGCTCGAATGGCTCTGAAAGGGGGGTAAAATCCCAGGACACCTATTGGAAACGCTCTCGGGAAGCTGAACTTGCCAATGGCAAAATCGGAATCCTGTTTGCACTCTTGAAAGTGCGCACGCGCATGCAAAAACGATTTCGGGAATGAAACTGCTGTGATACCAGATGATGGGAAGGAGCTGGGAGCACAACGGAAGAATAATATGCACACCCACACTCACACACACACCACCATAGCCACACACACAGGTTGAAGGGGGAGAGCCAATGTACTATGCACCCCCTTTCTTTCTTCTCTTATCTTATGCACTAAGGCACAATACACATTGTAGTTAGTGTTAGTGGCTCACACAAGTGTATAGATGTACACTTAGGGTTAGTGGAAGTTAGTGATGGGCGATCGGCCACATGGCCATTAAACCTAACAGCAGCCTCATTGTTCTCTACTACTTATGGTGCATAGGACTAGCATGGCGTCACCTTGCTTTGTGGTTGAGAGCTTGCCCTATTTAGTTGACTCAATATGCAACCTTTAGATTCATTCATTATGCATTACCTCTCAGAGGTCTCCCAAGGTAGATCATCATCAAGGGAGCCATGGCATGGTGGATTGCACCAGTGTCATTCCTTAATTGCATGTTTTGTTGAGCTACTTTTTAGACATGAAATTTTATTTTTGAAGTTGGGATGTGGTATGACTCTCGTATTGGTGGCATGCTTGGCTTTTAGATGGGTGTGTTTTGTCGTTGATATCAATGAGGCTTTGATTTTAGGATATGTGCATCCATTGCTTTGCTCCAAAAAGCGGAGTAGAGAGGGGGCCTCTACCTCCCTTGATGTTGAGGATGAGGGTGACATGCAACAATATGTTAACCCCTTTGATGATTAGTGAGCCTCCCCCTCTCTATTTCATGTTTTAATCTCTTTTTTTACTTTTTCATTGCCTTTTTGGTACCAATGTTTGATATTTATGTATCACGTACATAGAGACAAACATCTGGTACATTATGAGATTTGTTTTATTTCTATGTTGTAGGTTATGTATTCATCTCATGTGGATTGTGGAACTTATCTTTTTCTTGTTTCATTGTGGATTGTTAGTGTATGTTGATGGTGCTAAGCTCTAGATTGCTTTCAATCATGAAAGCATCAAATCTTTTTCACAACAAAAAGGTTTGAAGGGACGTAACACAAAGTGGACTAAAATCCTTCAAGAGTATGACTACAAGTTAAGGTACCATAAAGGTCATTACAATGTTGTAGATAATGCTTTAAGTTGCATGCTAGAGATAAATAGTCTTGCATTTATAGAAATTCATAGTTCAAAGTGACTTTTTACAATCTCTTAAGGGCAAGTGCGAACATGGTCAATCTTACTCCAAGGTGTGGAGTTATGTTATGAAATGAGATCTTGCCAACACTCAAGCTAGTGTCCAAGATGAATCTACACAAAGATCCACTTATACTGGCGACGAACTTAAGAGATGGAAAGATTTTTCCATTGATAAGGGTTACTTGCTCCACAGGGGGAATGTATATGTACCAATGGATGATGACATCAAGCACCATATCCTTTATAAGTTTCATGATAATCCTAGTGTTTGTCATCAAAAAATATGAGAGACATATGATGATTCCAATTCCAAAATTATCTCTTCATTGTTGTGGTCCATTTAAGAATATCAAATGCATTGGTGAAGCTACATGTAAGTTGGAATTACCATCATCTTACAGTGTGCATCCCCAGTGGTTCATGTTAGTTTTTTGAGGAAATGATTACTACATGGATGACAATGTCATAGACAGAGAGGTTTGATCAGTCCTATCATACCATAAATTTTGCCTCATGAGCCATAACATATTCTAGAGTTTCATGATTACAAACAATGCGTCATGTACGTCATCAAGTTTTAGTAAAGTGGAAAGACATGCTTGAAGAAGGTTGATCCACTTAGGACAACAATAGCGGTAATAAAAAAGGATTTCCCACTTTTTTTTTCAAGAACAAAAACTATTCTTCAAGGGGGAGTAGTGTGAGGGAAAGGGCAGAAGCTACAAGCCCGAACACTTGGGAAAGGGGCCTTATACACCCATTGAAGGCTATCTAAGGGTGGTTGGGTGGTGAATCTAGAAGGCCACTCCCTTGTGTCTCACATAGAGGTACCATGTAGGTCTCTCTGTGTTCCCGACACTAAGGTGTCATAGGTTTTGTTTATGTTACATTATTATAATGGCATTATTTATTCATGAGATTTTCTTTTGCTTTTACCTTGTAGGTCTCTTTGCCTTCCCAACTCTAAGATGTCGTAGGTTTTGTTTACATCGCAGTACTATCAAGGCATTATTTATTTATGAGATTTGCTTCGCTCTTATATTTATTAAAAATAGGTGTGGACATGCACTATGTCCCATGCACTTCAATCTAGACTACTTTGGTTGCAGTTGCTAGACTTTGTTGCCGCTTGGAACCACTTGCTATCAATCCATATGAGTCAGAAGTCGGAGCCCTATGTGCTAAATGGGATCGCTGGGTAATAGCCTATCTCATACATAACTCGATCTCTCGCTTCCAATGGCCTCACCTAGTCTAAGCCACTCCTACTGCTCGTACATCGAGCCACCAACATCATGGCCACATTATTTGGCTTTGAGCGTGTAGGGACCTTTCGAACCACATTAAAATCTTTTCTTATCTTTGCATCATGCAATTAGCTAGTGACGGTCAACACGGGTTATCAAGAAAAAGCAAGATTGACTCCCAACCTTCAACTTTGGTTTAATTCGCAATCAATGGTTGCGATTCAGCCAAACAGCTTAATGCCCTTGCCTCGTTTTAGAAAAGAGTAAGAATAAACTAATATAAACAAGTGAAAGGGTCACAATGGCTTTCAAAAACAATAAGAAAGTGATAAAATTGTTTAAACTGGTATTAGTGTTTGGGAAAGAATTGCATCATTTTAGTCTTGAACCGATTGAAAATCGAGACTAGCTAGCTGCAAACCATGGTAAACGCAAAACGGATGAAATATGTGAGAAAGTCGTCCAAACATTTTGCAAATCTCAAAAAATTTGCTAGTATTTCCAGTTTTTTTCTTTGTGAGGAGGAAACTCAATCAGCAACCGCTTAATAAAAGAGACTTTCTTGAATGTTAATACTAATTGGAATCAACCTATAAAATGCAAAAAATGTGAAGTTGTGAGATGTAAGGTGAAATAAAAAGAATTAATTAATATATATATTAATTTTTGTGTAGAATTTATTAGAATTATGCAAGGTGAAGCTTCACTTTAACATTCTAAAACAATAGAATACAAAAAAAACATATATGTTGTGTGTATGTGTGTGTGTAAAATTTACTAAAATTATGTAAGGTGAAACTTCACTTTAGCATTCTAAAACAATAGAATTCAAGAAAAGTAAAGGCATGATGTGAAATGAAAGGTAAGTCTCCATCATGCACTGAAAACTATGAAAGTCCCCCTAACCCAGGCCACACCAAGGGTTTCTTTTAGAAAGCCAAAAAGTTGAGCATGGTATTTTGGTGAAGGCTGGTCATCAGCTCACGTCCGCCATCGTGCCTGCACAGCGAGGACATTACCGATGTCAGGAGTTTTCTGGAGCAAGGGATTGCGCATATGTACATACACATGCATGGTGCATCAAATAAAGGATTGCCCATTTTCCAGCGCCAGGTGGTTACGTGGGGCCCACATGTGTACAGGTAGGACAACATGTACATAGTGCATCGATTTTCACTATTACCAGTACCAGTGTGTTTTTTCTACAATAATGAGGAGTTGGTAGTGCGTAAAACTTCTCAAGGAAGCTATCCGCGAGCCGACGACATGAGGTAAGCAGGTGTGTCAGATGGCATCTAGTGGCGTCAGGAGGTCGAATGGGGTCAATACTTGCACGTGGATAAGTACGGACACAACAAGGGTGTTTTCTTGTGCTAATTATGCAAAAAGGTCATCATGAGGATCATATTTTGGGGCCACTTCACGTGGTGGCGGGATGCATTATTGGAAAAGGCTGAGTGCCAGGTGTGCGGATGGATGCAAAAAGGTGACAACTATGCACTGCGAGGTCAGTTTTTGGCATGTTCGAGGTCCGTTTGAGGTCATCTAAAAGGCCAAGGGTGCCCAGCTAATAAAGCTAAGTGTGGGAACTGAAAAAACAAAGAGAAGACCAGAAAAAGAGTGGAGAGAAGAGGAGGAACAGTCGCAACTGTGTTTTTGCTCATTTTGGAGCCTGTTTTGGCCGTAAACTGCTCATCGGAGGTCGGATTTGAGCACTTTGACATTGTAGACTGGGGTTTTGGGCCGTTCTAGACGCAATAACGCTGTCCATTTTGCCAAATTCCTCACTGTTTTTTTGTTGTTTTGGCTGTGTAAGTTTCTCCTATGAGCAAAGCTTCTGCTCCAGTTTGTGATTGTATATTTTACCCATATTGTGTGAGTTGTTTGCCTCATTGGGTAGGCCCAAGCTCAATTGTATCTAAACATCATAGATTCTTCTCTTTTGAGCTGATTTTTTTGGGTGTGTGTGTGAGTGTCTCTCTGTGTGGAGTGGGTAAATGGGTAGTCTCTCTCCTCTCACTCCATAGGTGTATTGTGTAAGCCGAGTGGTGCCCATAGTGTGTGTGTGTGTGTGTGTGTGTGTGTGTGTGTGTGTGTGTGTGTGTGTGTGTGTGTGTGTGTGTGTGTGTGTGTGTGTGTGTGTGTGTGTGTGTGTGTGTGTGTGTGTGTGTGTGTGTATCCTTTCAAGAGTGTGTGTCGAGTCATTATAGAGGCGTTCTGTGTGTTTCCATCCCACTCACATTCTTTTGGTGCCCCCACTGAGGGTCTTCTTCGAGTACCTTCTGCTTCGAGCTTCGAGCTTCGAGATTCGGGATTACAGGTCGAGATTACAGGTTACAGGTTACAGGGACAGGTGTAGGTACAGGTGATTTACACAGGTATAGGTAGCTGGAGTAGAGTGATACACTGGCAGTGGAAGCCACTTGCAGTTGCCGTGGGTATGCATCATTTGGCGCCTGCTTGAGCGCATTGTCTGGTGGTATTGTACGTTACTTGTGGAAACTGCCATTGTACGCCTTTGTGGAGCCATACATAGTTTTATTTGGCAGTCCTAGCTATTTCTCAAACTTGTTCTGGAAGATAGTCATTTCTGAGACTTGACTATACGAGATTTGCATAAGCCTTCGTGTGAGGGTCGATAGCGTGAGGTTTTATTGAGCTGGGGGATTCTCAAATGTGGAGATCCTTTCGGTGATACAGGTACCCTTTTCGTGACCTCGTCATAGGCTATGTACCAGTGATTTCTAATTGATGCTCGGGTTCTATTGTTGGCAGTTTATGCATACATATACAGTCTATAGTTTGGGTTCTTACTGCTCTACTTCTGGGGAAACTCTGTCAAAATTTGTCCAAGTTATGATGGCTAGTTTTTTGGTCTTTTGAGCCATTTATGCTGTTATGCAGCTGAAATTTTGGCAAAATCAGAGGATAAGACAGGTGTGCTTTCTTGGGAGCTGCATGGTTGACTTTAATGGATGATCAAAATGGCCGTCAATTCACTCCTTTTCATTTAACTCAGAGAATCCAGATAAATGTTCATGTGTCCAGGAAGATTTTTTTCCAGCAGTGCATAGTCTTTATGTTCGGGCCAAGAAGATTAAGAGAGATACTCGAATGTCCTTTGCGTGTTGTTATTCCGATGATCAACTATGAAAACTCATTTGATGTGCATGTGTTTGTCCTTATCTAAAGCAGAGATCCATTGAAGTTTCTGGGGATTGGGGTAGTGAAAAGTTTGGGTTGTTGCATGTGTGTTCGAAAGGGTTCTCAAAGCATCGTAACTTGGGTAGCCATGGCTTTCTCTTATCCGGAGTTTCATGGAAGAAGTGATGAAGATGTGGAAGACTTTTTGGAAAAGATGGAGGTTGCCTGCATTAGCAACCAGATTCACGACCCTGCACAGATGTTACGTCTTCTCCAAATTTTTTTGAAGAGTGATGCACGAGTTTGGTCCAAATCATTTGAATACGAGTTGCGTGGGGCTAATCCACCCATAAGGTTGAGTTGGGACAATCTACGTCATGGATTGGAAGTGGAGTTTGTGAAGGTAGAAGATCTTGACAAAGTGTGGCAAGAAGTACAAGGTTTGGTGCAGAAGCAAGGTGAGCCAGTAAATGCTTACATACGTTGTCAGAAGTTTTTTGGAGCAAGGGATTGCGCATATGTACATATACATGCATGGTGCATCAAATAAAGAATTGCCCATTTTTCAGAGGCAGGTGGTTACGTGGGGCCCACATGTGTACAGGTAGGACAGTGTGTACATAGTGCATCGCTTTTCACTATTACCAGTACCACTGTGTTTTTTCTACAATAAGGAGGAGTTGGTAGCGCGTAAAAATTCTTGAGGAAGCTATCCGCGGGCCGACGACATGAGGTAAGCAGGTGCGTCAGATGGCATCGAGTGGCATCAGGAGGCCGAACGGGGTCAATATTTGCACGTGGATGAATACAGACACAAAGTGGTTTTTTCTTGTGAGAATTATGCAGAAAGGTCATCATTAGGACCACTTTTTGGGGCCACTTCACGTGGTTGCGAGACACATTATTGAAAAGAAATGAGTGCCAGGTGTGCGGATGATGCAAAAAAGGTGACAACTATGCACTGCGAGGTCAGTTTTTGGCCTGTTCGGGGTCCGTTTGAGGTCATCTAAAAGGCCAAGGGTGCCCAACTAATAAATCTAAGTGTGGGAACTGAAAAAAATGAGAGAAGACCATAAAAAATGTGGAGAAGAGAGGAGGAACAGCCGCAGGTGTTTTTTTGCTCATTTTGGAGCTTGTTTTGGCCGTAAACTGCTCATCCGAGGTCGGATTTGAGCACTTTGACATTGTAGACTGGGATTTTGGGCCGTTCCGAACGCGATGGCACTGTCCATTTTGCCAAATTCCTCACTCTTTTCTTACTGTTTTTCTGTGTAAGCTTCTCCTCTGAGCGAAGTTTCTGCTCTAGTTTATGATTGTATCTGGCTTATTTTACCCATATTGTGTGAGCTATTTGCCCCATTGGTGTTGGCCCAAGCTCAATTGTATCTAAACATCAGAAATTCTCCTCTTTTGAGCTGAGTTTTTTGGGTGTGTGTATGTGTGTGTGTGTGTCTGTGTGGAGTGGGCAAGTGGATAGTCTCTCTCCTCTCACTCCAGAGGTGTGTTCCCTGTCTCGGCGAGGTGTGTTGTGTAAGCCGAGTGGTGCCCCATAGTGTGTGTGTGTGTGTGTGTGTGTGTGTATCTTCCCAAGAGTGTGTGTCGGGTCATTATAGAGGCGCTGTGTGTGTTTTCATCCCGCTCACATTCTTTTGGCGCCCCCACGGAGGATCTTCTTCGAGTACCTTCTGCTTCGAGCTTCAAGCTTCGAGATTCGGGATTACAGGTTGCAGGTTGCAGGTTGCAGATTACAGGTTACAGGTTACAGGGACAGGTACAGGTAGCTGGAGTACAGGGATATACTAGCAGTGGTGTCACTTGTAGTTGTTGTGGGTATGCATCACTTGGCGCCTATTTGAGCGCATTGTCTGCTGGATTGTACGTTACTTGTGGAAACTGCCATTGTACGCCTTTGTGGAGCCATATTTGGTTTTATTTGGCAGTCCCAGTCATTTCTGAGACTTGGTCTAGAAGATAGTCATTTCTGAGACTTGACTATACGAGATTTGCATAAGCCTTCGTGTGAGGGTCGATAGCGTGAGGTTTTATTGAGCTGGGGGATTCTCAAATGTGGAGATCCTTTCGGTGATACAGGTAGCTGAGCACCCTTTTCGTGACCTCGCCATAGGCTATGTACTAGTGAGTCCTATTTGATGCTCGGGTTCTATTGTTGACAGTTTATGCATACATAGACAGTCTATATTTTGGGTTCCTACTGCTCTACTTCTGGGGAAACTCTGTTGAAATTTTCCCAAGTTATGATGGCTGGTTTTTTGGTATTTTGAGCCATTTATGCTGTTATGCTGCTGAAATTTTGGCAAAATCAGAGGTTGAGTCAGGTGTGCCTTCTTGGGAGCTTCATGGTTGGCTTCAATGGATGATCAAAATGGCCCTCAGTTCACTCCTTTTCATTTAACTCAAAGAATTCAGATTAATGTTCATGTGTCCAGGAAGATCTTTTTCCAGCAGCGCATAGTCTTTATGTTTGGGCCAAGAAGATTGAGAGAGATCCTGGAATGTCCTTTGCCTGTTGTCATTCCGATGATTAACTATGAAAACTCATTTGATGTGCATGTGTTTGTCCTTATCTAAAGCTGAGCTCCATTGAAGTTTCTCGGGATTGGGTAGTGAAAAGTTTTGGGTTCTTGCACGTGTGTTCGAAGGGGTTCTCAAAGCATCATAATTTGGGTAGCCATGGCTTTCTCTTATCCGGAGTTTCATGGAAGAAGTGATGAAGATGTGGAAGAATTTTTGGAAAAGATGGAGGTTGCTTGCATTAGCAACCAGATTCATGACCCTACGCAAATGTTACGCCTTCTCCAAATTATTTTGAAGAGTGATGCACGAGTTTGGTCTAAAGCATTTGAAGAGGAGTTGCGTGTGGCTGATCCACCTGTAAGGTTGAGTTGGGACAGTCTACGACATGGGTTGGAAGTGGAGTTTGTGAAGATAGAAGATCCTGACAAAGTGTGGCAAGAAGTACAGGCTTTGGTGCAAAAGGAAGGTGAGCCAGTAGATGCGTACATACATAAGTTTTCATTGGCATGGGAGCGAATGTGCAAGGCCTTAGCACCACAGGTACCCCCGCCTGACATGATGAAGAAGGACAGGTTCTTGGCTGGTCTTTGGGAGAATATACGTTGGAGAGTGGAGCTAAAGAAGCCTAGGACATATGAAGATGCACTAGAGGTATCAAGGAACAAAGAGTGGAAGTTGAGCAAAATGAGCCAGTTAGGGGTGGAGTCTTTGCCCATGAGGTCTGAATTTCAGCCTATAGAGTCTTTACAAGGTCGCATGTCAGGGGTTCATCACGAACCAGTGGTTCCTGTTACTACTCAAGTTATGCCAGCAGTGGTCACTACGGCAGTGCAAGATGATGGGCTAAGGCAAGACATGAGGCAAATGGTAGATTTGATAAAGAATCTCAGCCTAAACATGCTAGGTCAAGTGGGAAATAATCGAGGTCGAGGGAGGTTTGCAAATCAGCCAAGAGGTGAAGAAAGGCTTAGGAATGGTGTTGGACAAAGCAATGGTAGGTTTTGGAGGCAGACGCCCACATGTTATAATTGTGGAGAGTTGGGTCACATCAGCCCACAATGTGATAAGCCACCAAGGATGGGGGGAGACATGTATCCATTGCCAAGACATGTGCTAACTAGGTCAAATGATTGTGGCATCGAAATTAAGGGAGACGAAGGAACCAGTGGACTGACCCAGGAGGAAAAGGGAAAGACAAAAGTGCTAAGTGTAGTCACCTTGGAGAAGGCATCAAAGCTAGAGGATACATTAGTGATGCCTATTGGGAAGAGGACCACAGAGGATAAGGAAGGAAGAAGTGCCCCTGGTCCTAGTAAGAAGAAAGGAAAGAGCCATGAAGGCGAGGATGTCAAGGCCAAGAGGAAAAGGAGAGCTCGTCGAAAGTTTCATGTTTCAGATTTTCCACTAGGGGATGGGCAATTAAGCTATGACTTGAAGGAGGATCTAACGAGCAGGAAGGCAGATGTTACTTTTGGGCAGCTTATAGAGATGGTGCCTAAGCTAAAGCGACAGTGGAAGAGGATGGTTAGCCCAATGGAGAAAGAGCTAGAGAGAGGTTCAGTAAAGGTGTTGGCAATGGATGAGCTACCAGACATTTGTCCAATAGTAGATGTGTGGCATAAAAGGAAAAATTTGGGACAAGGTTATGTGGATGGCGGAGCCCAAATATGAGTCATAACACACTCATGCGTTGAGAAGATGGGTCTCACAGTGGCTGGGGTGTTAGGTTTTCGGATCAGATTGGCAAACCATCAAAAAGTAAAATGCTTGGTTGTTGTAAAGAGCTTAGAAGTGGAGGCATATGATGCAAAGGGAGTGGTTGATTTTCATGTGATGCCAGCAGGGTTGGGAGCATATCCTATTATACTGGTCAGACCATGGTTACGTGCAGTGGGAGCTGTTCAAGATTGGCGACATGGTACGATTAGCCTCTATGGAAAGACAGGTACCAAGAAGCTTTATGATATGGACACAAGGAAACGATTAGAGGATCTTTATGAAGATGAGGATGAGTCTAGTGATGAAGACTCTTCCACGGTGACAGATGAGGACAGTGATAGCAGTACCAACAGTGATGAGGATGCTAATGTTGCATTTCTATTGATGGACAAAGAAATCCAGGAGTTTGGTTTAGTTGCATTTGCGAATGAGGTTGAAGATGAAAGTGAAGGGCCTTATGAAGTGATTGAAGGGCTGATGCAAACCAAGGTTGAGTTGTCAAAGAAGTAGGAATTGATGACACAAATGATCAGTGGAGACCTCTCAGCTATGGAGAAGGATATATATTTGCATATGCTGGCTAGTTTTACTGATTTGTTCATTACTTCATATGAAGAGATCAGAGGGTTCAAGGGTGAAGAGATGCATATAGAGCTGAAAGAAGGTGCTAAGCCAGTGCGGCAAAGGCTAAGAAGGATGGGTCAAGAGCAAATGGAAGCCTTGCGAGAAGAGGTGGACAAGTTGTTGAAGGCAGGGTTCATAGTCCCTGTGGAGACCACAGAATGGGTGAGTCCAGTAGTAGTCAGTCCAAAGAAGGATGGGAAGTGGAGAATTTGTGTAGATTTTAAACCCTTAAACGCAGCCACTAAGAAGAACCCGTATCCTCTTCCATTCATCGATCAGATCTTGGATCCAGTGGCAGGTTATGAGAGGTACAGTGTGTGTGATGGTTTTTCAGGCTATTTTCAATTGAAGATTGCTCTTAAAGACCGCACAAATACAACTTTTATTACGCCATGGGGCTGCTATTGCTACACAGTATTTCCATTTGGGTTGTGAAATGGACCTTCCTTCTATCAAGAGAGAGCAAATTGGGTGTTGGAACCATTCATTGGTAGTTGTGTTAAAGCTTTTATGGATGACTTCTGTGTCTATAGCAGTAGGGCTGAACACCATGAGAAGCTGCAGATGGTATTGGCTCGATATGATGAATGTGGAGGACAAATAAATCCAAAGAAATGTCATCTAGCATAGCCAAGGGTGAAGTTATTGGGCCACATGGTGTCAGAAAATGGCATTGAGGCTGATCCGGACAAGGTTAAGTCTATTATTCTTCTTCCATCACCTACGAGTACGAAGCAATTAGCAACCTTTATACACAAAGTGAAGTACATGGCAAGGTTTATTCCATTGTCTTCTCAGATTCTTTATCCATTACAACAAGTGGAAAAGCATGATCCATTGCAATGGGATGACAAGTGTGAAGAAATGTTTCAAGAGGTGAAAGAGGTGTTAGGGGGGTTGTCAGCCATGCAGGCTCCTGATTGGGAGAAAGTGTTTTATGTAAATCCATCAGTAGGGAACCCCCATAGGCTGTACATTTGCCTCATTGGAACTTACATTCGTATTTCCACCAGTGAAAAGAGGCAACAAAGTGTCATGAATGTCCTGTGAGCTTACATTATTGTCTCTAGTACATGACAACAAGGGCTGAACAGAATCTTCCACAAACACTATATCCCAAGAAACCAGAATACGTTTTGTTTGCGGATGATACAACCTGTAACCTTTGCTTTCAGCGCTATAACCAACAAAAACACATTTGACAGCCTTATCATCCAATTTTCTACGCTGCACTTGTGGCACCAAAGCATATACCAAACAGTCAAAAACACGCATGTGCTCAATAGAAGGCTTTCTATCATGCCATGCTTCATATGGAGTAATAGACTGCAAAGCTTTTGTAGGACACCTGTTAAGTACATAAGTGGCACACATGATGGCCTCAAGCCAAAAAGAATGCGGCAAAGCTTGACTTTTGACCATACATCGTGCCATTTCCGTGAGTGACCTGTTTTTCCTCTCAGCAACACCATTTTGCTGAGGTGTATAAGGCACTGTACATTGGTGTTTTATCCCACGACTAGCCAGAAATGCATTAAATTCATGAGACATATACTCCCCCCCTCGATCGGAACGTAGGGTGCCCATAGTACATTTCGAGACATTTTCAGCCATAGCCAGAAATTGTTTGAAGCACATAAAAACTTCGGACTTCGCTTTAAGTGGAAATACCCATGCATGCCTGGAGTAATCATCAATGAAAGTCACGAAGTACAGGTAATTGCCCAAGGACGGATTTTGCATGGGCCCACAAACATCACTATGCACAAGCTGCAATCTGCATGTGGCCCAAACTGAACCATCCTTTGGAAATTTAGAATGCTGCATCTTACCCAAAATACAGCCTTCACAAACATGTTTGACAGTTGCTTCAAGAGGCGGCAAAGAAGCAACCATATCAGATTTCTACAAACGTAGCAAACTGACAAAATTCGGATGACCAAAACGTGCATGCCAAAGTTTTGCATCTGAAATAGCCCTTGAATCTACAACAGCATTTGCAAAATTTGGCCACACTTGTCATACAAAGTGAGCTTATACAGCCCACGGCACAAAAGCCCAGATGCAACAATTTCATCACCAAAACTAAGATCATGAATTGTACATCTGTCATCCACAAATTTGACTACAAGTCCAAGTCTAGCAAGTGTGGATACAGACAAGAGATTCTTCTTGATCCCAGGTACATAAAGTGCATCAACAAGTGTGAAAGAACTGCCATTAGCAACAGTAAGCACAATCTTTCCAGCTCCCTGAACTGGATAAGAGGCATTGTTGGCATAAGTGACTAAATTCCCATGAGGGACAGACTCGAGAGAGGTAAACAATTCACGATGTGAGGTAATGTGCTTTGTAGCACCACTGTCGAAATACCACACATGTGAATCTGCAGTAATTGACAAGCATGCATCATGGATAGCAGGATTGTAAGTGCACTCTACGCTAAAAGCTCATTCTGCATCAACATCAGCATTACAGTCTCCTTTCACAGAAGACTCAACGATGGCTGCATTTGTAGTGGAACCAGCCTTTGCAGTGGAACCACCCTCTTTCTTCTTAGCCTCTTTGGCCTTCAACTTAGGACACGACTTGATCAAGTGATCATTGGCTTTACAATAATGGCAACGCATCTTCTTTTTGCCCTTATCACCAGAATTTCCAGACGAATTGCTGCCAGCAAAAGCATTAGGAACAGAATTTTTGCCACTCGCAGCAGAACCATAAGAAGTGGTTGCATTGTTGTTACCACCCTTTCTTTGAGAAGCAATAAAAGCCTGTTCAACTGCATGCTATCTAGTCCTGTTTTTTCTGGAAAGTGACTCTTGCAACAACAATGTGCATAATGCATCAAACTTGACAACTTCTGGATTTCCTTGTGTCATAAGTATCCAAGTACTAGCAAAATTCTGGTAAGAATCTGGTAAGGCATCAAGAACAGTCTGCACAAGGGAACTGTCTGAAATAACTTCACCTGCAGAAATAAGTTGCTCATTGATATCCTTGACACTAGCAAGGAAAGTGTCCATATCATCTTCCTCATGTATAATCTTCGACTCCAGCTCTTTACACAGCAAAGCAATTTTAGCCTCATTGCGGCTTGCATAAAGACCTGCTAGAATATCCCAAGCCTGTTTTGCAGATTTTGCTAAACGAATGTGAGGAACAATGGTGCGCTTCACAGACAACGCAATCAATGCATGAGCCTGCGCATCCTTAACATCCCAACGAGCTTGTTTTGCCGTAGGCAAAGCAACTCTAACAGCTGCAATCCTTGCAGCAAGACCTGCAACATCCTCAACATCGCCTACATCCTCAGAACCAGGACGTTCATCAATGCCCTGCAAAATGTTCCAGACACCCTTTGACACAAGAACATGTTGCATCATATAAGCCCACATAAGGTAGTTGTCCCCATCCAACCTGTCCTCAGCAGCAAACATCTTGAACACATCTGTGTTGTTGTTGTCAGCCATGGTAAATGCTGCACCTGATGTGAAAACTGCCCGAAAATAGGAGAAACGGAGCGGGAACAACCTGTGCTATATAGCACAAACCGTAGAAGACTATAAGGCACCTGTTATGCAGAAAACGGCACTGACAAAAATTATGCACAAAATGACGAAATAGCCTGTGCAGTACTGCCTGTAGTGGAAACGGAGGCCGAAATGAGCCCAAATCAAAATTCTGAGCAGACAGAGCTGTTCCACTTCTCCCAAAAAATTTATTGACCTGCGAACGCTTGCCAAAGCTCACTAAAATCAGAGAAAGTGAGCAGGCGTGTGCTGGAGCAGCTGGCGACTAAGCCTGGGAGGACGTGACCTGCTCTGATACCAATTGTTGGAATTAGGGTTGCAGAGAAACACACACAGCTTGGAGAAGACGAAGGAAGCTCAACGCACACAATAGAGAGTGTGTTACTTAGTGTGCGATGGAAAGATAGATAGCCCTAGAGTGATGGACGTATATACAATGCTCAGGGGAAAAAACCTCCTAAAGAGGGTAAAACTGCCCCGGCGGTCCTAGTGTGTTCACACACATCACTACCACATGTATATAGTAACATGCATCCACTATCCTTATTTAATGATAGCCACTTTTAAGGTCAATCCTACTGAAGTAGGTAGAGCCTTGTAGCGTATCAAACAGATCTTCTACCCGAGGAACGGGAAATCTAGTTTTGATAGTGATATGGTTTAGTGCTCGATAATCCTATTAACTGAGCCGATGTCAGTTAACAGAAGCTGCCAAAGGCCCGAGCCTTACAGATGCACATTGAAGATCAACATGAAGAAGCAGTGAAGATTTGGGTCACAAATGTTTTATAATTTTCTAAAATGGTCGTGTATTGTAAATTCCCGATTCAATTCAAGCCATTGTAATATTTTTAGTGTGTTACGGATTCAATGGGAGTTCCAAGCTGTAAAGAACAGTTGAGTTAGTGTGCCTAGGTTGTAGATTCAGTAAGTGGTGGAGCCCTAAAGGCCTTGGGCGCTCGGACAATGCATATTTTCGCCCTAGGTATATAAGGCAGTGTGAGTAAATGGAATTAGGGTTCTCAGCCTCATTTGTTGATACCACTCTTTAATGAGAGCTCATGAGGTGTGTGGCTATGGAGTCCTTGAGCTTCTCCTGGCTCATTTGACTTGATTAACACTAATCAATGCTTAATTCTCTTTCACTATGCCTCTCTCATACTAACTAACATTGTCTATGATGCTTTGATTAGCTAGATCATAACTAATTAGTGGCTAATCCCTCTCTAATTTTGTGTGATTGCCCTCTTTTTCTTGTGTGTGCATGTAGATTTGATTGGAGTATGGTGCTCAATAGATCTATATGTGTGTGTTTGTGATTAGTGTGTCGCATGATGGGATTAGTGATATGTGTGTCTATGCAATTGCTAGTGTGTGTGATTGGGTTGATTTAAGGTGAAGAGAAGTGGATGTGGAGATTGTCAATCATTGTGGCTTAACTCCTCCATAGGCCGATAAGCTCATCTCATAGAGTCACCATTCGTGTTACCATGATTAGCTCACTAATTGTGTAAGTGTTTCCATCCTCTAGCCGAGTAGCTCATCTCTTTGGATTGATAATTTGTTGGCCATTGGAGCTATGCTACGATGGTACCACCAACATTTGGTGCTGTTGCCGAGGATCCATGGCCTACGTTAGTGTAATTATGGCATAATTAGATGTGTTTCCTCACTAATTTCTTCACTAATTTTACTTGCGTGTTTATGGTTTTGTGGATTTTGGATGTGTGTGCATGAAGCAATGTGTTCATTTTTCCCTAATTTGTCACCGTTTCTTGCCAATTGTGTGCCTACACACTCTAATTTCAAACTAAATCCTTGCTAATTTCACTAATTTTGCTAACTTACACACTAACTTTCTACCAATTGGACTAAAATTTTGTGCTTATGCTTTGATATTGTCTAATTAGAGGCTTGGATTGCATTCTAACATTGCCGGCTTGTGCTTATCTATTACCAATTTTTTGATTTTGGAGTGTAAGTTTAAGGATTGGAGCTTCTAACTGTTCAACCGATCTTCATTGGAAAGGTAAACAATGTGGTATTCTCAACCTCCCTAGAATCTAAACATGTGTAGAGATGAGTAGAGATACCATGATGATGATACAACCCTATGTCGATGCTATGTTATGCTTTGGAAAATTTTGAAATGTTTCATTTTCATGCCGTCGTAATGCCAAAAATTTTCAGATTTGGAGGCGTATGGAATTGACAGGTTCAATTCCTAATTGGTGAGTTTACATTGCTAATTGTGTGCCTTATTGATCTAATTGCATGGTTGAATGGTCAATTGCAAGTGTGTGTGCACTAAAATCAAGTGTGTGTGCATTCTAATATAGTGTGTGTATGCGTAATTTTAGGTGTGTATGCACTATTTTGCCCTTGTTCGTGCACCTAAAAATCAATGTGTGCTTAATGATTTCTCAATTGTGATGATTGATTTGTGTTATGGTCATGCCCAATTAGAGATCTGTGAATTCAAATTGCAATTTCGACAAGATTAACCCTTGTGTGTGCGCACCTAAAAATTGGTAAAAACCTGCAAAATATTAGTGCGTGTGTGCCTAAACAGTGCTTAATGTGCATGATTAATTCAATGTTTGATTGCATATTTGATGTGTGTAATGGTTAATTGCTGCGTTTTTGAGCTCAAAACAGTGATTTACACACTCCAAATGCATCCATTTTTGACCTAATTTTGCCAATTTTAATTGCCTAGTTTTGGATTTTATTGATGAAATTATTTGACTATTGAATTGATGTGATTATTGTGATTTGATTTGGCTGCACTAATCCCCTATGCGTGGAGAATTTTTAGAAAATTTTTGGATATTGTTTGGATTAATTTTGCAAATATTTGCATTAATTTTTTCTTAATTCCGTAAAAATTTGATATCTTCCGATTTTGGACGAGCTGTTTTGTATGCATATTTACGGAATCATTTTGAGCACATTTGTGTCCTCCTTGGTTGAGTTTTGAGCGTTTCACTATTTTCAGGGGCCGGGTTGTTGATTTTGTCTCGCAAATCGCGTTTTCGATAAAAATTGTTGTTTTTGGTGTGCTTATACGAGTCGAAAGACTTCGATTGTGATTTTTATTATTCGTTTTAGGAAAATAAAATAGGAAAATAATTTTATTTATAAAAATACCACAAATCACAAAAAACCCAAAGAAAAAAAAATCACACAAAAAATTAGAATAAATAGTAGAAAAAGAAAAAAAGTATAAAAATAATATAAAGCCAAAAATCCATTAAAATATCAAAAAAAGGTTTTAAAAAAAGTACAAAAAATTAGAAACTCAACCAAATTTCATCAAAAAATAAAAAAAACTTCAAAAATTTACAAAAAATAAAAAACCTCACAAAAATTCATCAAAAAAACAAAAAATGATAAGATAAATCACAAAAATCAAAAAACTTATTAAACCTTCAAAAAATTCCATAGAACTTACAAAATTCATTTAAAATTCCTTAAAAATCAAAACCTTCTCAAAAAATTATAAAAAATCACAAAAATTAGAAAATTTAAAATTTCACAAAAAATAATAAAAATAAGGAGAGAGGAGTTGAAAAAGGAAAAAAGGCAAAAAAGCAAAAAACGTCGCTGAAAAAATTCATGCACCGCAAAAGTGAAAGAAACAAGTTGAACGAAAAGTCACAAAGCTAAAAACAATAGAAAACGCGAGAAAATCGAGATGAGTGAGCCTATAGCCTCTCAAGAAATTCAAAAATTATCAAGAAAAAAAGTAAATATTGAGCAGTTTGAGCGAATGATCAAAAACCTATCAAAATGGGATCGAGGGTAGAAAAGTGCAGTTCGAAATGGATTTTTAGTAAAATCAAGCCATTATGGCAATTTCAAGCATGGAACTTGGGAATCGGGACAAGTTTTGACATTATTTTGAGAAGAAAATCGACAAATATGAGTTGTAAACACATCAAAGCTCAAAATTTCGAGCTAGATTTTGGAAAAAGCCTTTAAAAATTGGAACTTAACCGTTCTAGCCAAGAACATCATTGTTCTAACCCAGATTTGGAAGTTGGACCGCAGTGCAATCAAAGCACATAGAAGAACTAAAAATGATTGTGCCGACCAAAAATGGGCAAGCACAAGTAATTGCATTGCAAATTGAGCTTCCAGTCAGATGAACCAGGGCATAAATCACATTGGATTTGCAGGCTGGGTTATTCAAGGCCCATATTTTCATCATTTCAAAGGCTGCAATCAATTCTGACACATTCAAGCTAGAGTTAGTCAACTCTTGGACTCTAAGGAGTTGTGAACTGCAAAAATTGCTTTGGCCCAAGTAGTTTTGTCAAGCCGAAGCAAGAGAAAATTGATTGAGCAGCATCAAAATCTGCTAAAGGACATCTTTACAGATTAAGCACAGCATGGACTCAAGTCGAGCTAAAAGTTCAAGTACAGCAAGGCTAGCCAGTAGCAGTGGCAACACATGCACAAATGCAATAGAGCAAATTTTACATCTCTATGGCTACAACGGAGACAAGATCTTATATGCAAGTTTAGAAGGCCAGAGATACCTAATGAGCATGAAAAGCAACACAAAGCCAAGATCCTATTGATCAGAGTAAAGCCAGATTCAAAGAACTCCCAAATGTTCACAAATTTTAGTGGAGCCAAGTATTTCAAGCTCAAAGATGAAGTGCATATAGAAGTACACAAAATTGACCTAAGTGATTATCCAGATCTCTACACAAGTCAACAAACCATCCAATTGGTGCATATGCAATCAGGGTAATTGTACATGGATTACAATGGTCAAATCTATAGTCGAGAATCAGAAATGGAAGATCCAACATATCAACCAATAGAAGCCAGTCTAATTGGAGAACTAGGTCGAAGGTAGTACAAAGGTCAAGGCGAAGCAGTCTATAGCCTAATGCTCATTGTTCTAAAAGAATAATTTGACAACTTGGCCAGCATAGAAGCAGAAACTCCTCAGCTAGACACTTGACATGACAGAGCCAATTGAAATACCACTAGTCATGGCGTATTGCTTAGATTGTGGAAGAAAAGGTGGACATTTTTCTTAAGATTGTCCAAGAAATCTAGATAATAGGGACACATCAACTACCAAGCAGGGTACTGAGCAAATTGGAAATGCAAATCTCGATGTAAGTGCATCTAACTCGTCACTTTTAATGCAATTAGATGATTCTGCATCACCATTAGAAGCCCCAGTAAAAGCACTGCAAGTTCAAAATCAGCATAAATATGCACAAGCACCTGGAGAGCTTAAAATTAAATCTTTGAACAACAAATTCCTGTGTGAATTTGGTCAAAGTGTCTAAAGATCACTTAATGTTGAAAAGACTGTTAGGTTTGCAAATGATTTTGCATCCACTGCCACAGGTGTGCAATCATTCACGAGTCTAAGGGACACATCAAACATAATGTTGCTAGCATTGTATGGTACACATAATTCATATGCACATTATTAGACCAAGAAGGGAAACTGTACAAAAAGGATCAACCAGTGTTTGAAGAGACCACATACTAGCTCATAGAAGTGTGTCCAATGATAGATAAGAAAGGGTGGTTCATTTCAGAGGATAGAATCTATTATAGCCCATCCTCTCTAGCGCTGAATGACATTACCCAAGTAAACCCAAAGATATGTTCAGAGCCAAACTCTCCTCCATTGGAAATCATCTAGATTAAGTGGTATCCTATGTTGGCACACCTTCGGATCGACACCTTTTAGGTCTGTGAGCTCCCAAGCAAAAACATTTTTATGTTTTTTAAATAATTTCTTCACTTTTTTCTTGATCTTTGGCTTCAAATGCTTGTTGATTTTTTACCATTCTAGGATTCTCATATGAATTGAGATTCCGTCCACTATTTCTTGATCATCTAATTGTAATTAGTTTGGTCCACCACCTAAGTTTCATTTTGCTAGCAACTCATCCTCCTTGTTAGTCCAAATGCCTATTGTCGATTCATTGAACAAATTCCCTAATTGATTGAGTCCTGGTTCCATCTCTACCCACTCAGTACTTCGATCAGAGTTCTCTGCATTCGTCTGCCTGTGACTCGTTTCCGATCTAAAATCCTCCTTATCTTGGACTGATTTTTCTGTTGTTATCCTATCTAGCATTAATATCCTCTCACTTGGATTGGAATCAATAAAATGTTTACGATATTGTTGTCTTTGCCTCTGAACCCCATCTTTGTCCACTAGTACTGATTTAGGTCAATCTCTGCAATAGAAAAGGTATTCATAGATGCGAGCATACTCTTGATCTTCTTTGTTCCATATTTTTTGCAAAATTCTTCTGGTATCATTTCCTTTTTCTAGATCCTTGTGTTATTAGTTCTGACTTGAATCACCTTATTGGGCCATTGTGAATGGTTAGTGTCTAATTAGCATAGTTGAGAATGGCTTCAGCACTTCTGAGCCAAGGTTTGCCCAATAGCGTACCATATGCACCTTTGTACGTTCATTACTAGAAAGTTGGTTCTAAAAAAAATTCCCCACTCTAATTTGCAATTGTTCTACTGAACAAGTGCCTTGGACCACTCTTTAATCAACCATTTTGATCATAAATGGTGTTGGCTTCATTTCTAGAATACCCATTTTTTGCCTAACATGCTCGCGCAAAATATTCACTCTTGCCCTTCCATCGAGTAGTATTAATCCTAACAAAAGCTTTCATTGGTTTCTAAGCTTGTAATCAACTTGGATGATTGGCACCTTGTTGTCTTTGATGGCAGATAAGTCCATTGCCATTACTTTTGTTGCTTGCTTTCTCTTCTTTCTAATAAAATTTGCAACTTTCAATAAAGTGCATTTGATATCATCTAATTTGACTTAGAGCTTTTGAATCTTCTCACACACCTGGACATAAATTCTCATTACCAAAACTACTATAAGAACTGAAGATCTTTCTTTTATTTGACTATCCTTGTATAGTGTCATTGAGCTAGTCTCTTGCATCTGGTGGTTGGTTGATCCTTGGGTGAGGATTCAAATTGCTCTCTAGAAAATTTTTCCCTAGACTAGTGTTCCTAGCTATTGCTACGGAAGTTGACGACAATGATGATGTGGAATGGGAGATAGATTTACAATGCTTAGATATGGATAAATTAGATGGTATGCTTCATGTGTTTGAAATCGATGATGATCTGTGACTAAAGCCCTATAACTTTTGATCAATTTTTTATAATAGTGCACAATTGAATACAATGCTATGCTACTTGATGTTCACACCTCTCTCTCTCTTTCTCTCAAGTTTTACAATTACTTTTGCAATAAGATTCACAATTACAATTAGATATAACAGGATTTCTTTTCAAGAATACAAAAAGGGGGAGATGAGAGGGCAAAATGTAATTCTAAGATTAGAAAAATTGCGATACAACACATTGGCTTCTTGAGAAAATAGATAGGTGAAAGTGAGGGGGGTCCTTAAGCCAATGATTGTGCCAGCTCATCCTGTAGGTCATATATATTAAACTCAGCATTTCTAAGCTCAGATAATTGGCATGCAATTTCTTCTTATGATGGAACAACCTCATCTGGAAGAGGTCCATACATCAAGGTATATTGTTGCAACTTTGCTTGGGCCTCCGTTAGCTCTATCTCAAGCTCAAGTATTCGGACACACAACATGTCAGGTGTCTCTCCTTGGCTTGCTAATTCAATGGGTGTCTCTGACTCTTCAAGAAATAGAACTATAGGGCATTTGCGTGCAAGCATTAGGTTATTGGTGTTGCTTGCTACCACTTTTTTTGCAATGCAACCATGGCCAACACTAGCATTCTTTGGGCGGTCTAACCAATCTACCCACCTCCCTAGGATATCGTAAACATAACATTGTTGTATGTAGTAAAAAGTGCCATTTGGTTATTGTTTGGCAGGATCTTCTCTTGTCGTATGAATCTTTGTAGCAGTGCTCATGCTAGCCCTTTGTGCTGCAAATCTGATACCTTAACTGGAATGAATCATTTGCATGGTCGTTGATCCAAAATAGTTCCTGATGCACAAAGTGGTTTGCGCATGGCTTCCTACACTCTTCGAGGCTGAGTGGATCACCTTGCAACCAAGACTCATCCTCATCGATGCATGCACTAGATGTGAGGTCTTTCTCCTTACCTTACCACTCTTTATCTTCTTTATAGATTGCCTGAGCTTCAGTGCCGTTAAGTTCTTCTTCCATATCTGCGAGTCAAGTGAACATGTCATGACTAGAAAGTTCGCATGTTAAGTTAATAAGTCATCATGTTAAAATCTCTTATTGGATATCACTTATATAGTTATATCTACCGCCATGTTGCATGAAAGAGACAAGAAAAATTAATCAGTTAAATAATTTACATTTGCCACTAGAGACAAGACAAAAATCAAATTATCACTTTAGTCGTAGACCTAAGACCACAAGTCATTACAATAGCATAACCCACTCTATGAGCACTTTTTTGACACACACACACACACACACACACACACACACACAGAGAGAGAGAGAGAGAGAAAAGCGTTAGGCCGGGTTGAGGGACTATTTTGTTTGCCAATCTCAAGGTGTGTAAGTACATTGCTCATAAAATCCCTTTTGTTTTAATCTTGGGGCACATGTATATATATTTTAAGAGTTGTTTACAAGTGTGGCACATGGAGAAGACGTCCATGGCTTTAGTAAAGGGGGGGATTAGTAGATATACATTTTGGGGTGGCCCACACAAAATCTCGCTTGCTTTGATTTCTAATTTCTATCTCCAAGTCACGGAGAGGAGGAAAGTGGGCCGTTGTTTTGGTCATTGTGCATGAACCCCAATCCACAATTTTTGCATAGATACCCTTCTGCCCAAAATGGAGCATCATGTTGCGGGAGTGCAGGTCATTGTGGAGGTATTCATGTGCATGTAGATACTTTAGGGTCTAAAAGAGCATTAATTATTTGTAAAATACTATTTTGGAATAGCTCTATTATTCCTTTAGTGGTTACATAATCACAAATGGCAATCTAACTCCCATTTGCATTGCACTCGTTTATCCACTCCTCTACATGGCTACCATTCCAAAAATGTGAAATGAGCATTGGAAGCTCCACATGGCAAACCATGGCAAGTGGATAAATAATTTCACGATGAACGATGTCCAAAATTATGGCTTCGTCTTTAACCTATTGATCCATTGTGGGTCCATGCAAGTGGACTTTGAAGTTCTTTGCAACATACAGTGGATCTTTAAATGCTAGATGGGTGACACCCACACGCTTCACATGTGACCATCTTTCATCTCCCAATTGTGGAGCCTGTATGTTGAAGATTGCAGTATCAGGCAAAGGATGTAAAACATGGGGGAGCTGTGACTAGTCTAAAGTGATAGCGTCACTGGCAATAGGAAACACTAGAAGAGCTAGCTTCCACTCTTGTATGCTTTGCTGATCTTTCCAGGTTCTCCTTGCTCTTGAACTCAGTATAGAACTGTTGCACAAGTTGTGTGTGAGTAGCTATGATTGGCAAAGTAGTAATTTCAAGGTTTTTTAGCTTCTAAAAAGTCTTTGCGATCTGCCGAATAGACTTCTTGACCATGTTCAATAATGAACCTGATGTCATTAGAGATATGTCAAAAGCAGTGGGCGGAAATACAAGGTGGAGCTGCTCAAATACAGACTTCGTTAAAGTCTTTCTGAATTGGTAATAATGCTCCGAAGCTAAAGGGTTTAGGCAATGACGAAGCTCGACCTCTCACATGTGACGAAAGTGGTATACTATAATCTTAGAGACAAAATTTTGATGATGTTTTTCAAGCTTGGTGTCCACCATATCTGTAAGATATAATTTCACAGCATAAACATTGTGATATGAATGCAAACTATCGAAATCATATCATAATTGTGAACCATAAACACACTATGACATAGTTTGTAGGAAAAAACACTATGTTATGATTGCAAACCATACATTCTACAATAGATGATTAAAAGTATAAGGACAGACGAAGCGCGTGCGTGCGTGCACACACACACACACACATACACACACATACACAGAGAGGTGACCAGGCCAAGAGTGTGAGGTACCCTCATTACAAGGCCTATACTTTTTTATGTGCATAGGGGGGAATGTAGAGTGTTAGAGAATATACGTAAAGAGTTGAAGGAGTGTACATGTGAACAGTCCATCTTGTGTGAGGTCCGCTCATCACAAGTCTTGGATGCTGTCGTAATGTTGATTGATAGTTTAATCAATCTAATCTATGAGTGTGTGGAATTCACAACACAACCATCATCGGACAGCTTAACAATCTCAGATACATGCCAAACATTGTATGTATCTACATCCAAGACAACACCAAGTCATCTAGTGATGAACAATGGCATATCTAGCGATTAAAAAGTACAAGGGTAATGTGCATCATGCTAAGATGAAGAGGGCATAGGTATGCATCTCTCCACTCTTAGATTAATGAGCGTAACCCTCTTATTTCTGTGTAGTACTAGCAATAATGTGACCATCAGCGGACAGCTTAACAATCTCAGATACATGCCAAACATCGTATGTATCTACATCCAAGACAACACCAAGTCATCTAGTGATGAACAATGGCATATCTAGCGATTAAAAAGTACAAGGGTAATGTGCATCATGCTAAGATGAAGAGGGCATAGGTATGCATCTCTCCACTCTTAGATTAATGAGCGTAACCCTCCTATTTCTGTGTAGTACTAGCAATAATGTGACCTAATGTAATCCGTGATGAAGTGTGTAAAACTCACAACACGACCATCAGTTAACAATCTTAGATGCAGGCATACATCGTGTGTATCTACATCAAAGACAACACCAAGTCATCTAGCGATGGACAATGACGTGTCTATGGAGTCAGAAGCACAAAAGGATTATGAAAGAGGGGAATAAAATGATCATGGGGCTAGCTTGGATGTAGAATTAGAGCACCAAAACATTATTATTTTTTCAAACCACAAAAAAAACCAACACTAATTTGAACACTAGACATTCCAAATTGCATTTTTTTCCCTTGCCTTAATAAGATTGATGGGATGAAGTTCAATAAAGTAGACCCAACAAGGTTAGTAATCATTTTTTCTCTTTCCTCAAAGACATTGATGGGATAAAGTTCAATAAAATAGACCCAACAACGTTCGTAATCGTTTATTGTAAACACTCTATTTGGGACAATTAAGCCATCATCATGGGTTTATGTATAAAGTGATAAAAGCATTTTTGAAGAGCAATGTCAAAAAAATCATTCTACCTTCAAGGAGCTGCACACATGATAGAAAAACAAAACAATGTTAAAGAACTCGCATCACTTGACATTTGTAGAGTGACTGCACTTGCAGACTATTATCAAAGTGGTTGAATTATCTTATTTATCAAATAATAGAAGATAGTGTGTGTATGTGTGTGTGTGTGTGTGTGTGTGTGTACACGTGTGTGTCTATATATATGCATGATAAAGCCAAAAAAACGTGAGCCTTCCACCAGTATATTTTTTGTGATGATATTTATAATACAAAAAAATGAAATTTTTTAATGCGAGGTTAATATCTTATAGGTCATGACCCACCCTCAAAGAACCCTCAAATTGGAGATGTTTTGTAGTGATCAGTGACCAGGTAGCAACATTGATAAATCAAACCATAAAGAAATTATATGCCTCCATATTGTCAGACTTTTTTCAAAAAGTAATGCATTATCGAGATATCGTGTCCCCCCCCCCTCTCCCCCCCCCCCCCCCCGCCCCAACAAAAAAAACCCATGTCAGCTATCATCCCACTCCCCTCTGCCCCTTCAACATTTGCATGCCCTTTTCCCGATAGCTCACTACTTCCATCAACATAGAAGAGGTGCTACTTGGTCGTGATGTGCCCGCACAGGGAAAGCCCAGCTTGAAGACATGGGATCCCCTTCTGCCTTCCCAATCTCTTCGTAAATGCCTAAAAGAGCATGGAGATTATAAGGATGTGTGACCTTGACTGCAAAGAGAAAGGTGGAGAAGACTACACGCACGCATGCACGCGCGCACACACACACACACACACACACACAGAGGCCATAGCTGGAGCTTGATAAAACTCTACAAGCTAGGCCACATTCGTCATGCACGAGAGAGACAGAGAGATGGAGAGAGGGAGGGGGGTTGCCAACATGGGAATCGATCGTCAGTGAGGCTCAAGGCGGTGTCAATCTTCTCTCTTCCTTTAAGGTGAAAGAAAATCTCTCAGAGATTCTGGTTAATTTAGCTTTTGCCTAAATTGTGCTAACATACTAGAAAGAAAAGATAATCTTTTTTATTTAATTCTTGATAAGAGTTTATGTATTGCTAAACTAACAAGCAATAGAGGCTCATATTTTTTGCTTATTGAGCAACTTTATCCTAATGGCTCTTATAAAATAGCAAACCTTTTAGAAGATAATTTCTTAGAGAGTAGCAAAGGTAGAGCATAATTGTCTACTCAGATTCAAAGAGATTAAGCTACTATCTCTCTTTGTATAAAATGCCACCCATATGCTCACATGCATCAACGTTATAAGAATGTATTCACACGCTTATGAAAGAGATCACCAAAGTAGAGCATTCAAATTAGATGTTGGTAGGCATACTTGATTGATTGAAAGTTTAGGATCTTGGGATTTGCACAAGGACCAACAAGGGTCTACACACAGACTAAGAAAAAATGAAAAGGAAAACTTGATGAGACCAAAATTTGAACAAAGACAATCAATGGAATGGTTTTTGTCCATTAATTTCAAATAAGGGCTACTATGAGTTGGGCATCCTCCACATTTTGTTGGGCTAGTGTTTTCAATGGCATGTATTAGGGATGCTAGTACTACTTATCTTAGTACGATGGTGGAGGTGGAGAGTAGACGGGAGAAGGTGAAGTGTAAGGAGGATCATAGACAATAGGGGGAGGGGGAGAGGTATAGGTTGAAGAAGGCTCATAGGTGGGTGGTGGAGGGGACTTGTAGATGGGTGAGGGCTCTTAGTAGGTTGGGGGTGGGGGAGACTTGTAGATGGGGGAGGGCTAATAGTAGGTGGGGGTGGGGGAGACTTGTAGATTGGAGAGGGCTCATAATATGTGGGGGGAGGAGGGGACTTGTAGACGGGAGAGGGGGTGTAGTAGGTAGAAGGAGGGGGGGACTTGTAGAGGGGGTGTAGTAGGGAGGCTTGTAGATGGGCTTGGGCCTATAGTAGTAGTAGTGCGGCTTGGGCTTGTAGTAGACGGGGTCGGGCTTGTAGTAGGCAGGCTTGTAGTAGGGCTTGTAGACGTGCTTTGGCTTTGGCTTGTAGTAGTATGGCTTGGGCTTGGAATAGTAGTAGGGTTTGGGCTTGGGCTTGTAGTAGTAGGATTTGGGCTTAGGCTTGTAGTAGTAGGGCTTGGTTTTGGGCTTTGCCTTGTAGTAATAGTAGGGTTTGGGGTCATAATAGTCCGGGGAAGGGGAGGGCTTCTTGTAGTAGGGCACAACAGGCGGCTTTGTGCAGTCATCCTCCTCCTTCTTCTTGGGGTAGTAGCTACTCTCCTCCGGTGGGTAGTAGTTGGCCTGGACGCTAAGGAAGGCAGAGGCCACGAGGGCTAGTAGGAGGAGGAAGGGATGCCACAGAAGAGCCATATCTATTGAAGTAGCTAGTTAGTGAGGGGGTTATAAGGTCGCAGAGCAGCTGCTGCCAATACGTCCTACCAACCACCTAGAGCTGCTCTTCGCAAGATTGAGCAGGCCTCCCTTCAGCTTTATAAGCCCCGCCACCTTTCACTTGCAGCAGAGATTTCCCTGGTCGAGTAGCTAGTCAGCCACCAACACTCCACTCGATGATGACCAGCTCGCTATCGGTGTGAGCGGGATGGAAACACACAGAACGCCTCTATAATGACCCGACACACACTCTTGAAAGGATACACACACACACACACACACACACACACACACTATGGGGCACCACTCGGCTTACACAATACACCTGGCCGAGACAGGGAACACACTTATGGAGTGAGAGGCGAGAGACTACCCATTTACCCACTCCACACAGAGAGACACTCCACCCCCCCCCCAAAAAAAAAAAAAAAACTCAGCTCAAAAGAGGAGAATCTCTGATGTTTAGATACAGTTGAGCTTGGGCCAACACCAATGGGGCAAACAGCTCACACAATATGGGTAAAATATGCCAGATACAATCACAAATTGGAGCAGAAGCTTCGCTCATAGAAGAAACTTACACAGCCAAAACAGCAAAAAACAGTGAGGAATTCGGCAAAATGGGCAGCGTCATCGCGTCCGGAACAGCCCAAAACCCCAGTCTACAATGTCAAAGTGCTCAAATCCGACCTCGGATGAGCAGTTTACGGCCAAAACAGGCTCCAAAATGAGCAAAAACATAGTTGCGGCTATTCCTCCTCTTGTCTCCACTCTTTTTCTGGTCTTCTCTCTATTTTTTCAGTTCCCACACTTAGCTTTATTAGTTGGGCACCCTTAGCCATTTAGATGACCTCAAACGGACCCCGAACAGGCCAAAAACTGACCTCGTAGTGCATAGTTGTCACCTTTTGCATCCATCCGCACACCTGGCACTCAACCTTTTCCAATAATGCATCCCGCCACCACATGAAGTGGCCCCAAAATATGATCCTCATTATGACCTTTTTGCATAATTAGCACAAGAAAACACCTTGTTGTGTCCGTACTTATCCACGTGCAAGTATTGACCCCATTCGACCTCCTGACGCCACTAGATGCCATCTGACGCACCTGCTTACCTCATGTCGTCGGCCTGCGGAGAGCTTTCTCAAGAATTTTTACGCGCTACCAACTCCTCATTATTGTAGAAAAAACACACTGGTACTGGTAATAGTGAAAATCGATGCACTATGTACATGTTGTCCTACCTGTACACATGTGGGCCCCACGTAACCACCTGGCTCTCGAAAATGGGAAATCCTTTATTTGATGCACCATTCATGTGTATGTACGTATGCTCAATCCCTTGCTCCAAAAAACTCCTGACATAATTTGCCCATCCCCTAGCCTGCTAGATCATTCATGATTAGCAGCAGCAAAAAGCGATATGAGACTCGCAGCGTAACAAGTCTCCTCATCCCTCACACACATTACTTGCTCCACAGACATCTCATCTTGCTCCACCATCCTTAACCTGGCATGATATAATTTCATACGCAATCCATTTACCCTTGACTTATGTAGAATCCCATCCAGGTTAGCCAACTGATATGTACCATTTGGAAAACACTCCACTACCTTGAAAGGGCCTTCCCACTTAATTTGAAACTTCTTTTGGAAGGTGTTGTCCATCTTACTATTGTAGCGCAAAACCAAGTCATGCTTCTTGATACCCTTACCTTTGACCTTTTCATTTATTTTTGCCAAAGCCTTATCTTGCATCTGCCCATAATTCTCCAATGCACTCATCCTATCCAGCTGAACCTCTTGTAACTGTAAGAGCCACTCTTTGAATGCATCACTAGGCTGCCCAAGAAACTTCTCTAGCATCTTTACTGCAGGCAACTCTACCTCCACAGGCAATAGTGCTTCCTTTCCATACACCAAATGAAATGGAGTAAACCCTGTACCTGTCTTCATCGAAGTACGGTAAGCCCATATTGCACTAGGGAATTCCAAGTCCCAATTCTTTCCTTGGTGTTCTGTCACTTTCGAAAGAATTTGTACCAACTCACCATTGAATCTTTCATTTAAGCCATTACACTGCGGATAATAAGGAGTGGTATGCTGGTGCCTAATCTTCATCCTTGTGCATAAAAAGTCTAGCAGTTTAGCTCTAAATCCTGGACCCTTATCTGAAAGTAGCTCGAGTGGTACCCCAAACTTGCAACATATTTCATCGTATCAAGCCAATACCATCTGCAACTTCTCATGGTGCTCAACCTTACTGCTATAGACACAGAAGTCGTCCATAAAAGTTTTAACACAACTACCAATGAAAGGTTCCAATACCCAATTTGCTCTCTCTTGATAGAAAGATGGTCCATTTGACAACCCAAATGGCAATACTGTGTAGCAATAGCAACCCCATGGCGTAATAAAAGTTGTCTTTGTGCGGTCTTTAAGAGCAATCTTCAATTGAAAATAGCCTGAAAAACCATCACACACACTGTATCTCTCATAACCTGCCACTGAATCCAAGATCTGATCAATGAATGGAAGAGGATATGGGTTCTTCTTAGTGGCTGCATTTAAGGGTTTAAAATCTACACAAATCCTCCACTTTCCATCCTTCTTTGGATTGACTACTACTGGACTCACCCATTCTATGGTCTCCACTGGGACCATGAACCCTGCCTTCAATAACTTGTTCACCTCTTCCTGCAAGGCTTCCATCTGCTCTTGACCCATCCTTCTTAGTCTTTTCCGCACTGGCTTAGCACCTTCTTTCAGCGCTATATGCATCTCTTTATCCTTGAACCCTTTAATCTCTTCATATGAAGTTATGAACAAATCAGGAAAACTAGCCAGCATGTGCAAATATATCTCCTTCTCCATAGCTGAGAGGTCTCCACTGATCATTTGTGTCATCAATTCCTGCTTCTTTGACGATTCACCTTAGTCTACATCAGCCCTTCAATCACTTCATAAGGCCCTTCACTTTCATCTTCAACCTCATTTGCAAATGCGACTAAACCAGACTCCTGGATTCCTTTGTCCATCAAAAGAAATGCAACATCAACATCTTCATCACTGCTGGTAGTGCTATCAGTGTCCTCATTAGACACTGTGGAATAGTCTTCATCACTAGACTCATCCTCATCTTCATAAAGCTCCTCCAATCATTTCCTTGTGTCCATATTATAAAGCTTCTTGGCACCTGTCTTTCCATAGAGGCTAATCGTACCACGTCTCCAATCTTGCACAGCTCCCACTGCACGTAACCATGGTCTGCCCAGTATAATAGGATATTCTCCCAACCCCACTGGCATCACATGAAAATCAACCACCGCCTTTGCATCATACGCCTCCACTTCTAAGCTCCTTACAACACCCAAACATTTTACTTTTTGATGGTTTGCCAATCTGACCCATCTTCTCAATGCATGAGTGTGTTATGACACATATTTGGCTCCACCATCCACATAACCTTGTCCCATATTTTTTCTTTTGTGCCACACATCTACTATTGGACAAATGTCTGGTAGCTCATCCATCGCCAACACCTTCATTGAACCTCTCTCTGGCTCTTTCTCCATTGGGTTAACCATCCTCTTCCACTGTCCCTTTAGTTTAGGCACCATCTCTATAAGCTGCCCAAAAGTAACATCTGCCTTCCTGCTTGTCAGATCCTCCTTCAAGTGATAGCTTAATTGCCCATCCCCTAGTGGAAAATCTGAAACATGAAACTTGTGACGAGCCCTTCTTTTCCTCTTGGCCTTGACATCTTCGCCTTCATGACCCTTTCCTTCCTTGTCCTCTGTGGTCCTCTTCCCAATAGGCATCACTTATGTATCCTCTAGCTTTGATGCCTTCTCCAAGGTGACTACACTTAACACTTTTGTCTTTCCCTTTTCCACTTGGGTTAATCCACTGGTTCCTTCTTCTCCCTTAATTTCAATGCCATAATCATTTGACCTAGTTAGCACCTGTCTTGGAAATGGATACATGTCTCCCCCCCATCCTTGGTGGCTTATCACATTGCGGGCTGATATGGACCAACTCTCCACAATTATAACATGTGGGTGTCTGCCTCCAGAACCTACCATTGCTTTGTCCAACACCATTCATGGGCCTTTGTTCACCTCCTGGCTAATTTGAAAACCTCCCTTGACCTCGATTGTTTCCCACTTGACCTAGCATGTTTAGGTTGAGATTCTTTATTAAATCTACCACTTGCCTCATGTCTTGCCTTAGTCCATCATCTTGCACTGCTGTAGTGACCACTGCTGGCATAACTTGAGGAGTAACAGGAACCACTGGTTCATGATGAACCCCTGGCATGCGACTTTGCAAAGAATCCATAGGTTGAAATTCAGACCTCATTGGCAAAGACTCTACTCCTAGCTGGCTCATTTTTCTCAGCTTCCACTCTTTGTTCCTTGCCACCTCTAGTGCATCTTCATATGTCCTTGGCTTCTTTAGTTCCACTCTCCAACGTATATTCTCCCAAAGACCAGCCAAGAGCCTGTCCTTCTTCATCATGTCAGGCGGGGGTACTTGTGGTGCTAAGGCCTTGCACATTTGCTCCCATGCCAATGAAAACTTACGTTGTGAGCGGGATGAAAACACACACAGCGCCTCTATAACGACCCGACACACACTCTTGGGAAGATACACACACACACACACTATGGGGCACCACTCGGCTTACACAACACACCTGGCCGAGACAGGGAACACACCTCTGGAGTGAGAGGAGAGAGACTATCCACTTGCCCATTCCACACAGACACACACACACACACACCCAAAAAACTCAGCTCAAAAGAGGAGAATTTCTGATGCTTAGATACAAGTGAGCTTGGGCCAACACCAATGGGGCAAATAGCTCACACAATATGGGTAAAATAAGCCAGATACAATCACAAACTAGAGCAGAAACTTCGCTCATAGGAGAAACTTACACAGAAAAACAGCAGGAAAAGAGTGAGGAATTTGGCAAAATGGACAGCACCATCGCGTCCGGAACGGCCCAAAACCCCAGTCTAAAATGTCAAAGTGCTCAAATCCGACCTCGAATGAGCAGTTTACGGCCAAAACAAGCTCCAAAATGAGCAAAAAAACACTTGCGGCTGTTCCTCCTCTCTTCTCCACGTTTTTTCTGGTCTTCTCTCAGTTTTTTCAGTTCCCACACTTAGATTTATTAGTTGGGCACCCTTGGCCTTTTAGATGACCTCAAACGGACCCCGAACAGGCCAAAAACTGACCTCGCAGTGCATAGTTGTCACCTTTTTTGCATCATCCGCACACCTGGCACTCATTTCTTTTCAATAATGCATCTCTCAACCACGTGAAGTGGCCCCAAAAAGTGGTCGTAATGATGACCTTTCTGCATAACTCTCACAAGAAAACACCACTTTGTGTCCGTATTCATCCACGTGCAAATATTGACCCCGTTCGGCCTCCTGACGCCACTCGATGCCATCTGACGCACCTGCTTACCTCATGTCGTCGGTCCGCGGATAGCTTCTTCAAGAAGTTTTACGCGCTACCAAATCCTCCTTATTGTAGAAAAAACACAGTGATACTGGTAATAGTGAAAATCGATGCACTATGTACACCCTGTCCTACCTGTACACATGTGGGCCCCACGTAACCACCTGGCTCTAAAAAATGGGCAATTCTTTATTTGATGCACCATGCATGTATATGTACATATGCGCAATCCCTTGCTCCAAAAAACTCCTGACATAATTTGCCCATCCCCTAACCTGCTAGATCATTCATGATCAGCAGCAGCAAAGAACGATATGAGACTCGCCGCATCACAGGTCTCCTCATCCTTCACCAACATTGCTTGCTCCACAGACAGTTCATCTTGCTCCACCATCATCAATCTAGCATGATACAATTTAAGACGTAATCCATTTACCCTTGACTTATGTAGAACACCATCCAGGTTAGCCAGCTGATATGTGCCATTTGGAAAACACTCCACTACCTTGAAAGGGCCTTCCCACTTAATTTGAAACTTCTTTTGGAAGGTGTTGTCCAGCTTACTGTTGTAGCGCAAAACCAAGTCATGCTTCTTGATACCCTTACTTTTGACCTTTTCATTTATCTTTGCTAAAGCCCTATCTTGCATCTGCCCATAATGTTCCAATGCACTCATCCTATCCAGCTGAACCTCTTGTACCTGTAAGAGCCTGTCTTCAAATGCATCACTAGGCGGCCCAAGCAACTTCTCTAACATCTTGACCACAGGCAACTCTACTTCCACAGGCAATAGTGCTTCTTTTCCATACACCAAATGAAATGGTGTAAACCTTGTACCTGTCTTCACCGAAGTACGGTAAGCCCATAATGGACTAGGCAATTCCAAATCCCAATTCTTTCCTTGGTGCTCTGTCACTTTCGAAAGAATCTATACCAACTCACCATTGAATCTTTCATTTAAGCCATTACACTGTGGGTAATAAGGAGTGGTATGTTGGTGCCTAATCTTCATCTTTGCACATAAAAAATCTAGCAATTTAGCTCTAAAGCCAGGCCCCTTATCTGAAAGTAGCTCCAGTGGCACCCCAAACTTGCAACATATTTCATCATACACAAATTTTGCCACATCCTTTGCAGTGATCTTTTTTACTGCTATAGCCTCTGCCCATCTAGAAAGATAGTCCACTGCCGTCAAAATATAGCTTTTGCCCCTGCTTGTGATAGGTAACGGGCCTATTGCATCAATCCCCCACTTTTCAAACACATCAAACGCCATAATGGTTTTTCGTAGCTCTGGCTTCAACACTCTCTTCCCAAATGCTTGACACCTATTGCAAGACCTACACCAATGGTGAACATCCTTGTGTAAACTAGGCCATACATACCCCTCTTGCAAAATCTTATGCAAGGTGATCTTTAGAGCAAAATGGCCACCACATGCGCCTTCATGATTCTCTTCCAACACTCTGTAAAGCTCCTCCCGCCAAGGTACACGTCTCAACACGAGATCAGCCCCTTTCATGTATAAGACATCACCAATCAATTTGTACCTGTATGCTCTACGCACAAAGCCATACTTCTTAGACTTTTGAATCTCCTTTGGAATGATTCCTGTTAGCAAAAACTCCTCTTCTTGATCCAAACTTTCCCGGCCATGATAAAGAGGTAAAGTGGTCCTCAACACAAATAGCTCCCCAATCATGCCTTGAGCTGCTTCATGTGCCTCTCCATTTAGAGCACGTTCAATGTGTCTGATGATGCATGCTTCAAACTTTTTTAATAGGCCTTTAATTCTGAAACACATCTCCTTCAATGAGCTGTTCTTGCTCTTCCACACACCCAGCACTTGCTTCACCACTAACAAGGCATCACCTTTTATGCTCAACCTTTGAACCCCATGCTTCAAACAAATGTGTAATCCGGCTTCCAGAGTAGCATATTCAGCCTCATTGTTACTATGAGCATCCAATTTGAACCCTCTCTTGCATACTAGCTTCCCCTCTGGATCATAAAGTGCTATACCCCCTTAAGCTGAAAATGTTTTAGATCAGCCTATTACTGATGCAGATGTACATGATGTACTTGATGAGGAAAGGGCTGAAAATGAGCAGCTAGAGGTATGCCAAAATGGCTAGTGCACACTTTGCGTGATAGTAAATTGGATGCACCTTTGTCTAGTCGTACTCGTTCAGGCTCTCGCCATGCATCTTATGCATCAGATTGTTATGCTTTGGCTGTGTCTAGTTTACATGATGTTGAGGAGCCTCTGTCTTTTGACGAAGCACAGAATTCACAAAATTGGATGGCTGCCATGCAATCAGAATATGATGCACTTATAGAAAATGACACATGGACTTTATGTGATTTGCCTCCTAGCAAAAAGGCCATTGGTACGAAGTGGGTTTACAAGTTGAAACGCAAGCCGGATGGTGAGATCGATCGCCATAAGGCTCGACTTGTTGCAAAGGGTTATGCACAGCAAAAAGGCATAGATTATGAAGAGACTTTTGCTCCCACTTGTCGTATGACTACTGTGCGTTTTCTATGTGCATTGGCAGTTCATTTTGGTTCGGATGTACATCAATCAGACATTGTTACTGCTTTCTTGAATGGTGACATATTTGAGGAAGTTTATGTAACGCAGCCTCGCGGTTTTGTCATAAAAGGACAAGAGGACAAATTGTGCAGATGTAAGAAGGCTTTGTATGGGTTGAAGCAATCTCCTCGTGCTTGGTATGAGAAAGATGACACTCATTTGGTTAAACGAGGCTTTCGTAACAGTCCAACAGAAAGCACATTGTATGTAAAGCGTGAGGGTGATGTACTTCTCATTGTGGTTTTTTTTTTTTTTTTGATTTGCTGGTCACTGGACCAAATGAGAGACATATTGCTGAATTTAAGGCTGATTTGAATGCTACTTTCAAGATGAAAGATTTGGGGTTGTTGCATCATTACTTGGGTATACAGTTTAAGCAGTGTGATGGTGGTATTTCCTTGTGTCAGAAAAGTTACATAGAGACATTGCTATGTAAGTTTGGACTTGAGGATTGCAAACCTATTGCCACTCCCATGGAAACAAGTTTGAAGTTGAGTCTACATGATGCTGGCGATCCTGCTGATGTCACTCTTTACCAAACTGCTGTTGGCTGCCTCATTTATGTATGCAACACGAGGCCAGATATTCAGTTTGCAATCTCACAGGTCAGCAGATTTATGCATAGCCCAGGGTCTAAGCATTGGCAGGCTGTCAACAGGATTTTCCGCTACCTTAGTGGCACTTTACATATTGGCTTGTTTTATCCCAAGGGGGGATCATTGCCACCAGACTTACATGCTTTTTCGCACTCAGATTGGGCTGGTTGTTTTGACACGCGAGTGTCCACAAGTTGTTTTTGTTTCATGTTTGGTAGTTCATGTATATCATGGTTGAGCAAGAAGCAACCTACTGTGGCCACTTCGAGTTGTGAGGCTGAGTGTACAGGGCAGTCTTCACAGCTACGGTTGAGTGTATATGGCTCAGACGCCTTATGGCTGATTTGGGTGTTGGACAGAACACTACCAACACTATCTACACTGACAGTCAGAGAGCATTGGCAGTTGCGAGGAACCCAGTTTTTCATGCTCGCACAAAGCACATTGAGGTGCATTACCACTATGTCAGGCAGAGGTTCTCAGCAGGAGAGATCAGCTTGGCTTATGTGCCAACACAGGACAACCTTGCAGATCTTTTCACAAAGGCATTGTCTCATGAGAAGCTTGAAGCTTTCCGCAAAGCTTTGGGCTTACTCCCCTTTGTGGACTAATCATGTCCTTAGGGCATGGCACTTCCCTTTACTCATGTGCCAGCTCTCATTCACCGCATCACTCCAGGGGGGATTTGTTACCATATACATGTGGTAGTGATGTGTGTGAACACACTAGGACCGCCGGGGCATTTTTTCCCTCTTTAGGAGGTTTTTTGCCCCGAGCATTGTATATACGCCCATCACTCTAGGGCTATCTATCTTTCCATTGCACACTAAGTAACACACTCTCTATTGTGTGCCTTGATCTTCCTTCGTCTTCTCCAAGCTGTGTGTGTTTCTCTGCAACCCTAATTCCAACAATGAAGATATCTTAAAGACCGTGTTTCATACAACGTTTGGTCTTTATGACTATCTAGTCATGCCTTTTGGCTTGACTAATGCACCAGCCACGTTCAATAAATTAATGGAGAAAATCTTTAGACCCTATCGCAAATTCACTAGAGTGTTCTTTGATGATATCATCATCTACTCCAAGTCCTTGGAGGAACACAAGCAACATCTCCAAATGATTTTTCAAGCATTGAGGGAGAACAAGTTTTTACTCAACCAAAAGAAAAGTGAATTTTTTCTTGAAGAGATTCAATACTTAGGTCATATTATATCTCAACATGGTATCCGTATGGATCCATCGAAGTTAGAGGTAAAAAAAAGCATGGCCTAATCCAAGGAAGCTACATGAGCTAAGAAGCTTTATTGGTATGTGTGCATACTATAGACGCTTCATGGCAAAATTCTCTCAAATAGAAAGACCATTACATAACTTAACAAAGAAGAACATTAAGTACTCATGGACTGCTAAGAAGCAAGATGATTTTGACAAGCTCGAAGAGAAGCTTACCTCCCAACCAGTCCTTAACAAGCATCACATTGGACCTCAAATGGCTTTGAGAGATCGGTGATTTCCTTGGAGCAGTCTTGCTTCAAGAAGGGCATGCCATACCATATGAGCCCATCAAAGTCTCAAGTACTTCATGACACAAACAAAGCTTTCTGACAAACAAATGAGTTGGGAAAATTTTCTTTTGCAATTTCATCTTCATATTGCTCACATTGTTGGTAAGCACATCAAGTGGCGGATGTACTCTCACGATGACCAAAAGTTAATACAATGTCTATAGCAACTCACAATTATCTATCTTCTATGATAGATGAGTATGCTATTGACCCTGACTTTAAACACCATAATGTCATCCCTTGCTTTGGGGAAGAAAGAGGAACCATTCACCTTGCAGGATGGTTATCTTCTCCATGGAAATAGGCTATGTGTTACCCACTCCCTTCGTGAGAAAGTTATGTATGAATCTCATGCTCCTCCTTATGCGGGGCATAGAGGCATTCAACCTACTCTTCGAGGGAGTAGAGACGTATTTCTATTGGCCTACCATGAAAGTGGACATACAAGAGTATGTTTCAAAATGTGTGGTATGCCAAAAGACTAAGTATGCTAGAGGGAATCAACTCAGATTCCTCCTGCCATTGCCAATCCCTAATTCACATGGGAGAGTATATCCATGGATTTTATCTTTGGATTATCCGAGTCTATCCATGGGAATATGGACAATAGTCGATAGGTTTAGCAAGCAAGCACACTTTATTCCTACCAAAAAGACTATTAAGACACACTAAATGGCAACTCTCTTCATATCCCAGATTTTCAAACACCATGTGTTGCCAACATCCATCGTGTCAGCAGATAGAGATCATAGAATGGCCAATAATTTTTGGAAAGGTCCCTTTGAAAATATAGGTACAAGATTGAATTTCTCTTCGGCCTATCACCCATAAACAGATGGCCAAAGTGAGATAACCAATCTTATAATTCTTGATCTACTAAAGACTTATGTTACAAAAGTAGATCAATGCTCACAATGGGAAAAGTACGTACCTCTTGTAGAGTATGCGTGCAATAATACTATCCATACTTCTACGGGAAAAGCACCTTTTGAAATCATTGAGGGAAGACCTTAAAGTCCCTTGCTACTTAAAGTACATGGGAAGATCTTCGTTGCCGATAAGTATAGACCTGACCTACAAGAATCTTTTCAAAAGATTAAGGAGGCTATATCCATCTCTCAACAAAGGCAAAAAGTTGTTGCTGACAAGCACAGAAGGGCCTTAACGTTCAAGAAAATGATAGGGTCTTACTTAAGTTTCCCAAGGCTTGATTGAGGCAAACGACAGGCAAAAATCCTATGGGCCATCAAAAGCATTATGCTAAACTAGCAAAAAGATACTATGGTCCTTTTCAAATTTTGAAGCCAATCAATGAGATGGCTTATCAACTCAAGTTGCCCAACCATTGGCTCATACACAATGCTTTTCATGTGAGCCTACTTAAGCCCTACAAAGGAGAGCCACCAAGTGAACCAATTATTGAATGCCCTCCTGAAATCGAAGACCAAGAAGAGGTGCTACAACCCAAAGCTATCCTTCGGCATGAAGACAAGGTACTATGACATGGTAAGATTATCCGACGGTATCTTATTAAGTTCAAAAATTATCCTTTTCAAGATGCTAGATGGATGCAAGGAATACAACTTACGGATAGTATGAACCTTGTCAATGCTTACAATGCTACATTAGAGTAAGCAAACGTACATGTTTCTTTCAAATGATCAATGTTTTTGTCTTATAAGACTAGTTCTCTTTTCATTGTGCACAAATTTAAGTAGTATGCATGCTTAGCTTAGAATCATGTTTGTGATGACGACGTCTCTCAAACACCAAGTAGAATTTGTCACTCTACTTTGGGAGAATGAAATGGGCTAAAGAGCAGACATGCTTGTGACAGCTATGTCTCCAAGCACCAAATGGATTAGTCATCCATGTTGGAAAGATGTTGTAGGGTAAAAAGGGATCGTCTACCCGCTAAGAAACATTGACTAATGACTAAGCCTTTTTCTCTTCTGCCTCATAGTCGAGGACAACTATGATTTCAAGAGAGAGGTAATGTCATAAAATCTAATATCTAACCAACCCAAATGATTTTCTCATATTAAACCGATCATTTAATGTGGGAGAATAGATGGGAACAAGGGTTAGAATATAGACATGTGCTTACGGGTCTATCTCAACACGGGACAAATGGTAAAGGGGTCCAAATGAGAGATGATCTGTCAAAGAGAAAGGTTATCCAATGGAGCTTAAAGACCTTAGGGTTAGCTTCATTTAAGACCTCCAAAGGTTAGTGTTCAAAGTCCTTTAACTTTAGGTAAGCTAGGGATGTGCTTGAGGTGGGAACCCAGCCCAAGCTTGAGGTGCTTGTCGTACTTGTTGACTAAGGTGCTTGAGGTGCTTGTTGTGCTTGCTGACTAAGGTGCTTGTCGTGCTTGCTAATGAAGGTGCTTGATGACTAAGGTGCTAAGGTTCTCCATGACGAAGGTGCTTGAGGGGGTAAGGTGTTCAAATTCAATGCATGTCCCTACACAAAAGGGGTGAGCCCTCATTCTAGGGGCTAGAGAGAGAACACACACACCCTCACACAAGGAAATCTTGGTACCAAGAATCCAAATAGGACACTTGTCAAGCTCCTCCTCATGTTTCCCTCATAGTGTGCCCAAAGCCTATTGGTTAACCTCCCTTGGGTTCCAATGATAATTTAGTTGATTTAATTAATTGTTTTTGCATTTATCAAGTCCTCTCTAAAAGGGGAAAGGGGGACACTTGTCCCAAGACTACCCTTGTTGCTTGATATGCACTAAACCTGTGAAATCAAGGAGGATGATAAGTGAGGAATTATTTCTTTCTCCTATGAATGTTTCTTCTTCCTCTTCTCTACCCTCATTCCCCGCTAGCTCTCTCCACCTTTGAAGGTGTTTGAGGCCTTGGGACTGAGGCTGGGGATAGTTAATGCTTTTTACAAAGTCTATGTTATGCTCGTGATGCATGAAGCTTCCCATCTTCATTGCATCACCTAGGTCACAAAAGGAACACAAAGATTGTATTGTACCAAGTCTCTCTTGATGGGAAAACCTATAATACAAAAGCCTGTTGGAGGGGGGACCGGCTCCATATAAATCCGGTTCTCAACTGTTGTCAAGTTCTCTAAACTCTCTCTCTTGAAAAAGCATTGTTTATGACAAGTTAATTAAGTACTATGATTATGTTGCTACCATCAATTGAGTTCACCCTCTATGTTCTCAAAGTAGTCTCACAAAAATGCTCTCTTTAATTCTCCTAATTCTGCAATTCTCAAAGTTCATAGGCCATTTCCATTACACCCTCTTCTCCTTCTTCTTCACCTTCCTCCTCTTCCGAAGAAAGCAGCGGTTATTCTTCTAGAGAATACAAGGGGACAGGACATTGCAAATCCTACCCTGCTTGGAAAAGGTCCCAAAATCTAAAGAAGTTCAAAGAGGGAGGAAAGAGTATCTCTTTTCTCAACTATGATGGCACCTTTGGTGCTACTGACAAGGTATTGGCTTCATCAAGCAATCCGATGCGGCCTTTGGTGGAGACGAGGGCTTCACAAAGTCCTCCAAGCTACACCATGTAGCTATGCACATTCAAAACTCTTATTGTCATGGTGGGGTAGTCTCCGCGAGAATGGCGAAGCCCCAAGGACATGGAGAACTCTAAGAGTTTCCATAATGAAGCAATTCCTTGCAAGCGATGCCAAGGACAAAATTCTTACTGAATGGAGAATATGAAGCTACTCTTCCACGAGTCTATCAACAAATATGTAGAAATGTTTTCAAATTTACATCTCAAAGCTATAGTCTTTCAAAAGATAAACTTCTCCAAGAAAAAGCAACAATTTTGTGCAAGATTACCTGAAGAAATGCCCGAATATGTCAACTCCCAGCGGCCTGGTTCTATTACTGAAGTCATCCACCACACTATGGTTGCATCTCGTACCAATTTCCAACAAGGGACTAAAAGGAATGCTAAGCGCATGGAAAACAAAGTTTAAAATGATACAAAGGGGAAGAACAATGTTCAAAGTTTTTCCCAAGGCAATTCTAACAACAACAATAGCAGCAAGACCAAGGAGAAAGGAGTTTACAAAGGTAAAAACAAACTCTCTCATAAAGAGCTAGAGGTTTTTGCAAAGATCACAAATGTTTTAAGTGTGTGGAGCAAGGACATTACTATCGTTCTTGCCCCAAAAGAAATGCCCGCAATGACACTCCTAGAGCTTCCACAATCGAAGCTCCAAAAGAGGATGCTCATTGCAAAATTCATCCCTTTTTAATATGCTTGGGGAAAGTTGAGGGAGCATGATGCCTTCATCCTTTTTGACCCTAGCTCTATTCACAACTTCATATCAATGAAGTTGGCTACTAAGCTCGGCATTCAAGCTTTTGAGATGGGAGATACTGTAACTGCCGATGGGGCTTTCAAGGGACAACAAGCCTTCGTTACTCCCTTGATTGGGAAGTTGAGTCTTCATGTCCAAAGCTACATCGACAAAGAATCTTTTTCATCTCTCCTCTCCAACAAAACAGATTTGAACCATCGCATCACTATCAAAAATAGATTTCCCATACCGTGGGTAGAAGATCTATTTGATAAGCTAGAAGGTTAACCTACTTCAGTAGGATTGACCTTAAAAGTGGCTATCATTAAATAAGGATAGGGAATGAAGATATCGTAAAAATTGTGTTGTGTACAACGTTTGGTCCTTATGAATATCTTGTCATGCCTTTTGGTTTGACAAATGCTCCAGCCACGTTCAATCGTTTAATGGAGAAATTTTTTAGACCCACCGCAAGTTTATTGGAGTGTTATTTGATGATATCATCATCTACTTCAAGTCCTTGGAGGAACACAAGCAACATCTCCAAGTAATTTTTCAAGCTTTGAGGGAGAACAAACTTTTTATCAATCAAAAGAAGAGTGAATTTCTCCTTCAAGAGTTTCAATACTTAGGTCATATTATCTCTCAAGATGGTGTATGGATCCATCAAAGTTGGAGATAATAAAAGCATGTCCTAATCCAAGGAACCTACATGAGCTACGAAGCTTTATTGATATGTGCACATATTATAGACACTTCATAGAAAAATTCTTTCAAATAGCAGGACCATTACATGACTTAACCAAGAAGAACGTTAAGTTCTCATGGACTACTAAAGAGAAAAATTGACAAGCTCAAAGAGAAGCTTACCTCCCAACGAGTGCTTATGCTTTTGGAACTCTCAAAGCCATTTGAGGTCCAATGTGATGCTTGTTGTGATTGCCTTGGAGCAATCTTGCTTCAAGAAGGGCATGCCATAGCATATGAGAGCCGAAGGCTCAATATCAATGAACGGGTCTTGGGCATATATGAAAAAGAGTTTTTAGTTGTTCTACATGCCCTATACACATGGAAGCACTATCTATTGGGGACTCCATTTATTTTTCAAACCGACCACCAAAGTCTCAAGTACTTCATGACGCAAGCTCTCCGACAAACAAATGAGGTGGACAAATTTTTTTTCGCAATTTAATTTTCATATTGCTCACATTGCTGGTGAGCATAACCAAGTGACTGATACTATCACGACGATCGAGGGTAAATGTGGTGTCTATAACAACTCATAGTGATCTATCTTCCATGATAGATGACTACACTACTAACCCTGATTGTAAAGACATAATGTCAACCCTTGCCTTAGGGAAGAAAGAGGAACCATTCACCTTGAAGGATGGTTATCTTCTCCATGGCAACATGCTATGTGTTACTCACTCCCTTCATGAGAAATTCATGTATGAATCTGATGATTCTCCCTATGTGGGGCATCATGGGACTCAACCTACTCTTCGAGGAGTAGAAACATACTTCTATTGGCATACCATGAAAGTGGACATAGAGTATGTTTCAAAATGTGTGGTATGCCAAAAGACCAAGTATGATAGAGGGAAACAACCTGGATTACTCTTGCCATTTCCCATCCCTAATTCGCCATGGGAAAGTATATCCATGGATTTTATCTTTGGATTACCCAAGTCTATCCATGGGAGTACGAGAATATGGACAATAGTCAACAGGTTCAGCAAGCAAGAACACTTTATTCCTGTCAAAAAGACTATTAAGGCACACCAAATGGAAACCTCTTCATATCACAAATTTTCAAACACCATGGATTGCCAACATCCAGCATGTCAGATAGAGATCCTAGAATGACCAGTAATTTCTAGAAGGGTCTCTTTGAAAATCTAGGTACAAGATTGAATTCTTCGGCCTGTCACCCACCACGGATGGCCAAAGTGAGATAGCCAATCTTACGATTCTCGATCTACTAAAGGCTTATGTTATAGAAGTAGATCAACACTCACAATGGAAGAAGTACTTACCCCTTGTAGAGTATGCGTACAATAATATCGTCCATACTACTATGGGAAAGACACATTTTGAAATCATAGAGGGAAGACCAAAAAGTTTGGGATTTTAGTGCAGAGTGTACTTATGATCCTATTGTCCTTGATGCATGCATGTCAGTTGCTGCTGCAAATTCATATGTGTGGTATTTTGACAATGGTCCTACAAAGCACATTACCTCACATCGTGATTTGATTACCTCTCGTGAGTCTGTCCCTCATGGGAATTCAGTCACTTGTGCTAGCAATGCCTCTTATCCGGTTTAGGGAGTTGGAAAGATTGTGCTTACTGCTGCAAATGGCAGTTCTTTCACACTTCTTGATGCATTGTATGTACGTGAGATCAAGAAGAATCTTTTGTCTATATCTGCACTTGCTAGACTTGGTCTTGTATTCAAATTTGTGGATGATGGATGTACAGTACATGATCTCAATTTTGGTGATGAAATTGTTGCATCTGGCATTTTATGTCGTGGGCTGTATAAGCTCACTTTGTATGACAAGTGTGGGCAAAATTTTGCAAATTCTATTGTGGATTCAAAGGTTGTTTCAGATGCAAAACTTTGGCATGCACATTTCTACCTTTGCAAAAAAATTGATGTGGTTGCTTATTGTCGCCTCTTGAAGCACCTGTCAAACATGTTTATGAAGGAGTATTTTGGGTAAGATGCAGCACTCAAATTTTCCAAGGGATGGTTCAGTTAGGGCACATGCAGGTTGCACCTTGTGCATAGTGATTTTTGTTCTCTGTCTAGCCAAGAGAGCCTTTGCAAAGGATTTATTCGCTAACTGCGAATTATGCAACCTTCCCATCTTGCTAACCACGAGGCATCTTGCTAATTGCCAGGCATCCCGCTAACCGCGAGGAACAAAAGAGAGATGATAACCTCAGCTTAATCTCTGTTAATCGCAGAATCATCTTGTTAACCGTGAAGCATCTCGCTACCCGCAAGGCACAAAAGTTATTCTTCCAACAATTCTTCTCTTTAAATGATTCCTCAAACATGATCAACCAACTCTTTTGATCAACCAGTAGCAACTTATCAAACAATAACAATTTTATCAAGCAATAACAATTTAACAAACAGTGACAATTTATCAAGCAATAACAATTGTCAAACAATTCTTTCACTAATCTATGAAAACATATACTTGTTTCTTGTGATAGAATCACTTGGACGGTGTAAGAGAATCCCTATCTTAGCTTCCTAGGTCAACATGAATAGCAATGCAAAATTATAAATTTGTCCTACCGGATTAGCGGCATGTTCGATTACCTCCAGTGTTGGAGATTGGACGGCTTCAACTTCTTGTGGAGTCAATACCTCCGCTTGAGTAATGATTGGAGTAGATGATATCTTCTTTTGCACCTTCCTTCGAGGTGGAACGACATGAGCATCCTTTGAGCGTCGAGTCACTCGCTTCGGGGACATCGTATATATATATATATATATATATATATATATATATATATATATATATATATATATATATATATATATAGAGAGAGAGAGAGAGAGAGAGAGAGAGAGAGAGAGAGAGAGAGAGAACTCAAGAATCCGAAGGGCAACACGAAGATGGTAGAGAGGGAGTTGGAGATGGAGAGGGTTGAGGGGGAGAGGTTGAGGGAGAGAGGGTAACTCCGGGATTATGGCAAGAGAGCTTTCGCTTTTGAAAACTTCTATGTGTGTGTGTCTTGAAAGCGAGGGAAGAGGGGCCTTTATATAGGCTCCCAAGAGCCAAAAGAACAAGCTAAGAATAGCGAAAAGCATAGAGATAAGTTCATGCACGTTCGCATTTCCTCTTTTTTACTTTTTTTTTTGAATGAGGCATTCCGATACGCGATTTCGATTCTCTAATTTTAGAAGAAGCCTGGCTTCCAAGACAAGAACTCTAAACTTGACTCCCTCCTCTTTCTTTTCTAAAAATACTCCTCCTTTCCTAAAAATACTCCTTCTACTCTTTCTCTTCTAAAAATACTCTTCCTTTTCTCTTTTCCTAAAAATACTCCTTCTTTCTTAAGGGCCAACTCTTATGTTTAGAAATAGACTTGAGGCTTGAGTTTTCATATCAACCTATTGATTCCAAGTGAATAAAGACCATAATTCATAGTTCAAGAGTCCGATTTTCGATCCGATCGTTCCATTTGAACGCTTTACGACTTAACAAAATGCGAACCTTAAATATTTGCAAAGTAAATAAAATACTTTATTGAAAAATGTTGAGTATATTACACCACTTATGTACTGAATAGGTGTCCTACAAAAACTTTGCAATCTATGACTCCATATGAAGTATGGTATGATAGAAAGCCTTCTATCGAGCACATGCGTGTTTTTGGCTATTTGGCATATGCTTTGGTGCCACAAACATAGCACAGAAAATGGATGATAAGGCTGTCAAATGTATTTTTGTTGGTTATAGTGCTGAAGCAAAGGTTACATGTTGTATCATCTGCAAAAAAATCGTATCTTGGTCTCATGGGATGTTGTGTTTGTGGAAGATTATGTTCAGCCCTTGCTATCATGCACTAGAGATAGTAATGAAAGCTCACAAAACATTTATGACACTTTGTTGCCTCTTTTCAGTGGTGGAAGTTCATATATAAATTCCAATGAGGCAAATGTACATCCTATGGGGGTTTCTAAAAATGTTAGAGAGGTCAGCTTATTAATGATGTAGATGTACATGATGTTTTGATGAGGAAAGAGCTAAGAATGATCAGGCTAGAGGTATGCCAAAATGGCTGATGCATACTTTGTGTGATAGTAAATTGGATGCACCATTGTCTAGTCAAACTCGTTCAAGTTCTCACTGTGCATCTTATGCACACTTTGTTATGATTTGGCTGTGTCTAGCTTATGTGATGTTGAGGAACCTCTGTCTTTAGATGAAGCATAGAATTCAAAAAATTGGATGGTTGCCATGCAATGTGAATATGATGCACTTATAGAAAATGGCATATGGACTTTATGTGATTTGCCTCCTGGAAAAAAGGCTATTGGTACGAAGTGGGTTTACAAGTTGAAACACAAGCCACATGGTGAGATTGATCGGCTCGACTTGTTGCAAAGGGTTATGCACAACAAAAAGGCATAGATTATGAAGAGACTTTTGCTTCCACTTGTCGTATGACTACTGTGCATTTTCTATGTGCATTGGAAGCTCATTTTGGTTGGGATGCACATCAATTAGATAGTGATACTACTTTCTTGAATGGTGACATATTTGAGGAAGTTCATGTAATGCAGCCTTGCGGTTTTGTCATCAAAGGGCAGGAAGATAAAGTTTGCAAAATGTAAGAAACTTTGTATGGGTTGAAGCAATCTCCTCATGCTTGGTACGAGAAGGTTGACACTCATTTGGTCAAATGAGACTTTCATAACATTCCAACAGAAAGCACATTGTATGTAAAGTGTGAGGGTGATGTACTTCTCATTGTCGTTCTCTATGTTGCTGATTTGCTGATCACTAAACTAAATGAGGGACATATTGCTAAATTTAAGGCTGATTTTAATGCTACTTTTAAGATGAAATATTTGGGGTTGTTGCATCATTACTTGGGTATACAGTTTAAGCAGTGTGATGGTGGTATTGCCTTGTGTCAGACAAGTTACATAAAGACATTGCTATGTAAGTTTGGACTTGAGGATTGCAGATCTATTGCCACTCCCATGAAAATAGGTTTGAAATTGAATTTTCATGATGCTGGTGATCTTGCCGATGTCACTCTTTACCAAACTACTGTTGGTTGTCTTATTTATGAATGCAACACGAGGCTAGATATTCAGTTTTTAGTCTCACAAATCAATAGATTTAAGCATAGCCCAAGGTCTAAGCAGTGGCAGGCTATCAAGAGGATTTTTTGCTACTTGAGTGGCACTTTACATCTTGGCTTGTTTTATCCCAAGGAGGGATCATTTTCGTCAAATTTACATGCTTTTTTGGACTCAGATTGGGTTGGTTGTTTCGACATGCGAATGTCCACGAGTGGTTTTTGTTTCATGCTCGGTAGTTCATGCATATCATGTTTGAGCAAGAAGCAACCTAATGTAGCCACTTTTGATTGTGAGACTGAGTACATGCCAGTCTTCACAACTACGATTGAATGTGTATGGCTCATACGTCTTATGGCTGATTTGGGTGTTGGACAAGACACTACCAACACTATCTACATTGACAGCCAGAGCACATTGGCAGTTGCGAGGAACCCAATTTTTCATGTTCGCACAAAGCACATTGAGGTGCATTACCACTACGTACGGGAGAGGCTCTTAGCAGGAGAGATCAGCTTGGCTTATGTGCCAACACAGGACAACCTTGCAGATCTTTTCATAAATCCATTGTCTTGTGAGAAGTTCTAAGCTTTTTGCAAAGCTTTGGGCTTACTTCCCTTTGTGGACTGATCATGTCCTCAGGGCATGGTACTTCCCTATACTCTATGTGCCAACTCTTGTTCACCGCATCACTCCCAGGGGGGATTTGTTACCGTATACATGTGGTAGTGATGTGTGCGAACACACTTAGGACCGTCGGGGCATTTTTTCCCTCACTAGGAGGTTTTTTCCCTTGTGGATTGTATATACGCCCACTGCTCTAGGGCTATCTTATCTTTCCATTGCACACTAAGTAGTATACTCTCTGTTGTGTGCCTTGAGCTTCCTTCCTCTTCTCCAAGATGTGTGTGTTTCCCTGTGAAGGAGTACGAGCAGAAGTGTGACGCGAGAGAGAGTGCGAGAAGAAGAGGACGATGATATGGTGAACTCGCTCTACTGTAATGTGTAGAGCATAGTGAGTTCTTATTAGGTTTTCACAAAAGAATATGTGTACATACCTAGCGGCCCGCCCACTTACGTGGGCGACCACATTGGGCTTTATACCCCAACAACCTCCCTCTTAAAGTCCAATGTGGTACTTTAAGTGTGAGAGAAGCTACTATACAAGCTAATATACTAGAGATGTAGAGAAGTGATGTACTACCCTACACCTAATTGCTTGCAAAAATGCGCAAAGCTATTTTCGCAAAGCTCTCTGAGGGAAGTCCTTCAGTAAGTAGATCAGTAGGATTTTCTGTGGTGTGAACTTTGACAAGCTGAAGTTGCTTATCCTCGAGCATTTCCCTGATGAAATGATACTTCACATCCACATGCTTTGTCTTTGAGTGATAAACTGGATTGCGAGCCAATTGTATAGCACTTTGACTATCACAATATAACACATGCATCTCTTCTTTGATTCCCAAATCTGCTACTAGTCGATTAAGCCAAATTGATTCTTTGCATGCCTCTGATGCTGCAACATATTCAGCCTCGCCCATAGTACATTTCGAGACATTTTCAGCCATAGCCAGAAATTGTTTGAAGCACATAAAAACTTCGGACTTCGTTTTAAGCAGAAATACCCATGCATGCCTGGAGGAATCATCAATGAAAGTCACGAAGTATAGGTAATTGCCCAAGGATGAGTTTGCATTGGCCCACAAACATCACTATGCACAAGCTACAACCTGCATGTGGCCCGAACTGAACCATCCTTTGGAAACTTAGAACGCTGCATCTTACCCAAAATATAGCCTTCACAAACATGTTTAACAGGTGCTTCAAGAGGCGGCAAAGAAGCAACCATATCAGATTTCGACAGTAACACAATCTTGTAATCTAGAACGCCATGATACTGCTCCACCAGCCAATGTAAAGACATACCCTGACGTAGACCTTCGGTTGTCTAAGTCACCTGCATAATCTGAGTCTGTAAAACCCTTTACACTTAGCTCCTGACTCCCATAGCATATACGCATACTCTTTGTAGCTTTCAGGTATCTCAATATTCCTTTCACTACCTCCCAATGTTTCTTGCATGGGTTTGACATGTATCAACTTACTACTCCCACTGCAAATGCAATGTCTGGGCGAGTAGCAATCATTGCATACATTAAACTACCCACTGCAGAAGCATATGGAATCTTATCCATTTCAGCCTGTTCTTCCTCAGACACATGACAATCTTGTTTGCTAAGTTTCACATATGGTGGCAATGGAACACTCAATGCCTTTCCCTTCTCCATATTGAAACATTGCAAAACCTTGTCAATATACTCTGTTTGAGATAACCAAATCAACTTCTTTGATCTGTCTCTCTCAATGCGCATACCAAGTATATGACTTGCCTCACCCATGTCTTTCATGTCAAACGATTTTGCCATCTTTGACTTCAAAGCTGAAATTTCTTCCAAGTGCTTGCCAGCAATCAACATGTCATCCACATACAAAATAAGGATCAGCCAACTGCCATCCTTAGCTCTCTTTGTATATCGACAGTGATCGAACTCACTACATTTGTAGCCTTGAGAAAGCATAAACTTGTGGAACTTATGGTACCATGCCCTCGGTGATTGTTTTAAGCCATAAAGACTCTTTAACAACTGGCATACCCAATCTTCCTTGCCTTTCTCAAAAAACCCTTCTGGCTGCTGCATGTAAATTTCCACATCTAAATCACCATGCAAGAACGCTGTCTTGACATCCATTTGGTGCAACACCAAATCTAATATGGCAACCAATGCAAGAAAGCATCTCAATGTAGTCATCTTGACCATCGGAGAGAAGACTTCATCAAAGTCAATGCCTTGTTCTTGCTTAAAGCCCTTGGCAACAAGCCTTGCTTTGTACTTTGGCTAACTATCATGAGCGGTGATCTTATACCTGTAAACCCATTTACAAGGTAGAGCCTTTTTTCCCTGTGGTAATTTAACTAGCTTCCATGTCTTGTTTTTATGCAGAGCTGTCATCTCTGACTGCATGGCCAATTGCCAATTCCCGGAGTCCTTCATTTGCACTGCTTCCTTCTAACATGAAGGCTCATTGCAATCAGTCAACATGACATAGTTCATAGATGGAACAAACCTATCAGGAGGTCGCGTGACACGTCCAGATCTACGCACAATAGGTGGCGCAGGCTCAGCCACAACCTGTGGTTCCACTCTATCCTGTCCTTGCTCCTCTTGAGCCCTGACATTTTGTCTTGCACGTGCAGGTCCATCTTCTTGGAAGACAACTCTTCTAATCTCCTCAACCCTCTCTGGTTTAGAATGATATTTGGCTTCATTAAAGTGAACATGATTGTTGCGGATAACCTTTCTGGATTCGGGATCCCAAAGTCTGTACCCCATCTCACCAGAATTACCATAGCCTAGAAAGATGCACTTTCTACTCTTTGGCTCAAGTTTGTTCCTAAATTCCTTTGCAACGTGAGTATATGCCTCACAGCCAAAGACTCTGAGATGCTTGTATGAGGGCACCTTGCCTGACCATACCATCTCTGCCACTAAATCCTTTTGCAAAACCTTGCTAGGAGATCTATTTATAAGATGAACAGCTGTTGATACAGCTTCAGCCCAAAACCCATTTGGCAGCTGTGCATTAGACAACATACTTCTGACCTTGTCTTGTATGGTCCTATTCATCCTCTCAGCAACACCATTTTGAGGAGGATTGTAAGGAGCAGTAAGTTCACGTTTTATACCTTTTGACTCACAAAAGTCCTAAAAGGCCTTTGAAACATACTCTCCACCATTGTCAGTGCGTAAGCATTTAAGCTTCTTGCCACTCTGATTCTCCACAAGTGTCGCAAACGTTTTGAAAACACTAAACGCTTCATCCTTGTTCTTGAGAAAGTAAACCCATACTTTCCTCGAGTAATCATCTATAAATGTCATAAAGTAAGAAGCTCCCCCTAGAGATAGGTTAGGCATAGGTCCACACAAATCACTATGAACAAGTGCCAACTGTGTATCTCTTCTACTGCTTCTATGCTTATGTGGCTGCAGTGTTTGCTTACCATACAGACAATGTTCACAGAATTCAAAATCATTAAATGAAAAGCCAGGCAAATAACAAGAACGAGACAAGATTTCCATTCCCTTCTTGGACATATGTCCTAACCGGCTATGCCACAAAGAAACGTTCGGCTACTCGGTTACATTGATTACATTTTTAGAGACATTTGATACATAAATCATGTAAAGTCCTCCATACTTTACTCCATGTGCTACTGTCATAGAACCCTTGGATATCTTCCACATGTTCTGTCCAAAAGTGGTGACGTAGCCAGCATCATCAAGTAAAACTATGCTGATCAAGCTCTTTGTAATTGCGGGAACAGGTCTCACATTCTTCAGCGTGAAAGAAGAGCCATTCTGAAACTTCAATTGAACATCTCCAACACCTAAGATCTCACATGTCTGTGCATTGCCTAGCCGAACATGATCTTTAGTGGTCACATAAGAGGTAAACCACTCCTTGTTTGGAGACACATGAAGTGATGCCCCTGAGTCTATAATCCAGTCACTCAGTGCATTTCCATCAGATGCTGTAAGAAGAGCTGAGTCCATTGTATTCTTCAAAAAGTAGATGTCTACTGACACTAGACTGTCATCCTCTGCAACAGTGTTTGTCACATTTATTTCTTGAATCTTCACTGAGGACTTGTTCTTCTCACCATGGTCTTCAGCTTTCTCTTTGCCTTTTTCTGCTTTCCATTCTCTCCAGTCTCTTTTCATGTGACCCTTCTTGCCACAATGGTAGCATTCTATGTCACTCTTGCCTTTAGCACTGCGGGACTTGCTACGAGACTGATTCCTCTTTCCACCTTTGTACTTTTCTTTGGTCCTTCCCCTGACAACTAAGGCTGTTCCTTTGCCTTTGTCCATTGTCTTTCTATTGGTTTCTTCAGTAAGCAGACTTCCTTCTACACCTGCTATGTTCAAACCATTTGGAGGTGCAGAATTACTCAAAGCTGTGCGAAAAGTGTCCCAACTTTCCGGCAATGTGATCAACAAGAACATAGCTCTAACAGGTTCATCAAACTTGACACCTTGAGCTGACAACTGACTATAGATTGTGTTGAATTCATTCAGATGATTGGACATAGGTGTCCCTTCTTTCATCTTCAAGTCAACAAGCTTCTTAAGCCAGTATACCTGTGAAGCTGCACTCTGCTTCTCATAAAGATCACTCAGCTTTAACCATGCTTGATAAGCCGACATCTTGTCTGCTACATTGAAGTAAACGCTTTCTGCCAAAGTCAGCATAATGGTAGAAAGTGCCAATTCATCCGTTTCGCTCCATTCATCTTCGTCCATATCTTCTGGTTTTATCCCCTTGAGCTTTATAGGTTTTATATGCTTCTTTTGTACCAACACGTGCCAAATCTGCTTCTTCCACAATGGGAAATTGGTTCCATCCAGCTTCTTGATATTGTAAAGAGCAGTGTCCTGTGATCCAGCCATAGCTACGCTTCACAGTAGTTTACTTTCCTGGGAAAAATTCGGCAGAGTTTCCCCTGTAAACTGACCTCTGAACCAATATCAACCTGTCAAATGAACCAAGAAAGCTTCAGATTCTGCAGAAATTTTGGCAGAGTCGCCTTTGTAAAATGGCTCTGGTGTACTCAAAAACATACCAAAAAATAGCTCAAAAAAAAACCACTATCTCTCTAACATTGTAAGCTGTGGGTAAACCTGTCCTGCACCTGTACTGTCTGTCACTGTCCTGCACTGTCCTGTCACTGTCCTGTAAGCATAGACTGCGACAATGCCTCAACGACAGTAAAGCAAAGATGCAATCCCAACTGTCTAACTCACAGTCAATACATCCTAGCTGCCTATCTAAGGGTGCTCGAGGGATCGCTCCAAGACCTGTATCACCGAAAGGATCTAAACATTCGAGAATCCCCCAGCTCAATAAAACCTCACTCGACCCTCAACAAAGGCTGCAGTAAATCTGACAGTACATAGACTTCCCACAAAGTCATACATCCAAAAATTTCCCACTGTATGTTGTAACCGCTGCGGCGGTTGTTTGCTGCGTGACTCACAGCCATCAAACCCTCAACAGACATACATCATCTCTGACAATACATCCCATGTGGAAGTACCTGCAATGTCAGGATGAAATCTGGAATATCAAGCAGCAAACACAAGCTACCTGATGAACTAGTAGATGTCGCCTACAGTCTGTGTATAGATGCACCTGTGTCGTATGTGACACGCCTCCAAGAACTGTGAGCCGTCCTTTGATGTGTAGACAGCCACAAATCAACACTTTGGGAGTGTCGATATCCTCAGCACCTGCAATCGTAGGCCGAAAACCCCAAATTTTCAGAGTTTGATCTACACCCACTGAGATCACGTAGTCAAAAATGGCCTGCGCAGAACTTTGTCGAAGCCGAACGGTGGCCGAGATGACCTCAGAATGAAATTCTGAGAACACCGAGCCCGAAGGGATTTCCCACAGGATTTGGGGCCGTGTCTTTGCCTGTCGAATTTCACTCCAATCTGAGCTGGTGACTCTAGCCTCCTGCAGTGCTTCCCCGAGCCTCGATCTGAGCTCTGATACCAGTTGAAGGAGTACGAGCAGAAGTGCGACGCGAGAGAGAGTGCGAGAAAAAGAGCACGACGATATGGTGAACTCGCTCTACTGTAATGTGTAGAGCATAGTGAGTTCTTATTAGGTTTTCACAAAAGAATATGTGTACATACCTGGCGGCCCGCCCACTTACCTGGGCGACCACATTGGGCTTTATACCCCAAAACCCTGCAACCCAAATTCCAACAAGTTCAGTGCGCATGGACGATGACCAAAATTTGAGGCCAAAAGCTATAGGCGGTCCCTATTTTGTGGACTCAGGGCAAGAATAATCCAAGTAAGCACACACTCTTGAGCTCCATATTCAACGTTGTTTGTGTAACAAGCTCAATAACACCTAAAATTTTTTAAACATACCTCTACATAAATCAAGTCTGAGACATATTTCATGATATATCTTGCCTCTAGATTTTAGATTTGAAGGTCACATATTTTATAAACTTTAGAAAAACTTAGTATAAAAAATCATGGTTTCTGAGCACTCAAGTAAAGGCTTGAGAGGCAGGAGATTGCTTGCCTACACCCTTGAGGGTCCCACTTCAAGTGCTTTATTTGTGAGGCCCTCTGCACATGGTATGAAACAAGGCGTCTATAGGACGAGTGGCACTGCCGGTGGAATATGTGACTTTGCAAAGAAGCTAATGAAATGACAGTGAGAATGCTTATTGATTGTGATTAAAGCTTACACTCTGAATATGAGTTAACATATAGTTATTTACAGAAGTGAACTATCATCATTTGGGATGTGATGTCTTATAGGGGGGGGGGGGGGGGGGGGGGGGGGGGGAGAGAGAGAGAGAGAGGGCATATGTGCGTTAAGAAAATTGTCTTGGAAATTAAAATATGTGCATCACTTCAGGTACTAATCAGGATGTGTTTAGAGAGAGAGAGAGAGAGAGAGAGAGAGAGAGAGAGAGAGAGAGAGAGAGAGAGAGAGAGATTAGGCTTCATCATGTATTTTGAGATATTTTGAGAGAGAGAGAGAGAGAGAGAGAGAGAGGGAGAGAGGGAGACAGATTTCATGCCAACCCTTGAGGCATCTTCCATAAATGATTCCAAATATTGTACAGAAATAATCCTAAAGCAGTGAACATCTATACAAAGTAGACTCAAGAGTTATACAAAGTAGCCTTCAGCTCATTTTGAGGCTTGAGGTGTCCTTCTATTAGGAGCAATACAAAGAAATAGTGAACATCTATACAGAGTAGACTGAAGAGCTATACAAAGTAGCATTTAGCTCATTTTGAGACTTGAGGTGTCCTTCTATTAGGAGCAATACAAAGCAATAGTGAACATCTATACGAAGTAGACTGAAGAGCTATACAAAGTAGCATTTAGCTCATTTTGAGGCTTGAGGTGTCCTTCTATTAGGAGCAATGTAAAGTAGTCACAAGCTTCTACTGAGCCTTGAGGTGTCTCTTAATTCCTTCGAAGTAAGTGATGGCGTAATCTTATTCGAAGCATCTTTTGCCTTGCCTGGTAAGTCTTCAACTTGGTCTTTGCTTGGATTTTCTTCAGGTGCTCTTGAACCACTTCTGCAGTGATATTCCTTGTCTCTATTTTTGTACTTCATGTCCTTTCTCAATGGAGCCGTGTGTTTTTGCATCTTTTACTAGAGCAATGAAATCATGGTCCATTGTAGATGCCTGCACTTTATTTGGCATTGTCTCTTGTTGTTGAGCAAGCATCTAAGAATACTTTTTTCTCTCAATGCTGGCACTTCAAATTCGAAGTCCTCAAACCTTCCTTGAAGCAACAAGTACTCAACATTTGCTTCTAAGAGCTAACATGTATCAGCCATCAAGTTCTAAATCATATCTAGGCATATCTCTCAATTTGCCTTCTACCTCCTTGCAAACTTGCATTCTATTGAGTAGAATATTGTTCTTTGGTTGAATATTATAATAATCGAATTTCTGCTTTTTGATTTGCTCGACCAAATAGGAGGACATTGATGTCACCATACTTTTGGAACATAAGAATGGAAGTGTTTACAGATCTGATTGACACTCTTTCTCTACATGGCCCTGCAAAATGCTTCATCGGATTTTTTGCATGCAAAATGCATTGTGTTATGTATCGGCAGTAAAAGAAATTTTGACATATTAGTCATAACAGCTGGCTGGAAGTTGCATGCTTTGGCTACAGTTCGATGAAGCTATGTAATTTTGTTTGTGGTACTTCTTCCTGCAACAACAACCACGTCTTAACTTGGATTCGCAAGAGACATGCGTCAAGAGGCCTTAATGCTGATTTTAGAGAGATGATTGGAATTGACATTTTGTACTTTAACGATTGTACTTGGTTGTCAAGTGTTTTGGCATGTATATTTTCATCTGCTTTGGAAGGTGTTTTCTACATTACCGTCTACTTACATGTGGGATTCTCTCTCTCTCTCTCTCTCTCTCTCTCTCTCTCTCTCTCTCTCTCTCTCTCTTTGGCTTATGGCCTTCCTTTGACATTGTCTGTCATAATGTTGGAACTATAGTTTCAATGCCTATGTGTAAGTTAGAGTGTAGCTTCTATGCCTACATTGACTATATATAGCTAATTTTTGGAATCCTATGTTCAAGGTGGAGAATGACATTGCAAAAAAATTCTACAAGAGTATTAGATACGGGAGATAAGAAAAGGTTTTCTTTTTTGTTATTTGAGAACACAAGCATGGGGAAGAATTTTTCCATTCTTATAGAACTATTTCAAAGTGTATTGTAGAGGTAAATTAAAAAGAATTGTATTAGAAATTCTTATCGATAGAATAGACCTGCATGTATGGCGTCAACAAATTGACAAAATCATAAAACTTAATTTACCTCAAATTCAGTCGACTTAAGAAATAGAGTAGCTTGTCAAGTCGCCTAAGCAGTTCTGAAGTTTGTAAAGATATATGTGGAAGACCTTTGAATGGTTCTTCAGGGACAATGGTACTTCATGAGTTTGATGAAGACTTTTTGAAGGAAGGGAAGAGCACCATGAGAACAAAATCACTCGAAAGTACATAAAGCTAAAATGCCATTATTTGAGAAATAGCAGAAACTTGGATGCTTGCTTTTGTATCTAGAACGTCTACATAGCATGCATGAGCATTAGCAGAGTGGGATGCTACTTTATGCTTGTTGCTTCTGGAAAAAAAAAGGAGCGTGTGTTGCTTGTTTCTTGATAAGGGCATTTTGTGTTTAGCTAAAGAATTGCAATTTTAGTTATCTAATAACAAAGTGGGTATGCTGGAGACCCAATACTATTTCTCTTCAAGCCCTATAATAGTATAGCAAGGGTTTTACAAATTTCTTTAGGCTTTTGAATGGTCGTCTCAGTTCTTGAGCAGTCGTGTTACTTAAGCACGTGAGCGTTACTGAGTTTTTTTTTTTTGCTTTGAAAGTAGGAGATTTGGCCAAGGAATTATTAGGATTTATGGGTTTCTTTATAAGTTATATTTTTGTCTTTTTTATATGAGCTTCATTAGGATTTATGGGTTTCTTTATAAGTTATATTTTTGTCTTTTTTATATGAGCGTCATTTTTTTATAGAAAGTAGCACAGCGTCGTGATCTGACCAATAGATTGGAATATTGTGCACAACAATATTGACCAAGGGTTCATTGGTCCAAACGTGATCAAGTAAAGTTTTATTTGTTGTTGTGAAAAGTGTGTTTGCAATGTGAAGCCTATGTTTTTTCATCATTCGTTGCAAGTGCAGCTGTGGTCGAGATTGTGTGAGCATGTTGATGTTGAAGTCACCAATAATAACAAGCATGTTTTCGCTGTTTGTATCTCTATAACTTTTTCTAGGTCATCTAAGAATGGTTGAATATTGTCAGTTGTTGGAAACCGATATAATGCAATTAAATGTAGAGGCCTGGAGTTGTTGATGTACCATATAAATTCAATTATGTCATAGTATATTGATGTGTGAGTTTTTGATGACGTAACATTTAACAAAGAGTCGTATAAAATGGTTGTGTTATGTTTGCTTTGTGTTGAGATTGCTTTTTAAAAAAATTCAAAGCCTATTAATGGTGTGGAATATGTGTTTACTTCTTGAAGGCAAGCGACATCAGTCATATCAATAAGTGGATGAGACTTTAAGTCCTCAATATGTTTTGGTAGTGATCTGAGATTCAATGTGAAGATGTTGATGGTGTTTGTATCTCTACAGTTGAAATATGGGACTGAAAATTTCCACTGGGATATTGAAATAAATCTAGCATGCTCCTCTCTTACAAAGTCGTCAACTGTAAAGTTTGACTGTTCTAAAGGATCTAGTAAAAATAAGTTTTCTTTCGTTCGAACTCGAGAAAGCGCAGTATATGTTAAACCGTGTTTAGTACACTTAGCAGGCGAGAATGCCATCGAATGGAATGAAAGTCCTTGAGAACGGTGTATGGTTCGTGCAGAAGCTTGTTGAATTGGGAATTGAGTTCTGTATGTTTTTTTACTTGCATTTTTAGTTACCTGGAATTCTTTTGTTATTGGGAATATGCATGTCCATGTGGGTTTTATGTCTGATCCATATAATACGTTGTGTTTTAGGCGTGTTTCTTGTCCTATTCTTTTATTGGAAAATTCAATCCACATTATTTTCTTGTTATTGCAAGTAGTTATGGTTTGAAAGTAGCCATCTGCTCCATTGACAAGCCCATCGTTTATGTCGTAGTTTCCTACACATAGCTCAACCAGCATGAGAGGTTTGATCTTTAGGACTGTTTGCAAAACAGCTGTTTTGTTCGTGTCATTCAAAATTAAGTCTAATGTAATAAGGGGATCGTCGTTTGCTTTCAATATGTATGTTGGCCCTTTCATAGCTTCAAAAACATTACTGTTGTGTCTAGCTGTGCTTTTTTGGGTGTAGAATAGGTGAGGTGTGTATGTGTCGAAGAAATTTTGCTTCAAGCAGCTACTGTTTAAAGCTTGAATATCAATGTCTATTTGTTCATTTTTTCGAATTCGGTTTAGCATGTCAATGAAACTAGTATCGTTTTGACGCATTACTTGTGTTAATTCATATTGCTTGAAGTATGTTTGCCAAATGTTTTTATCAAGAGAATTGATATTTGAAAAAATCCACTTGTCTCTTACTGGAGGTAGTTGGTAAAGGTCTCCAAAGCATAGTATATGTAAACCTCCAAATGGTAGATGATGTATATGCTTAATGGCTTACAATCGTTTGTCAATGTATGAAAACATGCGTGCTCCTACCAATGATATCTCATCCACAATGACCACTTTTAGCTCATTGTACGTTTTTGATAGGATGTCTAGTTGTGAATCCAGAACCTGCAATAATGTTTTTTGGTTTATTGGTATATGTAGATCTGAATGTATTGTTGTTCCATCGACATTGTATGCTGCTTTTCCAGTATAAGCCAACTTCAAGATCTTTGGTTTTAGTGGGTCACACAGTTTATCAGAGTTATAGTATCTAGCAAGTTGTTCTGCAATAGCTTTTAAGAGAACTGTTTTACCGGTGCCAGCTCCTCCAGTTATGAAAGCGAAGAGTTGTATCTGCGGGTCATGCTGTATTTTGTGCAGGACGTCATCAAAAAAAGCTCGTTGTTGTATATTCAGGTTCCTTATTTGTTCGTAGTGCTTGTTTGTTTCTAACATTATATTGGATTTTGAAATGTATTGGAATTTTTGGGCGTTGTTTGATCTTTCATGTACAAAATCAAGGTTCATGTTGTACAGCTCAATGTCTGTTGCATCTGTGACACTGATGTAGTTCCTGTTAATTTCGTCATTGTCGTCTGAGTTGTCTTCAACTATGTCAAAAGCTAGGTAATCAATGTTGTACCATTGTTCGTCAATTGTGTCATTTTTTTTGTAGTTATACTTTTCGTAGTTATCTTTGACCTGGTCTCTTTCTAGTTCAAATGCGTCTCTCCAGTTTGAGCATTTTTGCAGAAGGTCTTCTTCGCTTCCTCGGAAAGGTACATGTAAGAGAAGCATTTCTCTGTAGAAGTTCTCGGGGTCGCGTTTTCTGTTATATTTAATTGATCTAATGACCTTTGGTGTTTTTCGCTTCGCGAAGTTCTTGACGTAATTATATTCAGCAGCAATGTCAGCCAGCGTACAATTTTCTAAACGTGGAGGCCTTCTTTTATACTTTTCTATAATTGGTTCCCTCATAATGTCGACAGAGTCGTCCGGTAGGGCCTCCAACTCATGTCTGCGTTTTAAGATGAACACACGGTCTTGTAGAGGTGCTGTGTTGATGAACTGGAACTGGCGTGAAGCATGAAAAAGAGGTAAAGAAAGTATTAAATATACTGCTTGTTGAGCAGACATTTGCTGTGTATTCAATAGCGCTAATCCTAATTGCTTGATACGTGAAGCTATGCTTGAATTGCTTAGCTTTTCATGTTTGAGAATTTGTTGGAGAGTTTTTGTTAAGTTATTGTCAACTTTTGTTAAATATGATGTACAGTATAATGCTGCTGCATAAGGCTCTAAAATGAACTGGGAGTCAACATTTGCTTCCCAAATATTGATGATGTGTTTTGCAAAAGCGTTTGTTCGAATGTTTTGCAAGTTCCTTCTAAGGAATACTGTTGGATGCTTGATGGTTGTTGCGATTGCTCTAGAGTACGCTTCTTCAGTGATGTGCAGGTTTCTAATAAAGTCTTCATATTGAAGGGGTTTGTCTGTTTCTTCATATGTGTCTAAAAAGTCAAAAATATTTTTTGCATTCTCGATATCTGTTGAAGTCGGGTTTTCTAAAGGCTCGAGAATTGTAGTTGTTTGAAATGGTGGCTTTGGGAACTTAAATCTGCATTTTTTTCTATTATGTTTTTTACATGTGTGTGTATGAAGATGTGTCTGACTAGATTTCAGGTGCTCAAGAATGTTTTCTTTGTCACAAGATATATAAGTGTCGATAAAATTAGTAATTTCTTGTTGATTTTCTCCATTGTAGATAGGTGCGTCCTTTACCCAAAGTAGCCCATGGTCATATTCACTACCACGCGATTGGAACTCTGCGACGAAAAAAAAATCCTGTATGTGGCCATATATGTGCGATGTACGCTTTAACAATTGTCTTAGACATGATGTTCTATGGTGATAGTACCTGGCACATGTAATAGGATCTCCTCTTATAAGGTCATTTAAGTTCAGTGGTTTATCTTGCTTTGCAAGGCTAGTTGAAGCTAGGCTTTTGAGAACCTCTTGTAGTGGTTTCTAGTTGCGCTCGCCGCTTGTGAATTTGATAAAGAAGGTAGGTGGCCCGGGCTGGCGAATCATTGCAAAGAGATTTCTCCGAAGGCGCTCAAAATAGTCTGGAAAAGTTCTTAATCGTTCTAAATCTCTGTAGCCAATGTCTGTTTGTAAAATATCCTCAATGTTTTCTCTTGTCTTTACATCTCGTGCGCAAATTAGTCTGTTATTTAGTGAAGTTTTTCGCAAACGCACCCATGTTGAAGTGTAAATTTGGTCGATCATTGTTTTTATTACTTTGAAAAAGATGTCGGTAATATGATTTGCAAATCTTCGGTCACTATTCATGAGTTCCCATTGGCAAATTTCTTGGAGTGAGTAGTGGTATAAGGGAGGTGTATTTTGCCGTTGGCTCCCATAGAATAAGGTAGGGAAGTTCAATTCTTCGCAAATGTTGATCGATAAAAAGACCAAGCGGCTGCTTCCCCTTGCATGGTGCAGGAGTTAAAACTTTTGAAAAAGCATCAAAAAAGTCATTTGAGTCTGTGAAGTTGTGTAAGAGTGTGTCTGTGTGCGGTTCGGTTGCCTCTTCATGCAGGTCGACGTTTCTTTCATTGCTTATGTGAGTTTGATTGTCTTTTGCTAAGTCAATTGTTTCTAGTGTTGCACTCTCAAGCTCTGAAGATTGTCTATTTGTTTTTTCTTCAAAATCTCTAATGGTATTCATTGTATCGTTAACCTCAATTTTATGTTTTTTGTATAAAGGAGTTTTAACTAGTTCGCATATCGCATCAATAATAAGCCGAGGTTGAACTTGTCCACTTTTATAGATAGATTTTTACTCAAGTTTCCTCTTTATTGCAACTCCTATTGTTGTATGTTCGAAAGTCAGTCGTGGCAAGATCCTCTGTATTGTATCTGTAGTGGCTGGAACGTTGATTATGCTTCCTTTCAGTAAATACTGGCCGTGGTGCAAGTACTGGTGTATCTGCGAAAATGTATTTCTTGGTGCAACCAGGCGTTCTTCTAGCTCATTGAGAACTGAGACTTTTTTTATAGGTTCATTCATGCGTATTAAGAAAGGTGACAAGAACTTTGGCACCTTTTTTTTCTTGCAAAAGCTCATACAACTTTTGCATATTTTAATTGTTTTTTTGTTATTACTTGTACTAATTGCAGTGGAAGTTTCATGCTCAATGAAGCTTATCTCATATGAACATCTAGCAACAAGTTGTTCTTTAAAGAATAGGCGCCTACAACAACTACAAATTTTTGAAGCTGTTTGTTGGGCGCGCCTGTAAAAATGTTGTTCCAACTTTGCTGCTTCTGTATTGCTGATGTTAGCTGCTGGACCAAGATATTGTGTTTGCTTGTTTTTATTTTTTAGATAAAGCAAATGACGTTTTATTTGTTCAGAATAATTTTGCGGGAGGTTGAAGAGTTTCATAAAATGAAAGCAAACTTGTTCATGCGTGTTGTATTTGCTTTCTGTGAGCAAATGTAACAAGGAGTTATTCATATGTGTACTCCATGAAAGAGAGTAGTTCTGTGATCTTCTTTTGCAAATTGGAAATTCATGCTCCATTTCTTTGCTGATATTGTACTGTTTGAGAATGTGTGAGAGTCTATTCACAGTGGTCGCGACTAAAGCCTGGATATTAGGATTTTGCTGCAGGAATAGTTCTGAAGTTTGTTTTTTTGAGAGTTGTTTGTGCGTGAAAAAAAGAGTTGCAAGCTTGTTTTCTAAATCTGTGGTCCATTGAGTGTATGTTCGTTCTTTTGCCGACTTCTCTTCCCTCTTTTTCTTTGCTTTTAAAATTTCTGTAGTTTCTTCAAACTCTTCTTGACTTGACTCATTTGTTTCTGGTATAAAAATAAGGGGTTCATAGTGCCCATCTTTCCCGCATTCATCATGAAAAAGTAAATTCAATTGTTTTGAGTTGCTTGCAAAATTCACTTTGAAGATAATCAATTTAGAAGTTAAGCTCCAAGCATTGACATTTAACTGCAAGGCTCGTGTCAGACAAAATAAAATAACTGCATCTCCCCACAATCCTCCTGCTCTTGCTGGTAATTGCATCAACTGAATATACTCCTCGAAGCTATTAATATTATGAGTTTCGCGCAACCAAGATGCGCTCAAGTGGATCTCTACTGTTTCTTTTGCTGCTGTATCATCGAGGCTTAAATTTTTAAGGAGCTCAAAGACAGCTAGTTGTCTTAAGTTATGGCTCGAAGTCTGATTATCTAATAGATATACTATGCTATCAAATAAGCAATCACCAGCATTATAGTTAAATGCTTTTAGAGGCTGAAGATGTTTAAAGCTTATAGCATTTAAGTTTTTTTGCACCATGTTAGAAGCATTTGGGGTTAAGTCGTTGTTTGAAGGTACAAGAGGTTCAAAATGTCCAACGTGCATCGATCGGTCGTCATATAATATATGCAACTTGGTTGTGAATTCTGAGGAATATGGAATGTATGGCTTCGAAGTTGTTTTCGACCATAATGTAATACTTCTTTCAAATAAGCGTGCAAACCAAAAGATACAGAAGTGATCACCCCATAATCCACCATTAGTAGCTTGTAGTTGCATTCGGTGTGTGTATTCTTCTAACGAATGTACTCCATGCAAACTTACTAGGAAATCATTACATAGAAAAGTATGTATGCAATGAAGTGCATTGTGATCTTCTCTATTCATAGCAAGAATGAAATCTGAAACAATAGCATGCCTCAAAGCAGTTGACGATAAAGAGTGTTTTAGAAAATAGTTGAATGTGTCAAATAGACAATCTCCGGCGACGTATACGTAGTCTTCTGGAATTTGCGGTATAACATTGTCAAATGTAAGTCTAGTTGTAAGACAATTACAAGTTTCTAGCATTGCAAACAAGGTACAAGTTGCTTCAAAAAAGCTAGGGTTTATTGACCACGTAACAAAGTTCACTAGTGAGGTATTTATACAAGCATATTTTGACAAAATGCTTTTTTTAATGTCTTTTTTAGGGAAAAAACAAATCAGACAGAGGTTATTTACCACACTATACCAATATCTACAGAGGAGTTTTGTGCAACGGAGGTGTCTACAGGGATTTCAAATAGCTGATAAAAAAAAAAAGATGTCTTGTTGTCCTTCTAGGTGAGCCACTGGATAGCAGGTGTTTTTCTCCTTCTTCAAACCATGGTACTCTAGAGAAGCATCATCCAACAAATTCCTGCATATATAAAAATAGTTTATCAACATTAAAAATAAAAAGCCAGTACATTCAAAACTGAGTTTGCTCTAGAAGGGAACCTGCGCTACATATCAAGCTCGTTGGTGCTTTGCAGGAACCTCATCGTACCCCACTAAGAAGTTATTGCTGTCTACTTTAAAGTGTCCATGCGTTCGGGTGGAGCTCAGTTTTTTGTAGAAGTCCCTTTTATTTTTTTTAAAGTACGTTTCAAGCGGCTCTTCAATTTTCAGCAACAAGGGAACCCATTTATCAACAATGGATATCCTTATGTAGCTGTTGTCGCCTTCAATTGCGCCATTTACGCCGGGAATGAGAGTAGGGCTAGTAACTTGTGAGCAGCGTGTGCAGTACTGTTCGTTTGGCTGAGAGTGCGAAGTAGAAGGCAATGCATCGTGAATTATGGTTCTACATTTCTCACAGCCTGTAAAGAAAGGCGTGCTTGTTGGAGAAAAGAGCAGACAGCCATCTACCTGCGCAATCCGTGTCGAAAACTGTGAGTAGGATTTTCATTCCTTTGGTTTTTAAGGTATTGAGTATTGATACCTGTTTGACCATTTGATTTTTCTTTTTCCAGAAATCGGCGACTTGCATCAATTCTAATCTCCGATCGGCATCATTAACAGGCGCGATGATTGTTGATGTACGAAACTGTAGTGAGCGTGCACCAAAGAAAGCTCCTGAGAATAAGTTTTTCAAAGTGAACATTGCATGCTCCTCTGTGCGAAACTCTTGCACAATGTAGTTTCTATCGTCTTCGCAAGCAGTGTTGAAAGCCACCTTTTTTTGCATACATAACAACATGTCAGTAGGCTCAAGAAAGGTTTTTTTTTTCACTAGCTAGATTAGATTGTACCACATGGTTTTATATATCGGGACGTACAGTTTGGTAGTCAGCTTCTGCAGTGCCGTCCGCGAAATCAAACTTGTATATAATCTCTTGCCTTGTTGTTGTCTGAGGGCCTCTGTCTTGCATTGCGACAACTGAAACTATTTCCTCTTGCTCTCTGTCTCCTTGTGCTTGAACCAGACTAGAAAGAGTTGCACTTGGGAAAAAAAGTATTTCACATGGCTGCGGAGTCATAGTTGATATCAACGAGCTCCCAGTAACTATGATGATAGCTGGTGCATCGCCTTTATCAAATTTAGGGTTTTTAGGATGAAGCCTGAAGTTTTGTATGCGCACTCAGGTCCTTTTTTTTATCAACTTTTCAAATTGTTGAATTTCATCCTTGTTTATTTGTAGTGTGACTGTCACAAAGCCCTCTTTGTCTGTTAAGTCTGCACGCAGGACTGGAAATGAAGGACTGATATTTTGGTCATAGGTTCCGTAACGGCTCAAAATTAGTCCTTCAAACAGGTCTCCATGTCGCATTCTTTCTGAGAGGTCAGTTACTTGCATGACCTTTTCAACCTTTTTTTGCTGTTCCTTCATGTTTTTTTGAAAAAATAAGCCATGTGTGAGTAGTTGGGAAAAACATTTTCTTTCTTTGAAAAGAACAACCACCTCCTGTTTACGGCTATGCTATTCATTAATAGTTTGCTTAGGTGGAAGTGATATGATGTTAGTAAACCTTGCTATAGGTAAAATAATGGACTTATTCTAGAGTGTGAAGGACTGTTGACCTCTTGGTTAGTAGCCTATATGATGAAGAAAATCCTTGTTGGAACTATGGCTCTTGATCTATGTTGAAAACCACTGCGTGAACTATATTTTTTTGCAGCTGCGCAAGATCCCATGACAGGCTCTTATAGTTCTAGGAGACATGCACGACTGCTTGATAAATTCCTCGATGTTTCAGAGAGATGCATCTGATCCTTGAGAGGTAGTTTTAGGAACTTGCTACCACTATATAAAAGATGTTTTGTTTGTGCCATTCAAACATGGAGTTAATTCCAACATTAAGGAAAGCAACATTAGAGTAATGTACTTATTCTAGAGTATGAAGCGATGTTGACCTCTTGGTTAGTAGCCTATATGATGAAGAAAAATCTTGTTGGAACTATGGCTCTTGATCTATGTTGGCAACCAATATGCGAACTATATTTTCTACAATTGCGCAAGAGTCTAAGACAGGCTCTTACAGTTCTAGAAGACGTGCAAGAGTCTAAGACAGACTCTTACAGTTCTAGAAGACATGCACGGCTGCTTGAAAAAATCCTTGATGTTTCAGAGAGATGCATGTGATTCTTGAGAAGTAGTTTTAGGAACTTGCTACTGCTATATAAAACATGTTTTGTTTGTGCCATTTAAACATGGAGTTAATTCTAGCATTAAGGAAAGCATCATTAGAGTCTACGCTCTCCTTTTTTACTTGTATTGAGTAATCCGTGTATTAAATAAGTATACCAGCATGAACCACTGCGCATGCTAATTTTTCTTATTTTTTTAAAGCTGATATTGGATCTATGGCGAGTAATTAACGTCCTCTAATTATTCAATTCATCATCTCAATTACTGGTTGGGCCTCTCTTTTTTGTGTTAGTCATTAATAGCAGTAGGTCATACAAATCGTGTTCTAGATTCTATAGTTTTTTTGGCTGCGTTATGAGTTAATACTTCTAACTGTAAGAGGGGAGACAATTATTTTTCAAAGTGGTTGTAAAGCTGCTATAAATAAGGCATTCAAAAATTCCCAATGTCATGAAGACTCAATTTCAAACTTGTTTCCATTAGATTGGCAAACAGTCTTAAATCATTCCATCGACTATGTGTGGAGGCAGGGCTTATTGGACTCTCTTCCCTTTTTTTGTACTTTGAGGTTGAGAACTTCCTTGACTCCAACCATTTTTCACTAAAATAAGGTGTGTTGTGTGTGTGTGTGTGTGTGTGTGTGTGTGTGTGTGTGTGTGTGTGTGTGTGTGTGTGTGTGTGTGTGTGTGTGTGTGTGTGTGTGTGTCTATGTGCATATCTATTTTGGAAGTGTCGGCCTGCAAGCGCTCAAGGATTTCTAATTTGTGAATCCTGAGTCTCCAAGCTTCCAAACTCCCTACGTTAGCAACGCTTTGTCACACACATTTGGAGCTCTTTTTTTTTCCCCTTTTTATCTCAACAAGAGCTATTTTCATTTTAGAGCTACTCCTTCTAAGACACTTCAAGGTGATTAAGGCCACATGGCTTCGCTTAGTTTGTTTTCAGCAGAGCTACAGCCTTAAATGAGTAGGGGGTCTGCTACCTTGGTATAGTGGGAGTAATTGCCAATAGGAGGGAAGATATGGATGTAGGCATCTTTCCCCTTTCTTAATGTACTATAGGATTGTTAGGCCAGTGGCAGAGAAAAGTACAATGCGCTCAGCAAAACTTCGGACAGTAAGTACAATGCCTTGTTTGTAATGGCATCTAGAAAGAGAGGGAGGGAGAGAGAGTGGGAGGACTACATTACAGGAGATTAAATGAGGGCCAGAGATAGACCGGCCGTCCCCCGTAGAGGGGGAGAAAGAAAGAAGTCATGTTGTTGTACCAAGTTTCCTGCCCACAGTGAATTGATATTTTGTCATGGTCGATGGGTGTTGTGAATATAAGAGGCTATTTTCAAGGGTTCTATAAGAGGGTGTGTGTATGTGTGTGTGTGCGTGTGTGTGTGTGTGTGTGTGTGTGTGGGGGGGGGGGGGGGGGGGGGGGGGGGGGGGGGAGTTTTTAAGCGTCATATGTACAGTCTGGAGAAATTGCATGTTTTTAATATACCGGGTCATGAGCTTAAGCTATGTTGAACTTTCAAGATCATGTATGTATGCGAGAGAGAGAGAGAGAGAGAGAGAGAGAGAGAGAGAGTTTGTGTGTGTGTGCGTGCGCCTATATATATATATGTGTGTGTGTGTGTGTGTGTGTGTGTGTGTGTGTGTGTGTGTGTGTGTGTGTGTGTGTGTGTGTATATATGTTGTGTGTATGTGTGTATGTATGTGTTGTGCATGTCCGTGTGTGTGTGTGTCTACATGTGTTTGCATACACATGCATGTGTGTGTGTGTGTGTGTGTGTGTGTGTGTGTGTGTGTGTGTGTGTGTGTGTGTGTGTGTGTGTGTGTGTGTGTGTGTGTGTGTGTGTTTGCGTACGCGTGCATGTGTGTGTATGCGTGTGTACATATGTACACAATGAGTGTGTCTATGCGAGAGAGAGAGAGAGAGAGAGAGAGAGAGAGAGAGAGAGAGAGAGAGAGAGTTGTATGTGTGTGCAGATATATGCAATGAGTGTGTCTATGCGAGAGAGAGAGAGAGAGAGAGAGAGAGAGAGAGAGAGAGAGAGAGTTGTATGTGTGTGTGCATATGTATGCAATGAGTGTGTCTATGTGTGTATGTGTGTGCGTGTGTGTAGTTTACAAGGGACTAAGGCTCATCACAATATAAATCAGATAGAGAAAAGGTTACAATCTCTTGATTAACAAAACACTAGCAATTGACCATATTACAGCAGTGTGCCCTTTCCAAATCATGTAAAGATGTTTATTGCAAAAGATTTGTAAGGTAAGGGTTTCCTCTATGCTTTGTAAGGTAAGGTAACTGTGTGTGTGTGTGTGTGTGTGTGTGTGTGTGTGTGTGTGTGTGTGTGTGTGTGTGTGTGTGTGAGAGAGAGAGAGAGAGCGACAGAGAGAGAGAGAGAGGAGTAATGGCAAGAAAAAAATGAAAAGCCTTTGTAGATCTTTTGAATGTCGAAGAAATAAAACAAGGAAATTCTGAGGACGACAAAAAAAATTCCTCTAAACATTGGAATTTGACTCAGTTAGTATGAGTTCAGTACATGTTGCCAAATGGGAGCTTAAACTTATTATGCAGGAGTATGTTTGACTGTATCGCAAGGAGATCTCGACGAACATTGCAAATTGAACCAAATAGCACGATGTCAGCACGTGTTTCCAAATAGAAATTTAGACTAAATATGTGCATATATGTCTGTGTGCAGCACAAAGAGAGAGAGAGAGAGAGAGAGAGAGAGAGAGAGAGAGAGAGCACGTTCCGTTTTTCAACTTAAGCCACAATTTTTTATAACCTTATTGACTTGATTCACATTACATAAAAGATCTTATGTCAAGTAGCTAAAGGTAATTATGTACAACATTGACGCAAAAAAGCTTTTTTTTTTTACAAACTACTAATATCTAGAGTCCATGGCTCGAAAAATAGAAAGTATATACATTACTCATTCCAAGGCCTCAATCCTGTGTCTCTATTCAATTCTACCCCAAAATGTTGACTTCCTGCTGTTGCATTCATTAGATCATACGCAGGAGGCCTTTCGTCTGGATCAGGAGACATGCCTTTCCAAATCCAACGGCCAATGTGTGTCTCTAATGGCTTATCTGTGTGGTTTTCCTCTATCTTCACAAGTTTCAACAACTTGCTGATAATATAGCTAATAGAATATATGTCGTGGCTGGTGGAGGGGTGTAATTGTTTGTTTGCTGAAACACTCAGGAGCCAACCAAGGATGTTTTTTTGGGCATGTTGTTGCAGACGCATACTTGTAATCTGCAAGGCGTGGTATGTACAAAGAAGCACTAGCTCTTGTCGAACTGCTCCAGCCCCCAATGCCTGCGTACACAGTGTCTGTGTCCTTTGGAAAGTGGAGTAGTATATTTCCAGGCTCAAGATTGTTATGCAGAATATTTCTTGAGTGAATGAAGTCTACATTTCGGAGCAAGGATGAAATGATGTGAAATACATTCCTTCGAATACGATCTAGACTGCACATGTCCTCCACAACATGTGGTAAGTCTTGTGGAGGAGGTTGTGTTTTATTAGCGTTGGCTACCCATAGCCACCCTTCTAAACTACCCCCATTCCAAAAAGGAAAAATTCTAATTGGTTGTGCTGCATGTCGACATAGCCCCACTGCACTTATAATTCCCCGATGAGCAACTGGGAGCTGAGTTGCTTCTAATGCTGCATGACCATCCAATGTATGGTTGGCTCTACTTGAATGGACAATCTTAGCTGCGTACTCTTTCTGCGAAAAGTTTCTATCCAACACCTGACACTTTCCTACAGTTCCAAAAGAACCAGCTCCAAGACGGGCATTTGGCAAGAACACTATTTGTGAACGCTCTAACTGAAAGAGAGGAGGCGCAACAGCTCTAAATTCATTACTCAGAAGTAGTTGTCGGACTTGGCTGCTTGTCATTGCATATGTACTTTTACTCTGTCTATGTCTTTTGTTCCGCTTGTGTTGTTGAGCGTTGTATAGCTCCTCAATCAACAATATTTTCTCGGAAATGTCTTCTCTTTCTGTAAAAGGCTTTTCAAGTAGATTGATTGAGCATCTCATTTCACCTAGCGCCTTCACACACTCATTTTGTATGGTTTTGTTGTTGACTAAGTGAGCCTCAAACTGCAAACGCAGACATGTATTTTGGAGAATACCCTAGACCAAGGGTACAACACAATCAGTAACTAGTTTGAGGTCTTTTTGGCCTGGATCGAATAGTTGGCGCAACTCTTCTTTTGTTAGTTGTAGCAGGAAACGGAGCATTGTTGCAATAAGCAAGTGGCGCTCATGTTTCTCAAGATGGGCTCCTCTATCCGTGTTCCTATTCTGAAATAAATTTTACATATCACTGAGTCTAGTCCACTGGTTGAAAAGGTTGATGCAACATCGAAACTTTATAACAAATTTAGCCACAAAATATAACCAATGCTGTAGTAACTAAATGTCGTTCATGTGTTTTATATCCTTCTACATGTTCGTCTAAAAGGTTTATGCACTTACAGGCATCTACTTAGAATCTAAGTCTTAAAATAAAGAAGAGATGTAGCCACTTGCTCTAGTAGTGAGTGCTTTGTATATATGAAAGTGTTTTCACAAAGGCTAGTGGCATTTTTTATGTAACTGTCACTCAGGTATAGACCTTTTATTAGGTAGTTGTCATTAACTAAGATTTGAATTAAATGTTTTTTTTTTAGAAATGGGCACCGAGTAAAGTCCTTCTTAGCAGTTACTAGGTTCCTCACGTAAAGGTTCGAGGGACTCCATTAGAGATCCTGCTTTTCTTATATGGATTTCGGAAAGGGAGTTTAAAAGACTGAAGAGGCATCTCGTAGCTACATAGTGCGATGTATTGTTAGCTTTAGTAAGGTGTCTATTGCTTAAATCGGTGCTTGTGTTTATGTACTTGGTGAAATTTTCAACCGATAAGGAAGTCATTCATGCCATAATTCTCATTTTGGAAAAGCAATGATATTATTTGCATGACTCTACATACCGCATGGCCTCCTTACGCTTCTCTGTGGTATATTTGTAATTAGAAGAATTCTAGCAACCAGAAGGTTGAACATACAGAAACGATTTGACCTCAAGGTACACCACGAAGCAAGCTCTAGTAACCGAGGTGCTGATGTGGGCAAGCAAGTTAGGGAGGTAAATGTGTTGTTCGTAGCCTGAACCTCAAACAATAATTAGCTCTTTTTTCAAACAATGGGAAATAGGGACAAAACAGAAAGGGGCCTGCATACAAACCTAGGTGGCTCCCATACCCAAGTATATTGTGCTGAAGAATCGAGGCAGGCCAAAATAATATGGCGACAATGTCGGCAGCAAGGAAGTCACCAATCAACCTAAAGACTGGTTTTACTTGCTGTATGGTTTGCTGGAGGATATTGTCGGTGGCCAACAATTTGAGTTAATTGGACGAGTTTGGTAAAATATGCTTGTTCATTTTCAATCAAGCTTGAGTATTTTATCTTTTGACTGCATCAGGATTCCTACACAGGCATTTTCAATCAAGCTTGAGTATTTTATCTTTGCCTGTGTAGGAATCCTGACTCCATCAGGATTCCTACACAGGCAAAGAAGGTAAATCTAGCACTAGGAGGCTCATCAAGGACATATGTCTTTTGCAGATAATGTGGTTCAGATAATTTTAGTACCTAGGACTCTCCTCTAACACCAACTTAGTTTTGCCACCTAATGTTATCCATTTATACCAATATATAAATATAGGCCTAAATTTCTAGTTGTTATTAGCGCAAAAGACATCAAGGACCAAATATATGTTTTTGAGTTCTAAAGTTTTCCTCTATGAAAGGTTGTAATCATTCGTCGGTGCTTTAATTTATGAGCCAAAAAGTTGGGTTTTGTTTCCCCCCAATTGAAATATGCCTTTTTTCTAATGTATTTTAATTTTTTGGTAACATGATAGAGAATTTAAATGTTGCTGTAAGTCAAAGAGCCATTTTTTCCATTGCTCAATAGTGAAATTTCATAATGGAGCAAGGTGTTGCAGACACCTGCTTTCACTAATGTGAAGATCATACAAAAAAGGCGGTGATGTAGACTGCAAGAGGCATGGTCAATATGATGAATGCCATTGCAACAATGTAGTAGACATGCAAGACTGTAGAGAATGTAAAGAGGGAAGGTGGATATGAAGAAAATTAGCCATAGGGAAAATTCATGTTGAACATCACAAAAGGGATATTCTCTGCGAATACTTTGTATCAAAGCTAACGTAGAATATTACTTGCATATAAGCTTGCCATGTACAGTAAAGGACTACTACTTTGCCATGTACCCTAGCACCATCCAATGTACATTTATTTCATTGAGGAATATGAGTCACATTTGCGAACAAGTTGCTATTGTATGTTTGTCTGCTTCATTTTTTTTGTTTGAGTTAAAGAGTAACGTAATATTGTTGGGCTATTGTTTGTACAAAAAAAGTGAGGAATATTCATATGATGCAAACTATTTTTGTGAGCAAGAGTATATGACATGCTTGTATATATCTAAAACAAGTAGAAAAGCCAAGCATCATTAATAGCTGCGCATTAAACTAGTATTTCAAACTCTGTGCGGTGTGTGTGTGTGTGTGTGTGTGTGTGTGTGTGTGTGTGTGTGTGTGTGTATCCAATTCACACATAAAGCATTGTCAACTGAAAGTTCTATTTCAAATGCACTTTAATTTTGAATAAAAAGGTCAATAAGCTCACATCTCGTTATCGGCACATAAAACAAACTAATAAGTTACATCTTGTTTCTCGAAAACTTGAGGAAAGATCAACGTGCTGTATGTTTGACACTTTGTCAGTGTCAGACGTGCACCTTGACCCTTTTTTTTTGCATCCAAGTACTACTCTGACGTACTCATATGGAGCCTGCAACTCCACGAGTACCTCAGTTCAACTGTTTACAACAACAAAGAGAAAGGAACAATGGAAGGTAGCTTATTCAATTCTCAACAAATTATTTAGACAAGTACTTTCCCAAAGCTTCTGGACGAAGGAATAAATGTAGACACCATGCTCAAAAGTGTGTGACTAGTTTACTAGCATGCTTGCAGGCAAAAAGAGTTTTTTAGCTAACTTGCTTTTGGAAACCTCACCCCTCAAAAAACCTCTATGTGGCATGACTCAAAACATGGAATTTTACAACTTTATTTTCTCTTTTTCTTACCTCTACACAGCTCGATGTGGCCATCATAATCAAAATAGCTCCACCAATATGTAAGATGCCTCTTTCTCTTTACCTTGCTCTACAAACAAAGAAAAAAAGTTAGCAACCTGTGATACCAAGTTTCCAATAATAAGAAAACCATGGTGTACATGTAAGTCAACAGCAAAAGAGCAATAGAATAAGGAACGCAAAAGACAATTCTGCAGCTTAGTACATAATTCACCGTGTCTTTCTTGAACATTTCATTTTGCAAGTTTTCCTGGTTTCAACTAACAGTATGAAGGGGTTTCAGCTTCGTAAACAATTGTGATTTCCACAACATAGCACTGCTTCTCAAACTTCGACATGTTGTTAAAGTCTAGGCCTAGTACCTAGTATTGCTGAGAACATGAAGCAGTTGCTCTAGACGCCATAACATTTGGGAATCGTGCCCCACTAGCAGAGAACAGTTCAGGGGCTGTTTGGGGCTGGAAACATGGCAAAAAACAGTAAATACAGCGATCTAAATTTACTGGTTTTAGGCAGGAATCAGAGGGTTTACGCTAGTGCAAGTGAGATCCAGCAGGGAAATTGATTTTGCGCAAGTTATGGGATGTTATGCTACCGAAATTTGGCCAAATCAGGTAGTATCTAGCGGGATACAGGTAAAGGATTCCCAAGACTCTACTCTGTAATTTACCCTCTCAAAGAATAAAGAAATACCGAAAGGGGCGCCAATTTTGGGGCCTACAAGTTGTTGGCGTCTGCTCGAGGCATTCTAGCTTCCGAGCCGTGTTTGTATTCAAGCGTTAATTCCCGTCGCAGGTTCTCTTTGCAAAGTGCTTTGTGTGTGTGTGTCTAAAGTAAAGAATTTCAGGTGAAAGCCAAAGCCTCCCGCCCCACGAGTTGGTTTCAAGGTTCCATTGCCGGGATATCAATCACTTTTTCCTCAAAGAGTGAGCCTCGGTTGTTTTGGGTAAAGATACAGAGTGCAAGAATGCGGGATTACACTATGGCCGACAAAGGGAAGGGCATTATGGAAGAGGGTTCCTCTTCAAAGGACAAACAGGAAATCCCTATGGTTTTCGAGATTGTAATGAGAAAGATAACATGCTGGAATCAACGATGCTTCAAATTAAGCCAATTTTTTCTAGTTTACACATTTTTCACTTATTTATCAATAGCGACCTTTGTTGGAAAAGTGAGTAGGGAAAATTTACTAAGTCACCGTAAAAAAAACCTAGCAGTAGCACTTTCTACCAGAAAAGGCAGAAGAAGTTCCAGCAACTTGCAGTGCACCTTCTCAGTAAGACCAGCAAGGAGCCTAGCATTTCGATCCTACAGAAGCAGATAGCGTTTTTTGGCTGCAAATCAAGCCTAGCTTTTTTTTTAATGCAAGTCAGCCTAGCATTTTCAGTTTGGAAGTCCAACCTAGCGTTTGCAGATTCTGGTGGCAAATCAAATAAGCACGCCAGCATTTTGAATTTCCAGCACTTAAATGCCATAGATTCAGCCTTAGCCTCGCAGACCTCACCTGCCTGCAACAAATTCTCATTGTACCGTGGACTCAGTCAACCTTTTCAAAGTCAGCCCTAAACGGTCCTATATAGGTAAAAGTGGTTATTGACTTCCACCCAACAACAGCAGCCCACCAAAGGAACCTTCACACCGGACCAAAATAGCCCAAAGCTTTCTTGGCCTCCTTGGCTTGGATTTTTCGCAACATGAATGCAGCTATACACACTACGTCTACATTCCACCGACAAGCTTCCGCCACAGCCTAGCACTAGTCTCAGTCAGCTCAGAGTCTAGCGTGGCATTTTGTGAGCCCCTGTCTGATGAACACCCCACCTTCTCTTGCATAGCGCAACCATTTTCGCACTCATGTGAATGAGCGCATCAACAAACTCTTATATGTTAGCGAACCAAGAAGTAATTTTGAGTTCCTCTTGCTGGTCATGCCCTGATTTAACGGTTGCTCAGCCTACCAATGCTGGCCTATGCAGACATTTCTGGTATTCGAGGAAGAAGTGGAAGCAGCCAATGACAAAGGTTAGTGTCCACAGGACCCGCAATATCAGCTTCCAACCAGCATTCCCCTTAAACATCCTAAGGGTTGGTTCTGCATCAGCTTATCAGCTGCTTGAGGCTCAGACATCAGCATTTTTAGCCCTAACAACAGTGTACCACAACACTCAACTTGCTGCAGGACCATGCTACAACACTGCCAGCAGCGTGTTTTTCCCGTGCTTCAGCCACAGCAGGTCAATGTTCTCAGCCTTCAGCCCCTTGCTACATCATCATCATTGTCACCATCATCGTCACCGTCGACGACATCCCGTAACAGGTCCTCGCTGCATTGGCCAAGCCAAACCCAAAACAGCCAGCAATTTTTAATTTGCAGCCAGGCCAGCCAACATTCTGTATTTTCAGCCACAATACCACCACATTAGCAGTTCCATAGCAGAGAATTTAGCTTTTCCAGTTTTCAGCCTAGATTCCAAACGACGAACCAGACCAGCACACCAGCATTTTCAATTTCCAGCACTTGAACGCCACAGATTCAGCCTTAGCCTCGCAAATCTCACCTACCCGCAACAAATCCTCACTGTACTGTGGAGTCAGCCAACCTTTTCAAAGTCAGTCCTAAGCAATTCCATATAGGTGGAAGCGATTGTTGACTTGCACCCGACAACAACAGCCCACCAAAGGAACCTTCACGCTGGGCCAAAATAGCGCAAAGTTTTCTTGCCCTCCTCGGCCTGCATTTTTTGCAACATGAATACAGGCTGCAAGGGCTGCCCTCGAAGCTGTAGCCCTTGCTGCTGAAAATGAGTTACTGGAGTACCAGCCAGATATGAATGATTGGGCCTCATGTAAACAGAATAGAATTAGCAAAGAGTTGCCGCACAACAAGAAGCAAATCGTGTTGCTTTAGAACGCGAGCGCGACGTACAAAAAAAACGAAAAGGACTAAGAAAGAAGGAAGCGGCATCACGAAGTGCGGCCTTGGAGATCGAGCCAGAGGCTCAAAGAGACCTGCGCACTCAAGAGTTGGTTCAACAAGTACTTGCCTCGAAGTCTGAACCAGCCAAAGTTTGTAGAAGTTCCTCAAGTGGTGCAAGCCACGATGCGGATGCCAACAACCCAGTCACAGAAAAGTTGACTTTCAGTAAGTATGATGGTAAGATGGATGCTACCGTTATTCATTCTTGGTTGTATCAATTTAATGCTTTATTTTGCGACAACTAAGGAGACAGGAAATAGAAAAGTTTTGACGGCAGCTGTGTACCTTGCCGGTGATGCCATTAATTGGTACCACGCATGACAAGAGGCACAATTAGCTGCGCACCTAGAGGAAGCTGACCAACTCATGCCCCTTTCATCAGTTGGACTGATCTCCAAGACAAGCTCAAGGCGCGGTTTATGCCAGCTCAGTTCCTCGTGCGATTGGAGGACGATTGACGCTCTCTCAAGCAAAATGTATATAAGAAAACTAGAGCTAGCACTATTTAACAGAAGAGGCAACAGGAGCCAAGTTCAGCAGGTACCTTCTCAGCAAGACCAAGCCTTGGTGGACCTTCCCTCCAAGCAGTAGATCCCCCTTTTACTAGCGTTTTTGGAAAGCATCACAGCCTGGCATTTTGCATCATCACACCATCGCTAGCAAGTCCCACTGCACAGCATTTCTGCATCAGCATCATTGCCAACAGAAGATCTCACCTAGCGTTTTTGCAGAACCTCAACCTGGCGTTTTTGTCATCAGCATGCCTAGCGTTTTTTGGGATCCCATGACTAGCATTTTCAGTAGATACCACCCACAGCAATGCAGCAATTTTCAGCAATGAAGTAGTTTCAGATTCAGCCCAGAAAGACCATCAATTTCAGCCCTTAACAATCTCTGTTTCCAGCCCTAAACCTGCAGAATTACAGCGACAAAGACCCACAAAAACAGCCCCCAACATCAACGTTTTTAAAATAGTAGTAGATTTCAGCCAGAGTGTTTTTTTTAGACAGCAGTAGAAAGATCGCAGATTTCAGCCCTAGTGTCAGCCTCATCATCACCGTCGCCATCATCGGCGTAGCCTAGACTTGCATCAATCCCATACATTCCATTTGTAATAGATTGTGCAATCATAAGTAGGCCACTCTCGCGACGAAAGTGAGGCCTTCGAAGGAGGGGTTTTACGTCATCTCTGGTGTCGTGTTTCTCTTCTCTCTATCTCTCAGTCTCGTACACTTGCACGCACAGTGTCCACTCACTTTGTTCATGATCATAGTACTCTCCATTAAGAACGGAAGGCTCTCCCTTCCATAAGAACAAAAAGAACCTTGAGCACAGTTCGGAGCACTCGTCTTGAGCAAAGCGCAAACATTCATTCCACTGCACCTTGCACCATGGAGCGGTGACAAATCGCATATTTGAAGGCCCTTCATGAGGTGGAATTACCTAATAAGGGAAGGCCTTTCACCTGATGCAATTACCTAACTAGAGAAGGACTTTCGCTCTATGCTGCTTTCAGAGGTGACTGCTCTCGCCTTGATGACTTGTGGTCTCGCACAAGACGTTTACATGCGTGATAGAATTTTCAAGGAGATAGTTTCAGCGGGCTGAGTATCTAACAAGCTCTAAACTATTTCCAGGCGATGCAAAGCGAGCACTACTCTCTACATGAAATAAGCGCATCTCTCTAGATGCAGTCACCTAGTCTTGCAGCTTAAAGGCATGTTGCTATTTGGAAGATGCAGAGATTTACAAAAAAAAGTTATGAGCTTGTTCTGAACAGATGCAAAGCAAGGCATCTCTCTACTTGGCAAGCACTGCCTATGTACACCAAATATGACATACTTCGGAAAGCACAAACAGTACTTGAAGAGCTTCCCATCCAAAATGTCATCTCTTCAAATGCATTGATTGCGACATATGTGCAGCAACAGCAAGTGTGTCTCTCCAAATCAGCCATTTACCGTTCCGTCCTGGAGGCTATACCTGTCACAAAGTGATGACGTGGCGGACAGCAGAAACCCTAATTTCTGCCAGAAACCCTAAAATTCCTGCAAACCCTAATTTTTGCCAAAAACCCTAAATTCCGGAAATCACGGAGGCGGATTATTAAAATATATATATATATATATATTTGGAAAATGATGAGCGACGCGAATTTTGCTTTTTCTTTTTTTTTTTAAAAAAAAGAGAAAAGACTCTCTAAGAGAGAGAGAGAACTGATGCTTTTGATTTTAAAAGCTTTTGGGGCTCTGCTTTTGGGCATCCCTTGTAACCTTTAAATTAGTGGTGAGGGCCTCACTTCTCAGAGCATCTGGACGCAGAGTCTGAGAGTGAAACCCTAACCGCTCTCTTGTACTTTGATGATTGATTAATACAAAAAGAAATACCGAAAGGGGCGCCAGTCTTTGGGGCCAATATCTCTAGGCACGGAACTCTGCCGGGCCAGTGCAAATCTATTGTGATCTGTGAATTGTTTTGAAGTGGTTATTTGGTGTTGTCGCGGTTGATTCTTGACTTGGAGTGTCCAAGTTTGTTACAGTGGTATCAGAGCACGGCCGATTTCTCTTCTACGGGAAATCCGATCCCCGAATTTTTTTTCCGCGGCACCTATGGCTTCAGTCAATGATCAGTCGACTCCCTCTGCATCTGGAGATGCGGGCTAGGATCACAACGAAGATTCTGACAGAGAGTATGGCCCGCCTCGGCCTACTCGGGCGGAGCAAAGAGAGATGGAGCGTCGTCAATTGATTGGCGATGCAACAAAGATGATGCTCAATTTTGCCAAGGACCCGAAGATGGCAAAATATATGAACCAGACCTCTTTGAAAGAGGTACAGACGGAGTGGCAAAGAACCACAACACCACTCCCGAAACCCGCTCTCAAGAAACCTTCTGCCTCCAAGAAATATACGGAGAAGGAACTGGAGAACGTGGTTGATGCACAGATTGCTCAGCTTTTTGACACGCAAAAGAAAGCCAAAAAGCACGGCAAAAAGCAGAAGAAAGGCACTGACTTCCCGGGATATTTGGGTCGTCGGTCGACATTTGACAAGGCAAAGAAATTGAAGAAGCGCGTCAAGTTTGAAGACCTACCCAGTTCTTCTTCTTCTTCTTCTGACAGTTCTTCTAGCTCCTCGGATTCGAGCGAAGAAGACAGAAAAGGTAAAAAGCGAAGCAAGAAGAAACGCTTTGGAAAGGGCAAGAGAAAGGCAAAGAAGGCTAAATCTCGCCCAGAGACTGACAGTTCTACTGAGGACTCGTCTACAGACAGCTCAGATTCCGATGACGGAAAGTTTTATGCGAACAAGAAGAATTTTTACAAAGCCAACCAGTATGACTTTCTCGAAGATAAAAGCAAGAAAGTCAGAGAGTTTAAGGAAGGTGGCCACTCGATCAAGTTTGATACTTTTCAGGATAGCCAGATGCTTCAAAGGCTTTGTCTTTTATACAGCAGTTTGACATCGCTTTCGCGGGAGGACGCTATTCAGAGCACTCCAAGATTCGGAGAGCTGCCTCTTACTTTAAGGGGAATGCTCGTACTTGGTGGTCCACGCTTCTATTAAGCAAGACTGTGCCAGTTACATGGCTGAAATTCAAGAGGCTTTTTATTTCTTCTTGGTTGACTCAAGAGTTTGAGCGAGATATACAAGCTGCTTGGAACCATCTCCGGATGACCAAGAGCGATACAGTGAATTCTTATTGTGAAAGATTCTGGAGCTCTTTTCTACCCGCCTCTTCATTCAAGAAGATCTCGTTCAGAGAACAGATTGAGCGGTTTACCTTGGGTCTACCTACAGAAATCCAAAATCACTGCTTGGAACAGAAGTTAGCTTCTATTCAGGAGTTGATGAGTCATGCGAAGTGGGGCTTTGCCATTCACTCTGGCAGTTTGACCTACCCCACAGATAAGGCCATGACACAACGAGCCGAACAGACTTCTAGGAATGAAAGTAGAAAGAAAAAGAGCAAGCCAGAGAAAAAGGATGCACAACCCAAGCTTACTCCTGAGGAGAGAGCTCGTTTCATCAGAGAGGGGAAGTGCTTTGGATGCGGGGAACATGGACATATTTCCGCGAAGTGCCCTGATAAGGCACAGAAAGAACAGAATGATCAAGACGACCACAGGTCTGAGAGTTCGAGAGCAGCTGAGGAATGTGGCAGAAAAGACAGATAGAAAAGCAAAACTGGTACCACATGGCGTGGGACCTGCACCGAATCTAATGAATGAAAGTACAAACTTTGCCGCTTTCGGGGCAAAGTGAAGGATCAGGAAGCTCTTTTGAAGGAGCCAAGGCCAACTTCTTTTCACTTGGAATTGGCGGCTCGATTTGGAACTACGCCCGACAGACTGACGCCACAGGCGGAGGTAGTTCGGCTGGCACCCGGATGGGATGTTGCCATTACACCGAGCATTGGCAAACTTCGTTTGCAATGATAGGGGTGTTCAAGGCACGCGAGTGACGTTCTACTCGGGATCCCTCGGTACCACAAGAACTACGCCGTGGTTGACTACAGGGCCGAGAAAGCGACTTTGATAAATGAAGGGCTTAGAGATTGTACTTGATGAACTTCAGTTTTCTTACTCATTCTTTTGGGAGAACTGAACGATGGATAAAAGTTGAATATGTTTTGACCTGAAGAAAAGAACGCCAAGATTTTTTTCTCCACGCTCATGCCGATTGCTTTTGAGAGGGCTTGAAGATCATACCATTGATCTGATATCTGGAAGCACGCCACCGAATCGGCCACCTTATCGTGTGAGCCGAGTACAGAATGAAAAGATTATGAACTCAGTGAAAGACCTCTTGGAAAAGGGTCTTGTCCAGCCTAGTACTTCACCGTATTGCTCTCCAGTGTTGTTGGTTTTGAAGAAAGACGGATCTTGGAGAATGTGCATCGATTATAGCACTCTCAACGAAATCACCATCAACAACAGATTTCCGATTCCTAGGATCGATGATATACTCGACAGGGTACAGGGATCCTCGTGCTTTAGTAGGATTGACTTGAAGAGTGGATATCATCAGATCAGGATAGCGCCAGGAGATGTCTACAAGACAGCTTTTCGGACGACTTTTGGGTTATTTGAGTTTTTGGTGATGCCTTTTGGCTTAACCAATGCTCCTGCGACATTTAACCGGATGATGGATAGGATTTTTCGAGAGTACAGGCTATTTGTTGGCACTTTCTTTGACGACATCATTGTTTTCTCCAAGAATGAGGCAGAACACAGAGATCATCTGCTTCAAGTCTTTCAGGCATTACGAGATCACACATTAGTGATTAATGCTACGAAAAGTGAATTTTTCCTACCAGAGATACATTTTTTGGGACACATTGTGTCAACAGCAGGAGTGCAAATGAACCCGGCCAAGATAGAGACTATCCGTGATTGGCCCGATTTGAGGAATGTCCATGAAGTTAGAAGCTTCTTGGGACTGTGTTCGTACTACAGGAGGTTCATACGAAAGTTTGCAGAGGTTGCTTCCCCTTTGCATACCTTGACACAGAAAGGAGTACCTTTTTCGTGGGGACCCACAGAGGTGACTGCCTTTCAGACATTGAAAGAGAAATTCACTACAGGACCAGATTTGACTTTGCCGGACTTGCAAGAGTCATTTGAAGTATTTTGTGATGCTTGTGGTCGTAGTTTGGGTACGGTCTTGATGCAAGAAGGCCATGTCATAGCTTACGAGAGCCGTTTGTTCTCTAGGACGGAGATGACAGCACAGATCTATGGGAAAGAGCTTTTGGCGGTTATCCACGCTCTTACTCAGTGGCGGCATTACCTACTCGGAGCGGATTTTACTGTCTTTACAGACCATCAGAGTTTGCGCTACTTCTTGTCACAGAAGCAGCTTTCGGAAAAGCAGATGCGGTGGGTGAACATCTTGTCACAGTTCCACTTCCAGATTGTCCATGTGCAGGGACAGAAGAATGTGGTGGCAGATGCTTTGTCTCGAAAACCGTTGGTTCTGGCTATTTCCGCGATACATCATAGGAGCTTCGAGGATATGGTCGATCAGTGTGCCACAGATACAGATTTTGCAGATATTTTCACACGGATACGGGATGGGGAGACAGTAGCTGGATACTCCCTTCGGGAAGGCTACTTGATGAAAAAGACTATGTTGTGCGTTACACAGCCGTTGAGGGAAAAGGTTATGACTGATTGCCACTGTCCACCTTTTACGGGTCACTGCGGCATTGCTACCACCATGAAAGGGGTAGAGAGATTTCTTTTGGCGGAGACTGAAGAAGGATGTGGAAGAGTTTGTGCGCAGTTGCTTGGTATGCCAGAAGGTCAAGTTTGACAGGCATAAGGCACAGGGATTGTTACAACCTTTACCCATACCCACCCGCCCCTGGGAAAATATTGAAATGGATTTCATTTTTTTTTATCTCCCGAGAATACAGAATGATCACGATGATTTTCCGATTACATGGCACGCCTGAGACGATTGTCTCCGACAGAGACCCCATATTTATGAGTTTGTTTTGGAAGGCAATTTGGGAGAACATTGGCACACGGTTGCAGTTCTCGTCATCGTTCCACTTGCAGACTGACGGGCAATCTGAGATTGCCAATTCAGTGATTTTAGATTTATTGAAGTCTTGTATCTCACATCAGAAGACTCAATGGGAAAAGAACTTACCTTTGGTGGAATTTGCCTACAATAACACGATACACTCTTCGACGGGGAAGACGCCATGTGAGATTGTTGAAACTGTTGCGAAGGTTCCATCCTTCCTGAGCACGAAAGATTAGAAATTTGAAGCGGATGAATATTCGCGAGATTTGAATACGGCTTTTGCCAAGGTTCGCGAGACTTTGCAGGAGTCTCAAGAACGACAGAAAAAGGCAGCGGATCGCCATCGTCGCGACTTGAAACTGAAGGAGGATGATTGGGTGCTCTTACTTTTGAGAAGGCACGTCTAAGAAAGAAAAAGGGAAAGGAGAGGCTTTTTCCAAAGCTTAGTATGTGATACTACGAACCTTTCCAGATTACTGAAAAGATAAATCATGTCTCCTTCCGATTGAAACTGCCAGATACTTGGAGGATTCACAATGCATTGCATGTGAGTCTCTTGAACCCTGTTAAGGGTGATGTGCCTGATGATGGGGAGCCTGATGAGCAACCCGCAATGGAAGAAAACGAGGAGATCCTTGTTCCTGAACAGATTTTGGCACATAATGATACGAAGAAAGGTAAAGTCCGAAGGCGGTTCTTGGTTTACTTCAAGAACTTTCCTGCATTTGATGCGAAGTGGATGGAGGAGGAGGACCTAGCAGATACTCCTCGGATTGTGAAACTTTACCTCGATCTTTTGGTTTAGCATAGTCTACTCCAAACGGAACCCAGAAACTCAGCTTGGCCGAAGATCTGGTGCAGTGGGATGCACAAGAGGGGAGTTACTCCGCTCCTTTGTCAACAGATGCCTCGATTTTGATACTAAAGTCACTGATGTCTCTTTGAGCTTCAGGGATACTGAGAGCTGACAGTATTCTGCTAGATGACTTTATGAAATGGAATTCCTGATTATGATACTGATTTGTTCTTGACTTCTTGTGAGTGCAGGAACTGATAGCCGAAATGACTGCAGCATTTTGGTCCGATTGATCTCGAATAGACATGGTTGCAATAGGGGTTAGTCAATCGGACATCGTTGAGGTCCCGATTGGACCTAGATGTGATTGCTAGCTACATTGCCGATAAATCATGGTCTAAGATCCAAATGAATGTTGAATGTCATGTGATGTCCTGTGATGTCTGGTGATGTCGTGTGATGTGACTGTCGATTTTGTACATGTGCTAGATGTGCGTTCCTAGTACGTAGGTACTAACAGTCAGTGTCTGCTAAGACGGTTTATGGCTTTTGTCGGTTTTGCAGGCGTAATCGCGGTCGATTACAATGCTTTCAAGAGGGGGGTATGTCACAAAGTGATGACGTGGCGGACAGCAAAAACCCTAATTTCTGCCAGAAACCCTAAAATTCTTGCAAACCCTAATTTTTGCCAAAAACCCTAAATTCCGAAAATCGCGGGAAGCGGATTATAATAAAAAAAAAAAATTGGAAAATGATGAGCGACGCGAATTTTGCTTTTGCTTTTTTAAAAAAAAAAAGAGAAAAGACTCTCTAAGAGAGAGAGAGATCTGATGCTTTTGATTTTAAAAGCTTTTGGGGCTCTGCTTTTGGGCATCCCTTGTAACCTTTAAATTAGTGGTGAGGGCCTCACTTCTCAGAGCATCTGGACGCAGAGTCTGAGAGTGAAACCCTAACCGCTCTCTTGTACTTTGATGATTGATTAATACAAAAAGAAATACCGAAAGGGGCGCCAGTCTTTGGGGCCAATATCTCTAGGCACGGAACTCTGCCGGGCCAGTGCAAATCTATTGTGATCTGTGAATTGTTTTGAAGTGGTTATTTGGTGCTGTCGCGGTTGATTCTTGACTTGGAGTGTCCAAGTTTGTTACAATACCTACATCATCATGTGGATGGGGAGACTGCAACTCAAGGTTTGGATGGTCTGGCAGACAGATGCAAAAGGTACTATTTACATCAAAAACTCAGGTTCTTTGCATAGTGATTGTGTTATATCTGTAGGTCAGGTTTTTGAATAACCCTCTTATTGACATTTGAGGTATTGTAGGTACTACCAATAGGGACCTCACTTTGCAAAGTGGAGAGCGGTTCTGAAACTGGATTCTGACAAATGCCCATCATCTACTGCTATTCTTGAGAATGCCCATGGTTTGGCTCGGTATGCTCAGATAGCTCAGGTTAGTTTCACATCTGAGATGTGATATTTAATGTCTTGGTCTATGAATTACGACCAACGGAAGACCTTGGACCCTATATACCATGGGGTCTTTAATGAACTCCAAGAACTGGGGTCAACGGTCAGCGTGAATCTTGAGGAAAACTGAGTCCCGGCAGGTAACGAAAAGTCAATGGCATTTATCAACCCCTCCCCACCTGGGTCTCAAACCCACAACCTTCCAGTTGGCAGCTGAACATCTAACCACGTTGGCATGTGTATTTCATTGGTCCTACAACCGCTTTGCTTGATAATGAAGTAAACCGCCCAAGGTAAAATTGAACACGGACAAATCAGACGGATCACGTGCGCAGCAGTAATCGTGCCCCTCTTCAACACCGTCAATCCCATCAATTGGGGTTCATTCAAGACCCCGTGGTAAATAGTGATGAGGGAAAATCCGACTAAAGCATACATATAACTAGAAAGCTCACACTCTAGTTCTTAGCTCTTGGTCATCTTTGATAGTTTCTCTCAGTCCGTTTGTCTCAAATAATTTTGTAATCATGCCCTGATGATTTGTGTTCTAGTTTTTTGGCATCTGTGTTTGTGTGAAATGTTTTGTTGTTCGAAGTGTTTAATAATGGCATGACATTTCTTTGTCTTCTGTTTTTTTTTGTAGGCAAATGGGCTAGTCCCCATTGTGGAACCAGAAGTGACACTCGGTCCAGGAGATTACAGGTAGCAAGGGTTATCAAAACTCTATGTCAGCTAAAGTCTATAGCAATAAGCTGAAAGAATGTCTTAGTAAGATCAATATAAAAGACTAAAGCCTCTTTGGGGGAGGGGTCCTGATGGGTGACAACATACACTAGCCAGTCAGAGCTAGTGATGGTTTGATTTTAAAGCAGCATATATTTTTATTGATGTTTTTTGTTTCTAAGCAGCATTGAGAGGACGGCATATATCTCTGAGAAAGTCAATTCACATGTGTTCAGACTCTCAAATGAATACAAGTATGCGCCTCTCACTTCTTAGTTTAACACCCAACAACGTTGAGGATATTAACACCTTCAGTGCTCTAACAGTGTCATTTTAGAGGGGATTTTGCTGAAGCCTAACATGATTTTACCAGGTGAGTTCTCACCTTTACAAAGCTGTACTTTAAAGCTGAATTTTTTTTGAACGTATTTTAGAGAGATGCTTATGTTGAGCATAACAAGTGTAATCACCAAGCTTTGAAAAGCGAGAGGGGCATGGCGGGGCCCCTGCCTTTATGCCATTGCTGTCTCTGTCTCGGGGCCTCCCTAGGCCACCAATTTCACCTTCGCGATTCCTCTTCGTCTCTTGCCCTTCTCCCCAAGGCCCATCACTCCTACTGCTGCGCAATTTTTGCTCTCTTTTAACCCTCTGTCGCATACACGCAACAAGTAGCATGAAGTAGGAGAGGGACACAAAGCAGAGCGAATAGAGAGAGGGGGAGGGAGGATTTGATCCTAGCACCTACAATCTCTACAGTGGATGGAGACAAGAAGGGGGAGAGAGAGAGAGAGAGAGAGAGAGAGAGAGAGATCAGATAGAACAATCACCTGTTATAAGGAAATAGAGAGAGAGCAGAAGCAACAATCGTTGTGCAATACTAGACTATCAATAATTAAATAATCAAGCAATACTTAGCAACACAGAAAGAGACGAGCATGCTACCTGCTCTGTCAAGATCGTTGCTGCATGCGCACGCCTAGCTCAGTCGCTCTCTTGCTTGCTTGCTGCAGTCCGTGCCTCTCTCTGTCTCCCTCCCTCGCGCCTCCCCCCTTTAAACACACGTGCACCCTTTGCCCTCTTTCTGCAAAAAGTAAGTTTCCTGCAAGCAAGCGAAATTCGAGGCCACACTTTTTGTAGTCAAATCGAATCGTTGCATTGGCAACTGCCTCCGGCAGAGCCAATAATAACCGAAGTAGTTGTGCACTGAAAGTGAAGTTGAGAAAGTGTGATGGAGAATCGTCAAGTCTCGATGGTAGGAAAATGAAGAGAGAGAGAGAGAGAGAGCGACGTAAGGTGGCACCCAAATTTCTCATTAATCAGACTTGTGAATGAGAAGTCAAAGTGTTTCTATGTGAGAGGAGGTTTATATGGGGTGAATTGGCTTATCGTGCCCATCTTCAGCTTAGTAATTGAATTGCAAGAGGGATATTGCCAAGAGTACCTACCGAGATGCCTCTGATTTCCAAGTAGCCACTAATGCTACTGCCCCGTGATATTGATGATGGATTTGATGACGCGAGCATATGATATATCTATATGACTCTATTATGGAGAAGGAAATTAAGGCTTGCCATGTGGCAAAGGAAGAGGACGCACGAGTGATTACCCTAGACGCAGGGGGTGGTGAGCCTTGAGGATGTTGATTCTGACTGTCAAGGTACTTGCAGTTCAAGAAAACCAGAATGTTCAGGATCCTACCCAAGCCGCTACACACATACTAACAACATGGCACACTAACCTTGGCAATTACATTCTTGCTCAAGCTAAGTGTAATGCTCCTAGCTAGCTGGCCTTCTTTGCCATCCTAGGCAATCCACAAATGTCACATGATGGTAACCTTGATTTGTGTATTCTCATTGACATCAGCTATGGCTTCCAATTCTTTGGTAATCCATAGCATGTAGCTAGTAGTGTATATGGAATTCATCTACCACCAGAGAAGCTACCCTCTCCCCTCATATCACGAAATTGTTTTTGGCCTCCTCTTTTCCATTCACCTTGGAACAGCTCCTTGGTTACAAGGATGTTAGAGCCATGCAACTCCAATATCTAAAACCAACTAACTATGCCATGGAATTTTTAAACCGATCTAAAAATAAATTGAGTTACGTGTGTGCGTGTTGCATGCATGCGCATGCGTCTGAAAGCATATTCGACACTCTGTGAGAGTAAGACAAGATCATGATATACTACGAAGATTAAAAGCGTGATGACAACTTACATACCTAAGATGAATATAAGAGTGGAGTGCCAACATACCCTAGAAAGTTGTAGTTAGTATGCATGGTATTCTACACTCAATTGCTACTGAAGCCAATGTTTGCGGAGTCTTTAAATGGCTTTGATTGTGAAGAAAATGTACAAGTGAAGTGGAACTAAAGCTCTTGAAAAGTCAATTAGTGCACAAGCTTCTCCACAACCAAATGCTAATATCTATACAATTCTATTATTGAGAAGGCAATGGAGGCTTCCCACATAGCGAAGGAAGAGAAAACACGAGTGGTTAGCTGGGAAGCAAGGGGTGGTGAGTCTGGAGGATGCTTGTAGAAGGTGAATAGGCAAGTCGAGGTGAACGGCCACTAGCTTTGTTAGTGTGGATGGGATGCAAAGAGGTGTGAGAGAGAGGAGACATGGAGGAGACATGCACTTCCCATCACCTTTCTCTACACGAGACTGTAGCCTACCACTATTCTCCTCGAATCCATGATTCCTCTCCCGTGGGCAGTCAAAACGATTGAAGAACAAGTTTTTTGGTCTTTGTAGACAACGTGGCTACAAGATTCCTCCTCGATCGGCAATCTTCTTGCCCCTCTATGCAACATATTTTCTCTCTCTCTCTCTCTCTCTCTCTCTCTCTCTCTCTCTCTCTCTCTCTCTCTCTCTCTCTCTCTCTCTCTCTCTCTTCCTCTTCCTATAAGCATGCAGGTTAGCCCATTCACATGGGGCTAGAAGGCTGTCGTTCCAACAAGCTCAACTTGGGCTTCTTCATCCATAAGACAATTTCTTGCATACCCTCCACAAGTGTGGTGCTTTAAGTTGTAGGCCTATTTCTTGTCCTCATATTGGGTCAACTAAACATAAATCCTATTAAATACCCGGATTCCTCCGGGTATTCCCCCATTCTACGTGACCAGTGCCCCTCGCTGCGCGTGCCCTCCTCCACCACCTCCCTCGACCCTAGCCTCAGAGAGAGGGTTTGCACGTCTGTCTGCTCGCTCGTCTGCCATTGAAAGAGAGTCAGAGAAGGAGAGCGTCTGCTCATCCGCCACACATAGGCGCTCAGAGAGAGAGAGAGAGAGAGAGAGAGAGAGAGAGAGAGAGAGAGAGAGAGAGAGAGAGAGAGAGAGAGAGAGAGAGAGAGAGAGAGAGAGAGAGAGAGAATGAGATGCTTCCACATTCCTCCAACTTCAAAAATTAGCATACAGCTTTGATTCCTGTTCCACTGGTTTTTGCAAAATCAAACAGACAGACATACACTCTACATACTGCTGGGTTCATTATTATATTTGCTGGAATCTTGTCAAGATTCTTTCCGCTGTAGCATTAGCCCTTACAAGTTGTCCAACCAAAAACTCAGCATGCTGGACTCGAACTCTCGTTGCTCCACAAAAGTATCCTCAAGTTAACTGAGCTAACCACACAGGAGGCTTTATATGTTGCACGACTTAGCGTAGCGCATTAATAAAAAAATTATAACTAACCCCCCTCCCCCTCAAAAGCGTGCCTGGCCGTGCTGTCGTCAATGACTGTCTGCCGTTGACGCCAAGCTCCTGCTCGTGCCAGCATGCTACAGTAGACGACTCCACGCCCTTCCTTTTGTGAGCCCCATCCTTTGTCTTCGCAACAGGCATCGTGGCAGATAATTCCAGCCAGTAGGTGTCCCCAATTTTGCAAGCTGGTGTCGTTAAGAGGAATCAAGCAAGATACCTCGACTCTGAGGGTGAGGTGAGAGAAAAGGCAAGGAAAAGGTGAGGTGACGGTGGCCAGCTGGCAGGGATCGAGGATCAAGGTGCCATGCGTAGAGAGAGAGAGAGAGAGAGAGAGAGAGAGAGAGAGAGAGAGAGAGAGAGAGAGAGAGGAAGATTTCATTGTGCATGGGCGGCAAATCACGTCGAGTCATCCGTCGAGAGAGGGACCTGCAGCAGAGGAGGTGGCGGGAGATAGTTTTTGGGGAGCGGCTAAAGCAAGGGAGATTGAGCCCCGTCTGCGAGAGCCAAACAAGATCGAGGTTTATGTGTGTGTGTGTGCGCGCGAGCGCAGGCTGAGCGTAAAGGCATTATGCAAGGAACCATCTGCTGAATTATGTGTGCCCTACCACAACTGCATACCATCGCGCGCTTGGCGGAGGGGGGTATCCATGGGAGCTACAGGGTAGGGTTGTAGATGCAGCGAGAGGACGTGAAGCACACGAGCGAAGAGAGAGAAGAGAGAGGAGCTGTTTAACGTCTTTTTTGTTTGAGCAAAAATCTTGCGAGATTCCGGTTAATGAGAGCGTAGACCGAATAGGTACCATTCTAAAGAAACCATAGAAAAAAATAATTGCCACCATTGTAAAGTTTCCGTTAATGAACCACATTCCGAAGGCAAGGCGGTCGCGGTACATGCTTAAGAGGGCCAAGAAGTAGGTATTGCGTTAGGGTTCTTATTCCGCTGTCTCTCTGCTGCTGTTCTCATGGATTCTTCGCGGGCGCTTCTGGAGACTGCTCGCGAGCTATACGGACGGATGCAAGCTCCTTCCATGGCCCTGTCGAGCAGTCTCTTGTCTGGCCAGTCCTACTACACAGTCGAGTCCCTTGAAGGTGCTTCCGCTCTTCCACCTCTCAAACCGAGCTTTGCTGCCGCAGACCGGGAATTCCTTTTGCGCTTGGATGCACATAAAAGAGCTTTGGCTGCTGAAAGAGAATCATTAGATGCCGAAAAGAGACTTCTTGCAGCGGACAGAGAAGCTTTGGTGCGTTCGGATCCGAGGTTAGCAGATTTGTTGCCGCCTGTACCAGGTGTAGATGCCCGAACAAGGCTTGATGGGTTACCCGCTGTGGATGCTAGCAGAAGGCTTTTAGTCGATGAGTTGCATGCACTTGACTCACGTTCCAGACTTCATGGGCTTGATGTACGTCCTAATGACGATGTACTTGACTCGCGGTTTAGAATTCATGGGCTGGATGTGCGTTCTCATGACCCTTTGTGGCAAGGGCTTGATGACAGAGCAAGGTCCCTTGGATCCTCAGGTGGATTAGCATTTGGAGCCCAAGTCCAAAGATCTCTTCCTGAGGTGACCCGCACACGGGAGCTTTCTGCAGGGGCAAGAAGTGGGGCTGCTTCTTTTCTGTCGTCAGAGAACTATTTACATGGTCGAAGAGACATTGCAGATGGTCGCACTTCAGCTATGCCAATGGAGTTCTCCCGGAGTCGAAGAGATATTGTGAGTCGTCCAAGCACTTCCAGTTTTAAACCCCTAAGTGAACGGCCCTTTCATTATGGCAAGCAAGAACGAGCAGCGCTGCGTCCTCCTGTGGAGGTATGCTGGTCTGCACCTTTTGTAATTGTGGTTTCTTAGTCGGGACTGTTTGCACATGGTCTTTCTGGTCATAGTTGTAGGCAAGGCAAAGGATGATGCTTCAATTAGTTAATCCAGAAGAGGTGGCTGCTGAAATGTGCAACAAAGTGTGGTACATGAAATTCAAGGGATTCTGGCTGTTTTTATTATTCCACTTTTAGCATATGCAAGAAATGGTGTTTTGTACTGTGTGCTGTATGTATAGCTCTAAGATGCTTATGTTGTTACTCTGCTTCAAAAGTATTCTTCAGTGGCATGTTTCCTCTTGAGAGGCATCCCTATCTGGCAGCATTGTATCTGGATACAGCCTAGAGAGAGAGGTATTGCTGTTGGAGTTGGCCTGACTTCAACTTTACATTCTCAATGTGTTAAGTTTCTCTTGTGCATGTGCTTTTGGGATTTAGCCGAAAGCTCCATAGGGAAGAATTGTATTCAGTAACTTATCTACGGAATAATTGTTTTCTCCAAGGATGTCGGTGTTTCTGTTTTGAGTACTTACTTACATTTACGGGTCCCTGGACACAGGAACAGTCACTATTCCCATTCTGTCGGTTACTTTCTTTCTAGTATCCTTGTGCTTATGTTTTCGGGCTTTAATCCGAGTTTCATTTGGAAAAGGCCATCTGTTCAATGCTATTTTACCGTCCACCCTGTAAGAACTTGGTTCATGCCCCAAGAATTGTTGGCTTTACTGTTTTTAATTTATTCATTTGGGCTTGTATGATTTTAGCATATGCATTTAGGATTTATTATCAGTTTTTTGTCCCGACTCTTAGCTAATTCCTTTCTAGTTTTTTGTTTCGCAGGCTGCAAGAAAGCAAGACAAGAGTGTAACAAGTGTGAAAACGCCACCTGCATATTCCAAGACAAAGCCACCTGCTGAAAAAGGTGATGCAAATAAGAAGGCTCCTCCTGTGAAGGCCTTGATAAAGCCGCCCCCGGAACAATCTGAAGGATGGTGTGCTTTATGCAAGATTGATTGCCACAACATCAAGACATTGAACCACCATCTTGGTGGTAGGAGGCACAAAGCTATGGCTGAAGGAAAATCAGCCAAGTCAAGTGAGACGTCGGCTGATGGCAAGGCTGATGGCAAACCTAACCCTGCTGCGAATAAACAAGCGGACAGGAAGCGTGCAAGTGATGCAAAACCAGAAACTTCACAAAATGCCAAGCGCCAGAAGACCTCGACAGTGGCTGTAGCAAATGGTGCTCCTACAAACACGCCTGATAAGAAGGAGAAGGCCAACAAGATGCCAGTGGTTAAAGGTGGAAAGGACAATCCGCTAGCATGTGAGGTTTGCAACATTTCTGTGACTGGTCAGAAGAATCTGGAATTTCACTTGAAAGGAAAGCGGCATGCTGCACGTCTGAAGGAACTGGCCACCAACAGCTAAGTGCCAACCATTATGTGCCTCAACCCTTTTTTGGCCTCCGGTATCTTTGTAGTGGAACAACTTAGTTTTTGTTAAACAGGAAAACCATGAAGTGACAATTAAGTTCAAACCTGTGGTGATTGCTACTTGTTACGTTCTGTTCGTTTGTGGATTTAGAAGTTGTTTTTTCTGATTGCTGTCATTTAGGAACAAACAGGACTACATTTTTTTTGTCAGTAATTTCTTAGGTGCTGTATATCATCGGTCTGTGTGTGTTTGTATTAGCTATGGTGATCCGTTCAGTATTGAACATACCAATGAGTCTTTGAGATGACCCACCTACCCAGCTTGTGTCCGGTGTTCAGTTTTGGCTTATATGTGCTTCACTGTTTTCTTGTATCACACGTCAGATGCTCTTTTCTTGTATTTTGTACAAGTTTTGGTTTTAAAAGTACTTGTCCTTGGTAGAGAATAAAGAGTATTATGTAGCTCGTAGGAATTGCCTACACGCTGATTGTCATGAACTTGTGTTTTTCATTGCAAAGTTATTTTTCTAATGGGCACACGGGAGGGGCGGGGCAAGCACTGTCTGAGAGCTATAGTCTTGTGGATGACTATCATGAACACGTACATCGATCTTTCCTTCAAAGGTGAATCTGGGCTTATCCTGGATTCGGTTAGGGGGGTGGTAAATTTCATATTGTATAAGTTGCTGGAGCCTTTCTATTCTCTAGGAATGTGGATGTGAGAATTGTGCACAGGTATAACATGTTTGCTATCATAATGACCTCTCGGCTAGAATTGGATGAGTAATGTAGGGTGGTTAGCGTCACAAGTTTTAAGGTCATGAATGAAGAGCCCATACACAATGTTTGCAATTGGCAAAGAGGCATCAATATTCACAACCTTCACTCTTGATGAATCAATAAGGTCACCTTTGTGGGAATGTGAAAACTAAAAAGAGTGACTATAATGAACTAGAACACGAGCTTGAACATATGTGTGCTCGTGTGTGAGTGAGGAGAGGAAGAAGAGAGTTCTCTAAACGACCCTACCCAAGAGGGTGTTTTTTTTTTAATTTGATCATACTCTTACCACTCCCAATTTTGACTGGTGGAGATGTATCATCATTGAGCCAAATGGATGTCACCATACATCGAGACTCGAGCACAATCTTTGCTGTGATGAGGCAGCAAAAGATACAAAGTCACTACTATAGAGAGTGTTCAAGCTGTGTTTTGGTTGGAAGTCGAGAGCCTATATTAAGCACTATCTCTTATATCAAGAGGTGTTTGCTTCCAATCTTGAGAGTCTGTGTTTCCAACAAAGAGAATCCATTCTTTGCTTTCTTGCTCGATCTCTTCGAGTTTAATTCTTGTAGGGTTTCCTTCAAAGACTTGAAACTTTATTGCTTTCGAAGTTTGTTTGAGGTAGCACTTGTGGATGATTTGTGTGTAAACCAAAATGGCTTGGTTATTGAAAACTTTTCCTCCTACCACGGAATTGTTTTTGTAAAAGCGGATCTTCCACGTTATTGCACCCATTTGTAGATTTTGCCTAAGTTGTAACCTGTGAATTGCATTTCTCCCTATCTGCGCGTGCACACACACACACAGAGAGAATACAATGACTAACAGTATTATCCTCAATGCCCCCTAACCATATTAGTTCAATTGGCTTGCCAATACCCAACCTCTGTGTGTGTGTGAGTGTGTGTGTGTGTGTGTGTGTGTGTGTGTGTGTGTGTGTGTGTGTGTGTGTGTGAGAGAGAGAGAGAGAGAGAGAGAGAGAGAGAGAGAGAGAGAGAATACAATGAATGAGAGCATTATCCTCAGTGCCCCCCCCCCCCGGATCCATATTAGCCCAATTGGCTTGCCAATACACAACTTGACGATTTTTTTTGGTATTCTATGTTTGGCATTGCTATGTAGTATAAATGGTGTTAATGTTTATCAAGAGATCATAAGCATGCCTCGAATTTTTAATGTTAGTTGTTGTGGCCTAAATGCAAAGGCCTACCATGCTAAACCTCCTCCAAAAAACAAACTAGTCTTTCTTGGTGGGCGTTGCTATAGAATAGAACAGGACATAGGCAGATTGAGATCAAGCATCTAGCATTGAAGTAAATGAATTACAAAGCGTATTGACAATTTTTTATAGAAGAATTGCGTATATGATGACCAATTAGCTCTATAGCTGTCTGTAAAATGGTCCGATTTCACGACATTGACAAACTTTTAAAAATGAAAATTTTTCTCCAAATCAAGTGTAGTCAATTCTTTCTTATTTCTCATAGAACCTGAGAGAGAGAGAGAGAGAGAGAGAGAGAGAGTTACCTAGTGTCGCAGTCGGAGGGAGCAAGGAGTCTTGGTTGTCGATCACACAACTTAGTGTAAAACATATTCGAGGCAAATCACGCTATAGAATGATTCTGAAAAGGAGAACATTGAGCTGCAATATATAAGATGCATTGCCAAACAAGGATGTACGTAGATTCCCATCAGCCACCTAGAAATAAAGTAAACATGCGTAAAGTGCATTGAGTATTGTAATACATAACTTGAATTGCCAAATTGTGAGAAAAGAAGTGCGTGTCTATTTGATATATAGATTCAATGATCAAGATTAGAGCATGCACTAATGAGGCGAAACTAAACTTAATGAAGCATTGATAAATTAAGAAAATACAGAAAGTATTGACATACTAAAAATTGAAATGCATTACCGACCTGGTAATCGCGTACGGGTGTCATCCAATTGTGCAAGTTGGAGGACAATGTTTGAATCAAGCTACATAAAAGCAATGTGAATACTTAGTTAAACATTTCATTTTGCAATTAGGCACAAAAGTGAAAATGCTAAATATACAGTGCAGGTCATGTAGAAGAGCCATTCAAAAGTACGGTGGAAAATTGGCACTGTGATTTCTCCAAAAATGATAAGAAACAGAAGCCCTACCCTACCCTTTAGCATTTATGTGTTGCACCAAGCAAACGTATAGGCATAGGGAATTGGATATAGATAACGGACCTTGCAATGTTGTCGAGTTGGAGTCGTGCTTATGCCATTGAAACATTCACTGTTGTGAATATATGTCCTCTCTATGTCAGACACAAAACAGGAATCAAGATAAATACAAAAAATACCAATTATTGATTAAGCTTAAAGAGAAACATAGGTCACTTTATATTGTACGTCATAGATGGTGTAGGGTTTATCGTAGTGAGGAGTTCATAGTTCAAAAGCCCCACTGGAACCTAGTGAAGCACGTTGATGCCATAAGCCATCATATAAATTATAAAGTTAGATATCTCGATCATTAGCAACTGTTTTCTATTGAAAATGTAGCTGCTGTTGAAGAGGTGACAGGTCAGACCTATCAAAATTAGGCGGGCAAGTGTAGCAATTTTGAGCACTCTAGCAACAGCTCCACCACGCTCATCGTCTCCTTTTGACTAGCTATGAACTGAGGTTTAAAGCAATGTCAACCACTTGTGCAACATCACGTGCATCCGAAAAACAAAATGTACCACAGGTGGTGGAGGTAGGGTCGGTCGTTGGTGGCATCATTCAACAGAATCGAGGCAGCTAGTATGTCCGTCGATAGATGATGTGTAGCACATGTCTTTCATATGTTGCACCAGTTGCCTCTTGTTGGAAGCCAGACTGTGTGGAGAGCTAGATGGCCATGACATGGATGCAGGGGTGAAACAATAGCCGGTAAGTCTCTTCCAGATCGCCTGCAACCTCCTCCCTTGAGAGAGAGACAAACACCGACTACTTGAGTTTGCAACTCAGAAACAAAAAATCTACAGCACACCACTGCTGCGTACTAGACTTAATTTGACCTAGCCTCCTCGCAACCCATAACAACGAGAGCTGCTAGCGAAGATAGGGTCCAGTTGACCCTTTGCTCCACCATGGAGGTCCGTAAGTCGCTATGACAACTCCTGTGAAGACGAGACGAGACCTTGCCAAAGGGGAAAGATCGGAGTATTTCCGTTTTTCAACAATAGCAGGGTTGGTGGTGGTGCTTTTTTTTACTTGGGACAACGCTCTAAGGCTGGTGCTCTGCACCATTGGATTAAGTTTTTGACTTGGCTCAATCTTAAGCGCCTCTCGATCATGCAGCCAAGAATCAGGTAGCAGAGTTGAGCATGTCCTCGCACAAAAGATTGAGAAGCAAGAATCCTTTGTAGAAAACGTCAGAGAGAAACACGTATATGATAAAATTTTCATTCTAAATACTTTCAAGATCACATAGGGAAAATCAATTTACGGAATATAAATATATTGTTGGTATTGTTGTATGCATCGAAGCACAACCTTGGATGGATCATCTCCAAAACCTTCCCTTCGTTGCTCTACCACCTTGCCATTGGTATGTGTTTTTCCATCGTCATCCTTTCTGCGACTTCTGCCAACATGTCGATTATCTTGATGTTCTTGCTCTTAGGGTAGGTTGAATCCGCCGTATTATCCGTCTGTAGGCTCACACACAAACATATACAAACTCACACTACCAAATGTGGTGCACTTGAGAAAGCACCAATAGTGCTTGAGGAGCTTTTTGTTCCGAACAGTGTCTCTTCGAATGCTCTACTATTGCCAAAAAAATTTGTGATTCTCAATTCCTTGGTTGATATGTATGCCAAATGTGGTACACTTCAGAAAGCACAAAAAGTGCTTGAGGAGCTTTTTATCCGGAATGCTATCTCTTGGAGTGCATTGATTGCGGGATGCATGTAACAAGAGCAGGATAGAAAGCTCAAGGTTATTTTCAGTGGATGCAAAGTGGGGGCCTCTCTCTAAATGCAATCACATACACATGCATCTTGAAGGGATGTGGCTCTATGTAAGATGCTAATATGGGCATAAAATTTCACGTTGATATTATTAGTAAGTGGTTGTTGAAAAAAGATGTCATGCTTGGCAATGCCTTTGTTTGATGTTTGTTAAATGTGGTGCCCAAGACACACACACACACACACACACACACACACACACACAGCTACTCGTAGTGCCTACTTGATTACCGAGGTAGAAGAGAGAGCGTTTGGCTACTCCTATGCTCTAATTAGAGTGCATCTCTATGTAACCTTCAAGGCGTACACATCGAGTAAGGCAGTGTGGAGCATGGCATCTGTTTTCAATAGCCTCATACTAAAAATATCATCATCCGCATCTTACTTGGATCCACAATGCACATGGCTTTAAGATGCATGCACAGGTGATTGCGTCTGGAGATAGGCCCTCTCTATGCATCTGCTAAAAATAGCCCACAACTTCCTAACCAAGTCTCGGTTGGCCATATCCTGCAATCAATGCGTTCTAAGAGACGTTTCTCCAAACAATAAGCTCCTCAAGCACTTTTTTTCCAACGATCCCTAAATAACGTCATCGAGATTTATTTTTCCCATATCAGCATCTTGCATAATGCCACATGCCTTCAAGATACAAGCATAGGTAGGTGATTGCATTTGGAGAGCTGCCCTCTCTTTCCATCTGCTAAAAAAAACCCAAAGCTTCTTAGTCCTGCAAATTTTGGGCATATCCCACGATCAAAGTATTACAAGAGACGACATGAAAGCTCGTCAAGCACTTTTTGTGCTTTATGAAGTACACCACAAAACAAAGACGCATTCTCTTGCTCTCCATTTTTGCTCATGTAGCCTTTATTGCTGCTTGCTTACGATGTTGCGAGAGAAAATGGATGTGTGTGGATCAAGGCATTGCCAATCACGACAACTGTTTCAATAGCCCTTGGCTAACAATATTAGAGCAAATATTTAAGCCCATATCAGCATCTTGGGTAGAGTCACATGCCATCACGATGCATGCATAGGTGATTGCATCTCTGTTGGGCATATCCTGCAATCAATGCATTCCACAAGATGACATCCCATACAATAAGCTAGTCAAAGACTTGTTGTGCACAAACAGGTGCACCGCACTTGACATACATACTGACCACCATTCTCCCCAAGTATGCATTCTTTTCAAGTAATCCACTATCGGAATATCAACATGAATTACTTCCTTGGTACAAAACCTTCTCCTTAGCACAGTCTTTAAGTGAACTCACAAAAGAAATACTCATTCTCTTGCTCTCCATTTTTGCTTGTGTAGCCTTTATTGCTGCTTGCTTGGTAAACAAATGTGTGTGGACCAAGTCATTGCTAAGCACGCCAATTTTTGCAACAGCCCTTGGATAACAATATCAGAGCAAATATTCAAGCCCATATCAGCATCTTGGGTAGAGCCACATGCCTTCAAGATACAAGCCTATGTGAATGCATTTGGAGAGCTGACAGCCTAGAGATTCCTGGCCTTGCCACTGTTGCACACATCTCGCGACCATAGCATTCCAAGAGACGACATTTCGTAGAGGAAGCTCATCAAGTACTTTTTGTGCTTTAGGAAGTACACTACATTTGGCATACATGTCAACCAAGGCAATGCCAAGCACACCATTTTTTGTCAACAACCCCCGACAAACAATATCATCATGAACTCTTTTTCCCATACCAACATCTTGCATGATGCCAGATGCCTTCAAGCTGCACGTGTAGGTAATTGCATTGGGAGACAAGATGCCTATGGAAGAGCTTCAATGACATGTCGATTTCTATTATAAATTTAGTTATTTCTTGCTATGATCTTTGATTCCCCCTCTTTACTGCAACTTTAGTTCCCTCATCCATATTATTGATGGTTGTGTGTCCACCATCCATGCAGAGTGGAACACAATTGTCAATGCCATTGGTCAAATGATGGAAGTTCCAAGTTCTCTCCAACTCACTGATTTGAGTCATCTCAAAGTCAACCTTCAGCAAGCCTGGATCCAGGTAGAAGAATACAAACAAGAAACCTTGCATCTAATAGGCGATGTGGTTGTAGATAGAACAAGAGAAAGATGAGAAAATTATGCACATTTAACAGAATGGAAAAGATGAGTGCACAGAACTCTGTTTTGAAGGAAGAAAAATAAAAAATGCTTAAAGCCAACAATGTGCAACGAGTTTCTAGTTGAAGATTTTTCACAAAACTCTCAAACAATCTATCATGGATAAGTACATCTATCATCATTTAGTGGACATTTCTGATCCAGAAGGGAACTTGACATTGAACCTGGAGGACCTACAAAATCTAGTACGATTGATCAAGTCTAATTTGGAAGAAAACTATGAGGAATATATTATGACCCTAGTTAATCAAGCACTAATGGATTATATGAACAACCTAGATGGCGTTGAAGATGAGGACACATAGCATGGTAAGGAGGATGGAGCTGGAATAAGTAATCACAAAAATGACGATGATGATGATGATTACCCTGCTTCTCTCGCACCAAGCTTTGCTATTGATGGACAACCACCTGCTGGTGATACACAAGGTGCAAATGGAATAGGTGGACAAGCTATGGATCAGACTCATCACTAAACGGATGAGACTCTATTTGATTGAACTAAAGTTGACACAACAAGAGTCCACGGGGCAACAAAAAACTTAGAATGTTCAAAAGATGAGCAAAGACAAAGGCAATTTAGTAGTCTTGACTCAAATACTGATTTGGACTACTTTACTAAATGTCGAGGTTTGAACAAGAGATTGAGAAAGCATCAGGAAAATTATGAACTTTGCATGGGCCTTGTACGGATCCTTAATTTTAAGGGATTAAGGTTAATTTTATGTAGACTTTGGGGGACAAGTGTGTTTAATAAGCTACTTTTGAGTAAGATTCTCTAGCCTTTTTTTAGGGCCATCTATGCTGTGATCCTCCTAGAGGCCCCTTTCTCTCTCTAGCTCTAGAAAAGCGAAGGGAAAAAGGTGTTGTGGCATTAACTACCTCCTTCCATCCCTTTCCCATGCCACATCATAAAAAATGTGCATAACCCTAAGCTAAAAAATGACTTTTTTTTTCCAAAACTCCTTTTTCACCTATATTTTTCTCAAAAGTTCATCTCAACCTATATATATATATATATATATGTGTGTGTGTGTGTGTGTGTGTGTGTGTGTGTGTGTATGTATATATATATATATATATATATATATATATATATATATATATATATATATATATACATACACACACACACACACACACACACACACATATATATATATATATATATATATATATATATATATATATATATATATATATATATATATATATATCAAAAAAGTCTTCTTTTGACCCTTTTTTGAACTTAACACTCACTAGAAGGTCATTTTTGAATTTTTATTTCCCATCCAAAAAAATAACTCTCACTCTCCTCTCCTCCTCCCTCTCCCTTGCATCTCGCTTACAGCTCCCTCTCCCCTGCACCTCTCCCTCTCCTCTCCCCTACCTCCCTCTTCTCTCGTCCATTGTCATCCCCCTTTGTATCCTTAGGTTTAGCAGCCATATTGCTCAACAATATCACAAACCATGCATTCTACACACCATAAGTGTGTATATTTGCTTGCCCATTGAGTTTGCATCAAAAGTCACACAAACGGGTATCAAAGATGATCACAACAATGCCGTGCTATAGGTTGACACCAATGTTGATTGTTGGGTGGATGTAAGTGATAGTTTATACATTCTAACTCATTTTATATTATCTTTGTTTTGATTAAAATGTTCCATTCAGATTTTGAACCATTTTTCACCAAAATCTTCTATGTGTATACCCAACACACACACATGTACTCACTCATCTTCTTCCCTTTCATTGTAGAGCTTGCATAACCTTATAGTCTTTGACATAATAGATCTTAAACACCACTTTTTCTCTAAAACAGCCTTCTTTGTTACATCTTGCTGGTACGTGCTTCAAATCCATGCTTATTAGAGCTGGGTAATCTCATTATAATGTATATTTTAGGATTGTTTATTCCCACTTGGCATACTTGAAAATTTGGATGGAAATACCTGCAAATTTGTACAACATATATGTAACAAGTGTCTTTATTATATATCTTGCAAAATGTTGAATTCCTACATGTTTTTGTTTGAAGAACAAGTCTCTAATGCGTCATGGTACAAGGTGATCTCTTACTATGCTAGTTGAGTGGTGGTGTTTGCAACAATGGCTCAAAGAAATGGCATAACATGAATTTTTTATGGTGATACAAAGCTCTCCTCGAGTAATGTGGCACCCACTACGCCAAGAACCATAATGCTAACATGGAGAGATCCCTAGTAGGACAATACAACAACTTTCCATCAGCAACACACCCTTTCCTAACACGAGGGCACCCCCACCAAAGTAATTTTTATGTGATAAATCACCCCATGAGCATACCATGTCATGGAATGGATGCAAGAACTATGACCGCACTACCGGTATGAACGCAGTACCCCTTGTAAGTTGTTCATGAATGTATGTTGTTTATCAAAGTCAATGAGAAGAACTTTAGACTTTTTTGTTTGTTGATGTGTAAGAGCAGATTGTACATGAGAAGACATGATAAAGGAAATAAGATCTTTAAGGAATAAACCTCGGTAAGATTCTTACCATACACTTGTGACACAATATCTCTCCTTGAACCCTTCAATTTATATCGTTTTGTGGGGAGTCCAAGGGGGCCTATTTTCAAACTTTTAGCAATAATTTTTTTTTGAAGGAAATTTTGGTTGTTTTAAAGTTTGTACAGAGTCTAGGAGTTCATTGATTGTTTTCCTTTAGTTTCAAATTTTGACCGAGGGCACTCCTTGGAAGCCACTTTTGAAGGTGTCAGAGTGAGATTTTGGGAAAGTTTTGTATGTAGGAAGACAATGCTTAACACAAGGAAAAACATGATTCTTTGATTATTTTCAAATTCCATGGTTTTGATGCTCGTTAGAGCCTTAGATTAAGGAAAAAGTAAGAAATGTCTGCTTTACATCATTTTCTTTGGAAATTTCCAACTTGCATGTTGATTTTTGGAGAATCCAAGCAAGATATGACTTTTTTGCATCACGCAATGGTCAAAGAGAGCGACAAGATGAACAAATTTATGTGAGAATGTGGAGGATAACTAAATCCAAAGAAGTGTCATCTAGCACAGCCAAGGGTGAAGTTATTGGGCCACATGGTGTCAGAAAATGGCATTGAGGCTAATCCAGACAAGGTTAAGTCTATTATTCTTCTTCCATCACCTACGAGTACAAAGCAATTGGCAACCTTTATATACAAAGTGAAGTACATGGCGCGGTTTATTCCATTATCTTCACAGCTCCTTTATCCATTACAGCAAGTGGAAAAGCATGATCCATTGCAATGGGAGGACAAGTGTGAAGAGGTATTTCAAGAGTTGAAAGAGGTGTTAATAGGGGGTTGTCATCCATGCAGGATCCTGATTGGGAGCAAGTGTTTTATGTAAATCCATTAGTAGGGGATGACGCCATTGGAGCCATGCTATTGCAAAAGGGGAACGACAGCCATTATTTGAGGCCAGTGTATTGTGCAAGCCGAGTGAAATTGATAGCAAAGAGAAAATTCTCGAAAGTAGAGCCAATGATGGCCAGTGTAATATTTACTTTTGTCGACGATTTTGTCATTACTTGCTACCACAAACTTTTGTTTTCTTGACAAGTTATGATTTTTTGCCATAGTTAATTAATGGCACTAACATGTCAAATGTGGTGAAGAAATGGGTACTTGAGCTGCAAGAGTTTGAGTTTTCTTTTCTAGTGGAAGACAGTACAAGAGCTACCTTAGGCGATTTGGTGACCTACAAGGAGAATCCCCTCCTTGTTAAGGAAGAGGTGGTGAGAAGGTTAGTTGAAGAAGTGCCACAGATCAGAAATGCACATGTGTTGTTCTTTGATGGCTCATACAGAAAGAGCCATGATGCAGCTTCAGGGGGTATAGCACTTTATGATCCAGAGGGGAAGCTAGTATGCAAGAGAGGGTTCAAATTGGATGCTCATAGTAACAATGAGGCTGAATATGCTACTTTGGAAGCTAGATTACACATTTGTTTCAAGCATGGAATTAGAAGGTTGAGCATAAAAGGTGATGCCTTATTAGTTGTGAAGCAAGTGTTGGGTGTATGGAAGAGCAAGAACACCTCATTGAAGGAAATGTGTTTCAGAATTAAAGGCCTGTTAAAAAAGTTTGAAGCATGGAGCATCAGACACATTGAACGTGCTCTAAATGGAGAGGCACATGAAGCAGCTCAAAGCATGATTGGGGAGCCATTTGTGTTGAGGACCAATTTACCTCTTTATCATGGCCGGGAAAGTTTGGCTCAAGAAGAGAAGTTTTTGCTAACAGGAATCATTCTGAAGGACATTCACAAGTCTAAGAAGTATGGTTTTGTGCGTAGAGCATCCAGGTACAAATTTATTGGGGATGTCTTATACATGAAAGGGGCTAATCTCGTGTTGAGACGTGTACCTTGGCGGGAGGATCTTTATAGAGTGTTGGAAGAGAATCATGAAGGCGCATGTGGTGGACATTTTTCTCTAAAGATCACCTTGCATAAGATCTTGCAAGAGGGGTATGTATGGCCTAGTTTGCACAAGGATGTTCACCATTGGTGTAGGTCTTGCAATAGGTGTCAAGCATTTGGGAAGAGAGTGTTGAAGCCAGAGCTACGAAAAACCATTATGGCGTTTGATGTGTTTGAAAAGTGGGGGATTGATGCAATAGGCCCGTTACCTATCACAAGCAGGGGCAAAAGCTATATTTTGATTGCAGTGGACTATCTCTCTAGATGGGTAGAGGCTATAACAGTAAAACAAATTATTGCAAAGGATGTGGAAAAATTTGTGTACGATGAAATATGTTGCAAGTTTGGGGTTCCACTGGAGCTACTTTCGGATAAGGGGCCATGATTTAGAGCTAAACTGCTAGACTTTTTATGCACGAAGATGAAGATTAGACACCAGCATACCACTCCTTATTATCCACAGTGTAATAGCCTAAATGAAAGATTCAATGATGAGTTGGTACAAATTCTTTCAAAAGTGACAGAGCTCCAAGGAAAGAATTGGGATTTGGAATTGCCTAGTGCATTATGGGCTTACCGTACTTCGGTAAAGACGGGTTTAAGGTTTACTCCGTTCCATTTGGTATATGGAAAGGAAGCACTATTGCCTGTGGAAGTAGAGTTGCCTGCGGTCAAGATGCTAGAAAAGTCGCCTAGTGATGCATTCAAAGAGAGGCTCTTGCAGTTACAAGAGGTTCAACTAGATAGGATGAGCGCATTGGAACATTACGGGCAGATGCAAGATAAGGCTTCAGAAAAGATAAATGAAAAGGTCAAAAGTAAGGGTATCAACAAGCATGACTTGGTTTTGTGCTACAATAGTAAGCTAGACAAAACCTTCCAAAAGAAGTTTCAAATTAAGTGGGAAGGCCCTTTCAAGGTAGTGGAGTGTTTTCCGAATTGTACATATCAGCTGGGTAACCTGGATGGGATTCTACATAAGTCAAGGGTAAATAGATGGCATCTTAAATTATATCATGCTAGGTTAATGATGGTGGAGCAAGATGAGTTGTCTGCGGGGCAAGTAATGTTGGTGAGGGATGAGCAGACCTGTGACACGGCAAGTCTCATATCTCTTTTTGCTGCTGCTGATCATGAATGATCTAGCAGGCTAGGGGATGGAAAAACTATGTTAGGAGTTTTTTGGAGCAAGGGATTGTGCATATGTATATACACATGTATGGTGCGTCAAATACAGGATTGCCCATTTTCCAAAGCTAGGTGGTTACGTGGGGTCCACATGTGTACATGTATGACAGCATGTACATAGTGCATCAATTTTCACTATCACCAGTACCAGTGTGTTTTTTCTATAATAATGAGGATTTGGTAGCACGTAAAACTTCTTGAGAAAGCTATCTGCGGGCCGACAACATGAGGTAATCAGGTGCGTCAGATGGCATCTAGTGGCGTGAGGAGGTCGAATGCGGTCAATACTTGCACGTGGATAAGTACGAACACATCGTGGGTGTTTCCTTGTGATAATTATGCACAAAGTTCATCATGAGAATTATATCTAGGGGCCACCACGTGGTTGTGGGATGCATTATTGGAAAAAGTTGAGTGCCAGGTGTGCGGATGGATGCAGCAGGGTGACAACTATGTACTACGAGGCCAGTTTTTGGCCTGTTCGGGGTCGTTTGAGGTCAACTAAAAGGCCAAGGGTGCCCAAGTAATAAAGCTAAGTGTGGGAACTGAAAAAAATGAGAGAATATTGGAAAAAACATGGAGAGAAGAGGAGAACCAGCCGCAACTGAGTTTTTGCTGTTTTTGGAGCCTGTTTATGCCTTAAACTCCTCATCCGAGGTCGAATTTGAGTACTTTGACATTGTAGACTGGGGTTTTGGGCTATTCCACACACGTTGGCACTATCCATTTTGTCAAATTTCTTGTTGTTTTTCTATTGTTTTGGCTATGTAAGTTTCTCCTATGAGCGAAGCTTTTGCTCCAATTTGTGATTGTATCTAGCATATTTTACCCATATTGTGTGAGCTATTTGCCCCATTGGTGTTGGCCCAAGCTCAATTGTATCTAAACCTCAGAAATTATCCTCTTTTGAGCTCAATTTTTTGGGTCTCTCTCTCTCTCTCTCTCTCTCTCTCTCTCTCTCTCTCTCTCTGTGTGTGTGGAGTGGGCAAATGGATAGTCTCTCTCTTCTCACTCCATCGGTGTGTTCCTTGTCTCGGCTAGGTGGGTTGTGTAAGCCGAGTGGTGCCCCATAGTGTGTGTGTATATCATCCCAAGAGTGTGTGTCGGGTCATTATAGAGGCGTTGTGTGTGTTTCCATCCCGCTCACAGCGTGTGTTGAAGTTGATGGTGACTAAGCCCGGAAGGATGCAACCTTCTTTGATACCAATTTTTGGAATTAGGGATGCAGGAAAACACACACAACTTGGAGAAGATGAAGGAAGGTCAAGGCACACAACAGAGAGTGTATTACTTAATGTGCAATTGAAAGGTAGACAACCCTAGAGTGATGGGCGTGTATACAATGCAAGGGAGAAAACCTCTTTAAGAGGGAAAAAATGCCCCGGTGGTCCTAAGTGTGTTCACACACATCACTACCACATGTATATGGTAACAATTCTCCTAGAGAATACAAGAGGGGAGGATATCACAAATCTTGCCCTGCATGGTGAAGGTCCCAAAAGCTCAAGAAGTTCAAAGAGTGAGAAAAGAGTATATCTTTTCTCACCTATGATGGCACCTTTGGTGCCACCAACAAAGTATTGGCCTTCATCCAACAATTTGATGCGGCCTTTGGAGACAAGGGCTTCACAGAGTCCTCCAAGCTACTCCATGTAGCTATGCACTTCCAAAAATCTGCTCGTCAATGGTGGGCTAGCCTTCGTGGAAACAACAAAGCCCCAAAGGCATGGAAAACTCTAAAAGTTTCCATCATGAAGCAATTCTGTGCAAGCGATGCAAAGGACAAAGTTCTTACCGAATGGCGGAGTTTGAAGCTTCTCTCCCATGAGTCTATCCACAAATATGTGGACAAGATTTGGGATTTACATCTCAAGGCTACTATTTTTCAAAAGATAGAATTTACCGAGCAAAAGTAAAAATTATGTGTGAACACCATATTAGTGAATTTGGGAATTTCCCAATTCCCACTTTCAGAATGAGCTTAAGATTTGATCACATGGTCAAATCCTAGCCAGAGTTGTGAGATCATGTCTTGAAAGAGCTTTTCAGGTACTACCTTGTGGAAGGAGTTGGCCCCAAAAAATAGTTTGAGATTTGTCCATATGGCCAAATATTTGAGACCTGGTGAATCCCAAATTGTCTCTAAAGTATGAAACTCTCTAATATGGTTTTTGTGGGATTACCTGAAGAGATGCCGAGTACGTCAACTCCCAACGACCTGGTTCTATCACCAAAGTAATCCACCACATTATGATTGCTTTGAGCATCAATTTTCAACAAGGGGCTAGAAAGAATGTCAAGCCCATGTAAAGCAAACACAAAAGTGATGCAAATGGGAAAACCAATGCCCAAAATTCTTCCCAAGGCAATTTCAACAACAACAACAACAATCGTTCCAAGGAGAAGGGAGTTTACAAAGGTCAAAATAAAATCTCTCTTGAGAAGCTTGAAGCTTTTTGCAAGGACCACAAATGTTTTAAGTGTGAGAGCAAGGATATGGCTACCGTTCTTGCCCCAAGAGAAATGCCCGCAACCGCATGGATCCATCAAAGTTGGAGGTAATAAAAGCATGGCTTGACCTAAGGAATCTACACAAGCTAAGAAGCTTTATTGGTATGTGTGCATACTATAGATGCTTCATAGAAAAATTCTCTCAAATAGTAGGTTCATTAAAAGAATAACATTAAGTACTCATGGACTGCTAAGGAGAAAAATGCTTTCAACAAGCTCAAAGAGAATCTTACCTCCCAACCATTCCTTATGCTTTTTCCTGTCTCTCAAGCCATTTGTAGCCAATGTGATTCTTGTGGTGATTGCCTTGGAGCAATCTTGCTTGCCATAGCAAATGAGAGTCGAAGGCTCAATACGGATGAGGCATTTATGAGAAAGATCTTTTAGCTATTCTACATGCTTTAGGCACATAGAAGCACTATCTATTGGGGACTCCATTTATTTTGCAAACAGACCACCAAAGTCTCACAAGTACTTCATGATGAAAACCAAGCTTTCCAACAAACAAATGAGGTGGGAATTTTTCTTTCTGCAATTTGATTTTCATATTGCTCACATTGCTGGTAAGCACAATCAAGTGGTCGATGCTTTCACAACGACCAAAACTTAATGCGGTGTCATTAGCAACTCACAATGATCTATCTTCTATGATAGGTAAGTATGCTACTGACCCTAACTTTAAAGACATAATTCCAGGCCTTGCTTTGGGAAAGAAAGAGGAACCATTCACCTTGCAGGATGGTTATCTTCTCCATGGAAATAGCCTATGTGTTACCCACTCCCTTCGTGACAAAGTTATGTATGAATCTCATGCTCCTCCTTATGCGGGGCATAGAGGCATTCAACCTACTCTCCAAGGAGTAGAGACGTGTTTCTATTGCCCTACCATAAAAGTGGACATTCAAGAGTATGTTTCAAAATGTGTGGTATGTCAAAAGACTAAGTATGATAGAGGGAATCAACTTGGATTACACCAACCTTTGCCAATCCCTAATTCACCATGGGAGAGTATATCCATGGATTTTATCTTTAAATTACCCAACTCTATCCATGGGATTATGGACAATAGTCTACAGGTTTAGCAAGCAATCACACTTTATGGGTGAAAGCATGTTAACCTGTCGCGCTTTTTGTGCTAGTTAGCAGTTTCAAGTTAGCACATCTTTAAAAAGTTGGGCGTCCGGTAAATTTTTTACAAATAATATCAAAATTTGTCGGAGGTTGTACATTTGGATTCCTTGTTTCAAGTGCTTTCTATTGATATATCATATGTCATAGATCTTGGAGATGTAGCTCAAGTTATTGTACTAGTTAGCATATGTCAAAATTGTGCTAGTTAGCATTGTCCGGGACATGAAAAAGCATGACAGGTTAATATGCTTTCACCCTTATTCTTGCCAAAAAGAGTATTAAGGCACACCAAATGGAAACTCTCTTCATATCCCAAATTTTCAAACACCAACATCCATCGTGTCAGAGAGAGATCCTAGATGACCAGTAATTTTTGGGAAGGCCTCTTTGAAAATCTAGGTACAAGATTGAATTTCTCTTCGGCCTATCACCCACAAATAGATGGCCAAAGTGAGATAGCAAATCTTACAATTCTTGATCTACTAAAGATTTATGCTACATAAGTAGAGCAACGCTCACAATGGGAAAAGTACGTACCTATTGTAGAGTATGCATGCAATAATACTATCCATACTTCTATGGAAAGAGCACCTTTTGAAATCATAGAGGAAAGACCTAAAAGTCCCTTGCTACTTAAAGTACATGGGAAGATCTTCGCTGCCGATTAGTATAGCCGTGACCTACAAGAATCTTTCAAAAAGATTAAGGAAGATATATCCATCTCTCAACAAAGACAAAAGGCTGTTGCTGACAATCATAGAAGGGCCTTAACATTTAAAGAAAACGATTGTGTCTTACTTAACTTTCCCAAGGCTCCATTGAGGCAAACGACAGGCAAAAATCCTATGGGCCATCAAAAGTATTATGCTAAACTAGCAAAAAGATACTATGGTCCTTTTCAAATCTTGAAGCCAATCAATGACATGGCTTATCAACTCAAGCTTCCCAATCATTGGCTCATACACAATGGTTTTCATGTGAGCCTACTTAAGCCCTACAAAGGAGATTCACCAAGTGAACCAATTATTAAAGACCCTCCCAAAATCAAAGACCAAGAAGAGGTGCTACAACTCGAAGCTATCCTTCAGCATGAAGACAAGGTACTACGACATGGTAAGATTATCCGACAGTATCTTATTAAGTTTAAAAATTATCATTTTGAAGATGCTAGATGGATGCAAGGAATACAGATTAAGGATAGTATGAACCTTGTCAAAGCTTACAATGCTACATTAGAGTAAGCAAAAGTACAAACTTCTTTTAAATGATCAATGTTTTTGTCTTATAAGACTAATTCTCTTTTTTATTGTGCACAAATTTAAATAGTATGTATGGTTTCAATCATGTTTGTGATGAAGACATCTATCAAACAGCAAGTAGCATTTGTCACTCTACTTTGGGAAAATGAATTAGACTAAAGAGCAAAAATGCTTGCGGTAGCTACATCTCCTAAACACCAAATGGATTAGTCATCCATCTTGGAATGATGTTGTAGGGTAAAAGGGATCCTCTACCCACTAAGAAACATTCACTAATGACTAAGGCTTTATCTCTTCTACCTCATAGTCGAGGACGACTATACTTTCAAGAGAGAGGTAATCTCATAAAATCTAATATCTAACCATCCCAAATGATTTCTAATATTAAATTGATCATTTAATGTGGGAGAATAAACGAGAACAAGGGCTAGAATATAGACATGTGCTTACAGATCTATCTCAACACGGGGCCACTAGTAAAGGGGTCCAAATGAGAGATGGTATGTCAAAGAGCAAGGCTAGCTAATGGAGCTTAATTACCTTAGGGTTAGCTTCATTAAAGACCTTCAAAGGTTAGTGTTAAAACTCCTTTGACCTTAGGTAAGCTAGGGTTGTACTTGAGGTGGGAACCCAGCCCAAGCTTGAGGTGCTTGTCATGCTTGTTGACTAATGTGCTTGAGATGCTTAATGACTAAGGTGCTAAGGTGCTCCATGACTAAGGTTCTTAAGGGGGTAAGGTGCTCAAAAATCAAAGCATATCCCTACACAAGGGGGGGGGGGGGGGGGGGAGCTCTCATTGTAGGAGCTAGAGAGAGAACACACACACTCACACAAGGCAAGCTTGGTACAAAGAAAGCATCTACACTTGTCAAGCTCCTCTTCATGTTACCCTCACGGTATGCCTAAAGCCTATAGGTTGGCCTCTCAAGGGGTCCGATGATAATTTAGTGAATTTAATTAGTTGTTTATGCATTTATCAAGTCCTCTCTCTTAAAGGGGAAAGGGGACACTTTTTCCAAGGCCACCCATGTTGCTTGATATGCACTAAGCATGTGATTTGCCAGGCTTGAAGAGGTCCAATCAAGTGCCAGATAGTGCAAGAAGAGGGGGTCGACCAAAGCAAGGAGGGGGCTAGCTTGGGGTGTATACTTTCCCACACATACACACACTCTCATTGTATGAGTTGCAAAGTGCAAGAGATCCATCTCCTTCTCCAAGCTTGTAGAGAAGTTGAGAGCCTACACCAACACTCTTGGCTATGGAATGCAAATCCAACCAAGAGCCATGTTTCAATGCTTAAGCTTTCCATCTTCTCCATCTTCATTACTATGCTATTATGTATGCTAGCAAGAAGAGTGATGATAAGTGAGGAACTATTTCTTCCTCCTATGAATGTTTCTTCTTCCTCCTCCCTACCCTCATTCCTCGCTAGCTCTCTCTACCTTTGAAGGTGTTTGAGGCCTTGGGAGTGCGTCTGGGGATGGTTAATACTTTTTACAAATTCTATGTTATGCTTGTGATGCATGAAGATTTCCATCTTCATTGCATCACCATATGTCACAAGGAATGCAAAGATTCTATTGTACCAATTCTCTCTTGATGAAAGAATCTATAATACAAAAGCCTATTGGAGGGGGGACCGCCGGCTCCACATAAATCTGGTCCTCAATTGTTGTCAAGTTCTCTAAACTCTGTCTCTTGCAAAAGTATTGTTCATGCCAAGTTAATTAAGTATTATGGTTAAGTTGCTATCGCTAAATAAGTTCGCCCTCGATGTTCTCAAAGTAGTCTCACAAAAATTGTCTCTTCAATTTTCTCCTAATTTTGTTATTCTCAAAGTCCATATTCCATTTCCAATACATTTACTCTCTACAGAACCCTTTGTTCCTACATCGCCATACAAAAAGTAAATATCTCTTAGATAAATCTCATGGTCCATGTTGATTTCAAGGATTGGTGTTGATAGCAATGTGGCACTTCCGTATTTTATGTTTCTGATTGTTTCCCATAGTGATTGTCTACTTCAAGAATTGGTTGCATCTCCAAAGATTTAGCCTCATGTATTGTGTTCGCAACATTCCCAGTAGCTCGGGCTCCTCCTTGTTTGTTTTCACATATTTGATTTTATTATCCTGATTCTAAGCACAATTTGTGAACAAATGATTCCTTCCACAACGATCACAGAATCCTTGAATTTTATGTTTTTTGCTTATGTTGGTTTTCTCCCTCGTCCTTGTGTTTCTTTTATCAGCTCATGCATTACAGGCTCGGGAGTTTTTGGACTTTCAGGTTGTAACAGGGCTTGAGCAGTTTCTATGAATTTTTTGCACATCTTCATTCTTTTGGTTTTGTGTTTCGGATGCGGATAGATTAGTTATCTTTGTTCAAAGCTCGGTTGTTACTGAGTCTTGCCTCGTAGGCTTGCAACATTGTGTCTAATTGCTCGTTCACCTTTTCCACCAAGATTGAATCGCATGAGTCAATCTTCAACGCTTTCAAACCCTTTGTGTTTTTCTTGCTCTCCTTTTTACATCTAAGAAGTTCTTTTGTTTGGTTCAATTCAATTTCCAAATCTATTTTTTCCTTCAACCTCTTTGCTTTCGTTTTGTCCCGTTTGGCTTTCCATGATTTTCTTTGAGTCCTAATTGACTCGTTTTCAACTTTGGTTTGTTCGGACATTTTCAAATCATTCGCTATAGGCTACTTTTTTGCCGCTTCCTAAGATTGAGCTGTAGTCACCACTTTGATTGGAATTTTTGACTCAGACTCGGATCTTCTCGTGCATTGTAAAATTCCAATGACATTATTAGTTGCCTTCCACGGATTTTCAGGGTTCTTTGTGCAATTTTGAACCAAGTGATCTCTCCCACGCCCATCACAAAATCCTAAAATCTTTGTTTGCTGACCTTTATGGGGACACTCTCTTGCCCACTGGTCACCTCCACATTCATAACACGGGTCCTCGAGTTGGGTTGCTAGTGGTGCCCCTGTTGGCTGGCCTGCCCTAGGCAGATATCCCTTGGGCTTGTAGTTTTGGTTTTTTATGAACATGAGCATCTTTTCATCCATAATGAACTAATTTCTAGTTGTTTGAGCCACACATGGAAGGTTCAACAGCTTCATCACTACTAGCCTAATATGGACTTTCTTCAGGGACATAAGCTACACCCTCTGTCTTCCTTACATGGCTTTTGACTGGTTCTCGATTGGTTCCTCGTAATAAACAGTTGGTGGCATCATCAACTGAGTTACCAGAGACTCTACTGATTGCGCATAATGCACAATGGCCCTTTTATCATGAGGTAAAGGTGGTTGTTTCCCCAATAGGGTTGCGGTTTGTCCCCTCCTTGTATTGTGTTGATGGGTCCAATCTGGTACCTTAGAGGTGGTGGAAATTGTTGTACTACCGACGGTCCATACGGCCTTTCCCTCACGTATTTCCGCTTATAGAAGCACTCACTAGTATCATGGTTAGTGTATTTTATCTCTATGGCACACCATTTCAACACTCTTGGAGCATTGACTACTGGTGGTTGTTGCGGCCTCAAATTAGGGTTTTGCTTGTAGGTTTGGTTCATTCTACAAACCGCTTCTTTGACTAACTGATCTACATTTTGTATAATTAAAGTAGGAGCACTATGTTTTATGGTTGACTCACTCGTGGTAGAAGGGAAAGTCCTAAAATTTGTCTCTGCGTCTTCAGCTACCTCCCCATATGTTTTACAATTGTGAAACAGGTACAATCCTTACCTAGAGACTTGTTCAAATGTTGTGCATGCTTTTAAGTGAAATTCATTCTTGAGAGTTTCATTTCTCAAGCCCTTGATAAAGAGAACTCATAAGCGATTTTCATGTGGTAACTCTCGCATTGGACATCTTTCGATGTGTTGCTTGAAATGAAGTGAAACTTCCTTCACCTTTTTATTTTCTTTTTGTCTGAAAGCATATACCTGAGAAACCATGTTGTGCTTGAATCCCCTCTTAGAAAATCTTAGCGAGCTCTCATATGAGTTTATCAATGTTCAAATAATCTCCAAGGTTGTTCCCTCCAATGTTAAACCGAATCTCTCGTATTGCGTGTGGAAATCCGCTACTTGTTCCGCTCTTAAACCTTGCTTTAAAATGGAAACATGCACGTATGGATCTCTTGATCCATGTGTACTTCTTTGGAACGCACTTAGCCACTTGAGAAGATTGCATTCTTTGAGTTTTCGCTACCATCCTCATCATTTTAGGTTCTCCTACCATTATATCTCTTGTCTCGTATCCACTGACAAGTTCTTTGGAAGGGGTTTGTTCATTCGCTCTTCCTTTGGGTCTTACATCTCGACTTTTGATTTTGATATATCCTGCACTCTTGTGTTGAAAATCATGTATACAATATCACAACCTCAATGTGTAGACATAGGAACCCGGTAAGGAAGATGTGAATTAATTAAGAAACTCTACTATTTTTTTGGTAGAAAGGAACCTTGGAAAGTTTAGGAACCTAAAATGGGCTATCCCACACTTCCTCCTTAGCAGAGTTGATGAACGGTTGCTTTGCCTTCTCAAATTATTTATCTAGAAGGAACACAAAGTAGATTAATTTTGTAAAGCCTTTCCCAAACAAAATAAATAAATAAAAGAATTGGAATATTGCAAAATGATGTCGCCTCCACACGTGGTGGAGGAGATAGGATACCCAACTCTTGAGACAAGGATAGGGATATGCCTGGAGAAGTATATGTGATGTGGTATGCAGCAATTTACATGTTACTTTCAAATGCTTTGAAATGTATTCTCTGGTTTGGTTTGATTCTAATTTCCTAGTATCGTAGTATTACCTTGGAAGTGTGTATTTACCAAATGGTTTGGTGAGATGGTAGATTTCGAAGGGTTATGTTATTGGCCCAAAAAGTCAATCCAAATTGTTTATGTTATATATTAAGTCAAGAGTGAAAAAAGTGGTTCCGCTATTTACAAAGAAGGGACCAAACCTAGGAACTTGGGAAATGTGTAGTTGGTAATATCACTCACCTTAGAAGAATGCATCGGTGGCTGTGCTCGGCCATCCCCAAGAAAAAAACTTCGATGACCTTGAACCAAGGGTGAATTAGAGAACTCTCACCAGTTAGCCTTGGAAAGTTGTCAAAAATTCTAAGGAATTTGAAATGAAGGGTTGACCTGATGAGAAAGTAAGTTTTGGGGTTAGAGATCCGTGTATGAAAAATGGAATGCTATCACCCCCTTAAGCTGGGAGGATGTCAAGAATCGCAGTGTAGCTCTTTGAGGATGGTGCAGCCAACGATCCATCACAAACATTATCATGACACTCGTTGCAGTACTACCCCAACATATTTACGGTGCCACTATTTTTAAAAAATAATCCTCATAAGAATTTTGTTTAATCCCACTCCTCCATCATATGTCAATTTTGCACTTATACAATGACTAAAAATAATATTT
>NC_140937.1:112408052-112563052 GCF_014529385.1 Adiantum capillus-veneris
GATCATAACCTTTGTTAAGATGTCCTCCTTTGGGGATGTTGAATAATCGTGCTTCATTAGCAACGTTTCACAAGTTGAGAAAGCTAAATTCTTTCTTTTCAACATGTTATTGTTTCCATCCTAGTATGCATATGCCAAGCTTGAGTTACAGAAAGGACAACTTGAGATGGAGGTGTCGATGTATAGCGGTGATTTGATAGGTGAACAATTAACTTATTATTGATTCATGTTTCTGCATACATATATTGTAAAGCCTTTGAGTTTCCACATTTTTTGAGTAGTGTCGACAAGTTTTTGGCATCAAATCTTCTTAAATATCCCTGTTCATTGGCTATTGGTAGCCATTTTGTGCGGCCTTGTGGCCCCTCTTGTTGAGGGTCCCTACTTGAAAAGGCAAATACAACCAGATTTTAATCGTTTGGCCACATGATTCAAGTTTTAAGTTTTTTTTTTTTCAAGTGTTGAACTTTTAGGTTGTTTTCAACAGTTTGTAGCTCCCAATCGGCTTTGAATCTGTCCGAGCTTCATATGAAGTAATGAACAAATCAGGAAAACTAGCTAGCATATGCAAATATATCTCCTTCTCCATAGCTAAGAGGTCTCCCACTGATTATTTGTGTCATCAATTCCTGCTTCTTTGACAATTCAACCCTGGTTTGCATCAGCCCTTCAATCACTTCATAAGGCCCTTCACTTTCATCTTCAACCTCATTTGCAAATGTGACTTAACCAGACTCATGGGTTTCTTTGTCCCTCAAAAGAAATACAACATCAACATCCTCATCAGTGCTGGTAGTACTATCGTTGTTCTCATCAGTCCCTCACTGTGGAATAGTCTTCATCACTAGACTCATCCTCATCTTCATAAAGCTCCTCCAATTGTTTCCTTGTGTCCATATTATAAAGCTTCTTGGCACCTGTCTTTCCATAGAGGCTAATCGTACCACATCTCCAATCTTGAACAACTCCCACTGCATGTAACCATGGTCTGCCCAATATAATAGGATATGCTCCCAACCCCGCTGGCATCACATGAAAATCAGCCACCACCTTTGTATCATACACCTCCACTTCTAAGCTCTTTACAACACCCAAACATTTTACTTTTTTATGGTTTGCCAATTTGATCCAAAAACCTGACACCCCAGTCACTGTAAGACCCATCTTCTCAATGCATGAGCGTGTTATGACACATATTTGGGCTCCACCATCCACATAACCTTGTCCCAATTTTTTTCTTTTGCGCCACACATCTACTATTGGGCAAATGTCTGGTAGCTCATCCATTGCCAACACCTTTACTGAACCTCTCTCTGGCTCTTTCTCCATTGGGTTAACCATCCTCTTCCACTGTCGCTTTAGCTTAGGCACCATCTCCATAAGCTGCCCAAATGTAACATCTGCCTTCCTGCTTGTCAGATCCTCCTTCAAGTCATAGCTTAATTGCCCATCCCCTAGTGGAAAATCTGAAACATGAAACTTGCGACGAGTCCTCCTTTTCCTCTTGGCCTTGACATCCTTGCCTTCATGGCTCTTTCCCTTCTTCTTACTAGGACCTCGGGCACTTCTTCCTTCCTTGTTCTCTGTGGTCCTCATTCCAATAGGCATCACTAATGTATCCTCTAGCTTTGATGCCTTCTCCAAGTTGACTACACTTATCACTTTTGTCTTTCCCTTTTCCTCGTGGGTTAATCCACTGGTTCCTTCTTCCCCCTTAATTTCAATGCCATAAATTGTTCCTTGCCACCTCCAATGCATCTTCATATGTTCTACGCTTCTTTAGCTCCACTCTCCATCGTATATTCTCCCAAAGACCAGCCAAGAACCTGTTCTTCTTCATCATGTCAAGTGGGAGTACTTGTGGTGCTAAGGCCTTGCACATCCGCTCCCATGCCAATGAAAACTTACGTATGTACGCATCTACAGGCTCACCTTCCTTTTACACCAAACCTTGCACTTCTTGCCACACTTTGTCAGGATCTTCTGTCTTCACAAACTCCACTTCCAATCCATACTGTAGATTGTCCCAACTCAATCTTACAGGTGGATCAGCCACACGCAACTCCTCTTCAAATGCTTTGGACCAAACTCATGAATCACTCTTCAAACAAATTTGGAGAAGACATAACATATGTGCAGGATCATGAATCTGATTGCTAATTCAAGCAACCTCCATCTTTTCCAAAAAGTCTTCCACATCTTCATCACTTCTTCCATGAAATTCCGGATAAGAGAAAGCCATGGCTACCCAAGTTTAAATGCTTTGAGAACCACTTCTACCACACGTGCAAGAACCCAAACTTTTTACTGACCCAATCCCCAGAAACTTCAATGGAGCTCAACTTTAGATAAGGACAAACACATGCACATCAAATGAGTTTTCATAGTTAATCATTGGGATTACAACAGGCAAAGAGCATTCTAGTATCTCTCTTAATCTTCTTGACCCGAACATAAAGACTATGCGCTGGTAGAAACAAATCTTCCTGGATATATGAACATTTATCTAGATTCTTTGTGTTAAATGAAAAGGAGTGAATTGAGGTCCATTTTGATCATCCATAAACGCCAACCATGCAGTTCCCAAGAAGGCTGACCTGACTTATCCTCTACTTTTGGCAAAATTTCAGCAGCATAACAACATAAATGGCTCAAAAGACCAAAAAACCAGCCATCACAACTTGGAAAAATTTTGGCAGAGTTTCCCTAGAAGTAGAGCAGTAAGAACCCAAAATATAGACTGTATATGTATGCATAACCTGCCAACAATATAACTTGAGCATCAAGTAGGAATCACTAGTACATAGCCTATGGCGAGGTCATGAAAAGGGTGCTCCAGCCACCTGTATCACCGAAAGGATCTCACATTTGATAATCCCCCAACTCAATAAAACCTCATGCTATCAACCCTCTCACGAAAGCTTATGCAAATCTCGTATAGTCAAGTCTCAGAAATGACCATCTTCCAGACCAAGTCTCAGAAATGGCTGGGACTGCCAAATAAAACCAAGTATGGCTCCACAAAGGTGTACAATGGGAGTATCCACAAGTAACGTACAATACAAGACAATGCGCTCAAACAGGCGCCAAATGATGCATACCCATGGCAATTGCAAGTGACTCCCACTTGCCAGTGTATCACTCTACTCCAGCTACCTATACCTGTGTGAATCACCTGTACCTGTCCCTGTAACCTGTAACGTGTACTCCCGAAGCTGAAGGTACTCGAAGAAGATCCTCCGTGGGGGCCCCAAAATAATGTGAGCGGGATGGAAACACACACAACGCCTCTATAATGACCCGATACATACTCTTGGGATGATATACACACACACTATGGGGCACCACTTAGCTTACACAACCCACCTGGCCGAGACAGGGAACACACCGATGGAGTGACAAGAGAGAGACTATCCATTTGCCCACTCCACACAAAGAGAGAGACACACACACACCCAAAAAAATCAGCTCAAAAGAGGTTAATTTCTAATGTTTAGATACAATTGAGTTTGGGCCAACAGCAATGGGGAAAATAGCTCACACAACATGGGTAAAATATGCTAGATACAATCACAAATTGGAGCAGAAGCTTTGCTCATAGGAGAAACTTACATAGCCAAAACAAAAAAAAATAGTGAGGAAGTTGGCAAAATGGACAACGCCATCGCGTCCGAAACGGCCCAAAACCCCAGTCTACAATGTCAAAGTACTCAAATCCAACATCGGATGAGAAGTTTAAGGCCAAAACAGGCTCCAAAAACATCAAAAACTCAGTTGCGACTGGTTCTCCTCTTCTCTCCACGTTTTTTCTCATCTTCTCTTAGTTTTTTTAGTTCCCACACTTATCTTTATTACTTGGGCACCCTTGGCCTTTAGTTGACCTTAAACGGACCCCGAACAGGCCAAAAACTGGCCTCGCACTGCATAGTTGTCACCCTGCTGCATCCATTTGCACACCTGGCACTCAACTTTTTCCAATAATGCATCTTGCAACCACGTGAAGTGGCCCCCAGATACAGTTCTCATGATGACCTTTGTGCATAATTATCACAAGGAAACACCCACGTTGTGTCCGTACTTATCCACGTGCAAGTATTGACCCCATTCGACCTCCTCACGCCACTAGATGCCATCTGACGCACCTGCTTACCTCATGTCATCGGCCCGCATATAACTTCATCGAGAAGTTTTATGCGCTACCAACTCCTCATTATTATAGAAAAAACACACTGGTACTCGTGATAGTGAAAATTGATGCACTATGTACATGGTGTCCTACCTGTACACATGTGGGTCCCACGTAACCACCTGGCTTTGGAAAATGGGCAATCCTTTATTTGATGCACCATGCATGTGTATATACATATGTGCAATCCCTTGCTCCAAAAGACTCCTAACAACGCCTGCACACTTTCTTTGATTTCAATGAGCTTTGCCGAGTGTTTGTAGGTCGACAAAAATGTTGCCCTCCGTTTCCACTATAGGCAGTACTGCACAAGCTATTTTGTCATTTTGTGCAAAATTTCAGTGAGTGCCATTTTTTGTAGAATAGGTCCCTTACAGTTTTCTATGTTTTGTGCTCACGTGTTGTTCTCGTGTTGTTTCTCCTCTTTTCGGGCAGTTTTCACATCAAGTGCAGCATTTACCATGGATGACAACAACACAGATGTGTTCAAGATGTTTGTTGCTAAGGACATATTGGATGGGTACAATTACCGTATGTGGGCTTACATGATGCAACATGTTCTTTTGTCAAAGGGTGTCTTGAATATTGTGCAGAACATTGATGTACGTCCTGGTTCTAAGGATGTAGGCAATTATGAGGATGTTGCAGGTCTTACTGCAAGGATTGCTGCTGTTAGAGCTTGTTTTGCCTACGGACAGAACAAGGTCGTTGGGATGTAAAAGATGTCTTGATTGTGTTGTCCGTGAAGCACACTATTACTCCTCACATTCGTTAAGAAAAATCTACAAAACAAGCTTGGGATATTCTGACTAGTCTGTATGCAAGTCGGAATGAGACTAAAAAAGCATTATTGCATAAAGAGCTGGAATCAAAGATTATGCATGAGGAAGATGACATGGACACTTTCCTTGTTTGTGTCAAGGATATCAATGAGAAACTTATTTCTACAAGTGAAGTCATTTCAGACAGTTCCCTTGTGCAAACTGTTCTTGATGCCCTGCCAGATTCTTACCAGAATTTTGCTAGTACTTGGAGACTTATGACCGAATGAATCCCGAAGTTTTCAAGTTTGATGCATTATGCACATTGATGTTTCAAGAGTCACTTTCCAGAAAGAATAGGACAAGACAGCATACAATTGAATAGTCTTTTATTTCTGCTCAAAGAAAGGTGGTTTCAGTAATGTAACCACTTCTCATGGTTCTTCTACGAGTGGAAAATCATATGTTCCTAATGTTTCTGCTGGTAACAATTCGCCTAAATTTTTTGGTGATAAGGCCAAAAAGAAGATGTGTTTCCATTATTGTAAAGCTAATGATCACTTGATCAAGCAGTGTCCTAAGTTAAAGGCCAAAGAGGCTAAGAAGAAAGAGGGTAATTTCAATGAAAATGTTGGTTCCACTACAAGTGCAGCTATTGCTAAGTCTTTGTGAAAGGAGACTATGATGCTGATGTTGATGTAGAATGGGATTTTAGTGTAGAGTGTACCTATAATCCAGTTGTCCATGATGCGTGCATGTCAGTTGCTGCAGATTCACATGTGTGGTATTTTGACACTGGTGCTACAAAGCACATTACCTCACATCGTAATTTTTTCACCTCTCTTGAGTCTGTCCCTCATGGGACTTCAGTTACTTGTGCCAACAATGCCTCTTATCCGGTTCAGAGAGTTGGAAAGATTGTGCTTACTACTACAAATGGCAGTTCTTTCCCATTTGTTGATGCACTTTATGTACCTGGGATCAAGAAGACATATGTACATGGGATCAAATCTTTGGATGACATATGTACTGTACATGATCTCAGTTTTGACAATAAAATTTTTGCATCTGGAATTTTAAGCCATGGGATGTATAAGCACATTTTCTATGACAAGTGTGGACAGAATTTTGCAAATGTAGTTGTGGATTCAAAGGCTATTTTAAATGCAAAACTTTGGCATGCACGTTTTGGTCATTTGAATTTTGCCAGTTTGTTATGTTTGTAGAAATCTGATATGGTTGCTCTTTGCCACCTCTTGAAGCACCTCTTAAACATGTCTGTGAAGGTTGTATTTTTGGTAAGATGCAATGTTCCAAGTTTCCAAAGGATGGTTTAGCTAGGGCCACATGCAGGTTGCAGCTTGTGCATAGTGATGTTTGTGGGCCCATGCAAACTCCGTTCTTGGGAAATTACTTTAGTTAGTGACTTTCATTAATGATTACTCCAAGCATGTACGGGTGTATCCGCTTAAAGCGAAGTCCGAAGTTTTTATGTGCTTCAAACAATTTTTGGCTATGATTGAAAATGTCTCGAAATGTACTACGGGCATCCTCCATTCTGATCGAGGGGGGGAGTATATGTCTCATGAATTTAATGCATTTCTAGCAAGTCATGGGATAAAACACCAATGTACACTGCCTTATACAACTCAACAAAATGGTGTTGCTAAGAGGAAAAACATGTCACTTACGAAAATGGCATGATGTATGGTCAAAAGTCAAGCTTTGCCACATTTTTTTTGGCTTGAGGCCATCATGTGTTCCACTTATGTACTAAACAGGTGTCCTACAAAATCTTTGCAGTCTTTACTCCATACGAAGCATGGCATGATAGAAAGCCTTCTATTGAGCACATGGGTGTTTTTGGCTGTTTGGCATATGCTTTGGTGCCACAAACACAACGCAAAAAATTGGATGATACAGTTGTCAAATGTATTTTTGTTGATTATAGTGCTAAAATCAAAGGTTACAAGTGATATCATCCACAAACAAAGCGTATTCTGGTTTCACAGGTTGTTGTGTTTGTGGAAGATTTTGTTCATCCCTTGCTGTCATGTACTATAGACAATTATGTCAGCTCACAAGACATTTATGACACTTTGTTGCCTTTTTTCAGTGGTGGAAGTTTGAATGGAAATTCCAATGAGGCAAATGTACAGCCTATGGGGGTTTTTGAAAATGTTACAGATCAGGCTATTAATGATGCAGATGTACATGATGTACTTGATGAGGAAAGGGCTGAAAATAAACGGGCTAGAGGTATGCCAAAATGGTTGGTGCATACATTGTGTAATAGTAAATTGGATGCACCTTTGTCTAGTCGTACTCGTTTAGGCTCTCGCCATGCATCTTATGCATCAGATTGTTATGCTTTGGATGTGTCTAGCTTACATGATATGAAGGAACCTCTGTCTTTTGATGAAGCACAAAATTCAAAAAATTGGATGGCTGCCATGCAATCAGAATATGATGCACTTATAGAAAATGATACATGGACTTTATGTGATTTTCCCCCTGGCAAAAAGGCCATTGGTACGAAGTGGGTTTACAAGTTGAAACGTAAGCCGCATGGTGAGATTGATCACTATAAGGCTCGACTCGTTGCAAAGGGTTATGCACATAAAAAAGGCATAGATTATGAAGAGAATTTTTCTCCCACTTGTTGTATGACTACTGTGTGTCTTCTATGTGCATTGGCAGCTCATTTTGGTTGGGACGTAAATCAATCACACATTGTTACTGCTTTCTTGAATGGTGACATATTTGAGGAAGTCTATATACCGCATCATTCGAGGGTGGATTTGTTACCATATACATGTGGTAGTGATGTATGTGAACACACTTAGGACCATAGGGGCATTTTTTTCCTCTTTAGGAGGTTTTCCTTCATGCATTGTATATACGCCCATCACTCTAGGGCTATCTATCTTTCAATTACACACTAAATAATACACTCTCTATTGTGTGCCTTGAGCTTCCTTCATCTTCTCCAAGCTCTGTGTGTTTTCTTGCATCGCTAATTCCAACAAGAATAGCTATAGATTTCATCAAAAGAGGAGAAAGTGAAGAAGAAGGAGAAGAGGGTGACCTCTTTCTTCCCCTTTTCTTTATTTTTTTCATCTCTTCCCTTTTGGAGTGACGAGGAGAAGGATTGTGGGTTGACCATTTCCTTTTGGGAGGAGTTGGCGATCTTCTAGACCGCCGTCTACGTGGAGCCACATCTTCAAAGGAACTTAGGGATTCACTTCTTTCTTGTTCTTTGGATTCCTCCTCTCTTATGGGAGAGAGTCTTCTTTTGGGGGTCTCATCAAGAAGCCTCCTAAGCTCTCTCTCCTCTTGGAGAGGAAGGGAAATCCCATAAGCACGAAGTTGTTGGTGGGTAACTTTGGCTTGCAAAGCAGGGTTACCCATAGCTTGTTGCTACCTAGTTACAGGATAATTGACAAACATGGGGGCATCATCATTAGTACCTTCATGTGCAAAATCAAAGCTAACAATGTTCATTCTACTCTCTTGGTTATTATCAGCCATGCTACTTAAACTTATGTCTAGATGACTTTGTGCTTTGGTACCCTTAAAAACCTTAGTTGGTACTCTTCTTTACCTTTGAAAATTAGTCCTCAAGCATCCACACCCGTGGTTTAGACACTGTTGATTGCAAAGACTAGTGGAGAATGTCTAGCATTTCTCGGTTGAGTATGGTTCCTATTGAGCTTGCTCGTAGCTCAATAATGGTTGAGCAAAAGGCAATCCCCGAGAGGCTCCATGATTAAAACTATTGTTCCCAATGGTGTACCTCAAACTAAGTCCTTCTCAACCAAGATAATAGATCCCTGTTTCACTTACCCTATTGCAATAAACATGCCCAACCTTTCATGGACAACTTAAGGACCTCTCTTCTTAAGCAAGAAAACATGAACCAATAGCTTTGATACCAATGTAATGGAAATGGCCTATGAACTTTGATACCAATGTAATGGAAATGGCCTATGAACTTTGAGAATAGAGAAAGGAGAATTAGAAATTTAACAATAATACATAATTAACTTGGCATGAACAGAGAGTTTAGAGAACTTGACAACAGTTGAGGACCCAATTTATGTGGAGCCGGTCCCCCCTCCACCAATAGGCTTTTGTATTATAGATTCTCCCATCAAGAGAGACTTGGTACAATACAATCTTTGTGTTCCTTTTTGTGACCTAGGTGATGCAATGAAGATGGAAAGCTTCATGCATCACAAGCATAACATAGACTTTGTAACAAGCATTAACCATCCCTAACCTCAGTCTGAAGGCCTCAATAACCTTCAAAGGTGGAGAGAGCTAGCGGGGAATGAGGGTAGGGAAGAGGAAGAAGAAACATTCATAGGAGAAAGAAATAGTTCCTCACTTATCATCACTCTTCTTGCTAGCATACATAATAGCATAGTGATGAATATGGAGAAGATGTCAAGATTAAGTGTTAGTAGTGGCTAACACAGGCTACACCGGTTATGCATCAAGCGGGAGATATGCTATGGATGTGACTCAATACTTCCAACTCACTTTGTATAAGTCTTGGGCTCACTTGGAGTTCCAAAGTTGTATATGCTAGATAGAGGCTCAAGCTTAAACCCATAGTAGAAGGGATTGTGATGGTAGCCTTTAAAAAGAAGCCTTATGCAAAGAGGCTTCATTCTTGAGTATCCACTCTTTAGGATCCACTTTTGAGAGCTCCCTCTCTCTTGAGTGTTCACTTTATGGCCTAGCCTTGAGCTTAATTTCCATGCTTAAGAGGCTAGTGCTAACCATTGTAATTAGAGTAAGCTCTTCTTGATCAATCTAATACCTATTTTCTCATTAGTCTTATCTTCTCTACATTTCATTATGTCATGGAGTAGTATTACACGTTCATTATTCTAGATTTGAGAGAAGTATGTACTTCTTGCTATTAACCACTCCTATTTTTCTACAAGCATTCGATTTGTGATATTTAGCATCACTAATTAGGTTGATTAAGTTGGGTCTTAATCTTGTAAGTAGTGTGTGTACCCTATTGTTTGCTTGTGTGTAGATAGATTTTATGAAGCTCTAGCACCATTCACATCGTGTGTGTAGCTATTGATGAAGTGCCGTGATTGACATGTGGTAATTACTGTGTACTTATCATTATTGTGCTTGAGGTTTCTAATCTATAGTAAGTGAGACTTCAGTGGACTTGATGTGTATAGGAGTTGATTGATTAGCGAGTAGAGTAGGTTGAGTGTTATAGTCTTGCCATGGCTAATCTCTAATTGCATTGGAGAGGTGATCTCTTGAATCCTCTATTTCTATTCATCCGATGCTTGTGCTTCCATGCCCTAGCCGGGTTGTCGATCCATGGATTTGATAATTTTGTATGGGTTGCAATTAGGTCGTGCTACAATGCCTCCCAACATTTGGCGCCATTGCCGGGGATCGATAACCTAAGCTAGTGAGTTTAAGATATGTAGAATAGAGTAATTTCATTACTAATTTCTCGGTTTTTGAGTGTATGTAGCTCAATTTTTGGTTTGATTTGATGATGTTGTGCAACTAATGTTGAGTTATGAATACTCCAAACCTCCAATTGATAGTCAATTGGGACACCTAAATGGTTTTTGATTATGAAATTTGCATGAAAAGTGTGTGCAATCATTAGTTGTAAGCCTAAATGCATTGCTAATTGAGCCAAATTTTATCATTTGTGCTTAATTTTTGAGTGTGTGCATTGCTTGATTGGGTAAAAATAGTGTTATTTTTTTAGAAATGAAGCATGCACGCATTCACTTATGCTTGATTGAGTTTGCAATTTGAGCATTGCAATGGAATTGATGTAATTATTGCATAAAATTTTGGCCTAAATTTGGGTGTGTGTGCCGATTCAATGGCATGTGCAATCCGGTGCTTGAATGAACAATTGGTATTTTTTACCAATTATGATGATTAATTTGGCCAAGTAATTGATGCGCGTGTCACAATTGGCTTGAAGATTGAGATAAAAATCACTCAATTGATTCCAAATTGTGTAGATTTTTAGTGTATTTCCATGCTAATGATGAATCAATTTGATGAACATGAAAAAAATACACTAATGTGTGTGCTTATGGAATGGTGCTTGATATCCAATTTGGAATGAATGATTTTGGTGCCACCACTAATCATGCTGATTGAAAGACTTAAAAGGATTGATGTATATGATTGACTTGAGATGATTCAATTGATAAGCAACTGAAAATGATTCTATGTACTATTGTCATTTTGTTGATTGAGCATTTGCAAATGCCATAATCAAGTAGCATTGCAAGCCAATATGAAAAACCTAAAAGGTTTGGATGATTACAACTATTTGTCACAAGAAACTCAAGTCATTGGCAATGATTGATACAGTGGAATTGAATTTTCTATTGAGAGAAATTTTTCTTTAGTCAATCATATGTGCAACTAGCAATCGATTATGAATCGATTTGTTTTTTATATGGAAATAGGAATAGCATGCACACCCAAATAAAAGTGGAGAATTGAAATTTACAAGTTGAGTATCCATGATCAATTTTGTTAAGAATGTATTCAAAAGTCCGGACTTATAAAAAATAAGTTGATACGTATGTTACTTTTGTGATCATGGGAATGCCCCCCAAGAATATATTTAAAAAGATAAAAATCAAAAAATAAAAACCTAAGTCCCACCTGGTAGCTTTTGACGCTTGCAACATGACAAACACACACATAACGACTCTCGAGCCTTGCTTGGTGCATCCGGACCAAACACGCACACACGCGTTCCCTTCTGAGGCCTTCAAAGCCCACAAAATCCACCTCTGCAGGCCACAATAGCGTTTCATGAGGCTGGCCCACCCCGCCATGCCTGGCTTGGCCCACACCAATACACACACACACACACACACACACACACAACCCAATGCCGATAATGGTGCAGCACACAACTCGATGCCGCTATTCGCGCTGCTCCTCACGGTCCCACCTTGGCTTGCAACATAAACCACGCACACACACAGCCGCCGCTGGCCTGCACCCCACGACAAAAGCACGTGCAATTGTTAACCCCGCCTTGCCTCTTAGATCCCACCTTGTCGTCTTCTCAAACACATACACATTCACGCGTGTTGACCGAACACCTAGCTCTGCTATCGAGTTCTGCAGCTACAGCATGCGAAGTGAATTGCCTTCAAGGCACATGCTCACACACCCACCATTTTCTCCCACACTGCAGTCTGTCGTCTTTGCCATCACAATTTTTTTTGAAAAAATAAAAATTAAGCTTAGCATTTTTTGATATCAGAGAGTGTTCTCACCCTCAACCCAATCACACACCATTGTCGAGACTTTGAGCCAAAGAAAATTGGGTTTAGTCTCACAATCAATATAAATGGATTAAAATTGGGATTTGTGGTTTACTAAAATTTTGGAATAACTACACTAAGGAGAGATGTTCTTGGAGTTTTGTGTATTGTTTTGTGAGCTAATTGAGCATGTACTGATAATCATTGAAAATATTGCATGCATGGCATTAAAAATTTGACTCATAAACTTCTTTCACGCTTGGTTTTGGTGAAGTTGCTTCCGCAAGAATGAGGGACACACATTGATGCTTCCGAGATTGTGCTTGGTATGTGATTATGAATTTTAATGTTTGAATTGAATGTAAAAACCTTGCATAGCACTAAAATCGATCTTTTTTTGGATGAACATGGGAGAGAAATATCCTTTTGAGTTTATGAATGAAGCATGCACTGGAATTTGAACTTGGCATTGCTCAAAACTTTTTTGGTGCTTAATATGTATGAAAAAATTATTGCATAGCACTAAATTAGGTATCTTGAATGACCATGTGATAGCATTGAACATGATTTTTATTGCTTGTGTTGAATTCAAATGCTTTTATGTACTAACAATTGAGTTTTTTTGAAGGGTTGTGTGGCAGCTGTGTGATTTCATTGATCCAAGAAGGAGTCATCATTGCAAAAAATTGCAAAACTTGGCTTTTTGGAGCCATTCCATTTCTTTGGATTTAAAGTTGTATAATGCTAGCTCATAGCTTGGTCAAAAGTTAAAATGTTTTCATTTGAGCTAGTGTTTACCCATCTTTTTTGAGAGCTTTCAAGTACAAAATTTGGCTAGTAAGAGCCATTCATTTTCATTTCATCAAGTTGTAGTCATCTCTAGCTCATAAGATTGCTCTAAACAAATGTAAAATTTCATGTGAGCTAGTTGTTAGCCAACTTGTTTGGAGCTTTTAAATTGTAAAATTTGTCTATCGAGAGCCACTTTATTTCATCAAAGTTGCATTATTTTCAGCTCTTGGCTTGTTTTTAATTCCATATTTCATTCAGCTAGAAACTAATCAACTTTGAATCGTGCATGAGAGATGGTAAAAATTGCAAAATTCGCTTATGTAGAAGTATTTTATCTCTCTCATTGTTGATATGTATGCATAAATTTTCTATCAAAGAGCATCATGTGCATAACCAAAGGCACTTTTTTCTTTTGGGTTTTTTACCTTTGGCATATCTGGGTATTTAAGACCCTAGCATTAGGATTTCATTAATGTTTTTTTTTTGGTGCTTTTTGCTTTCAATAATTGGCCTTTGGAGCTCGTGTTTACACTTAGCTTCAAATCAGCTTCTTTTGCAAATAAAAAGATCAAGAGACTTCTCTACAAAGGGGATGCTTGCTCAAGGATGCACAAAGAGCATGAAAAGGTGTGATTTTTCTCTTTTTTCATCTCTACATTCTCTATGCTTGGCTTTAAGTGAAATTTTGCTTCTAAGCTATGGTTCTTTCATGTTTGAAAGCTAGGAATCCTCAAGTTTCAACACTTTGCTTGTGAAAATTAACTCATCAAAAAATTAGGTTTTATGTGTATTAATCATAGGTAATTGGCCTGGACCTTAGGTTAACGTAGGATCATTTCTTGCTAGTCCTATACTCTTAGTGATAGTCTTAATATTCCATTCTTTTTTAACATGACCTAGGGCTATGATTAGGCTTTAATCCTTTAGTCCAATTTCCATTAGCATTTCAAGTTGGAACCAATAAAGTGCTCAAAAATGAATCAATGAAGCAAAGAAGTAACGAGAAAAAGTAGCAAATATGCTACTAGATACATGAAAAGAAAATTTCTATGTTATGTTGTGTCCATGTAAGGCCTAGCGCCTTATTTGCACTTGGCAGGCAAGGGGAATCACCTTGGCTTGCTTGGTCAAGGCCAAAAATCGATGCCTTGGGCTACTAGGGATTAGTCGTTGCCTTGGTAGGCTAGTAGGCTTTTGAAAGACCTTCTTGAGGGTACAAGGAGCCGAAAGTCGCACCTAGACTTTCCTTGGGATGGTAGCTTTGTATTGTGCTTTACTTTTTTTAATGAATGACAAAAACAAGGCTGTGACAATGTACTAATAGATTAAGAGCTTTTTCATAGCCCGTAGACATGATAGACTTGAATAATTTATTAAGATTGTTCACATAGTTTTTTGGCTAGTAGGTTTATGAACTTGCATTAGCCTAGGGTCATAATTGATTGCTTGTGTTTCATGCATAAAACCAAAATTTCAAGTGGTTTTATCTTCATGATAGTTTGAGTGTCTTTTTTTCTTTATGTTGTCTAGATTTTGACTATGATTCACCCATCTTTTAGAAGCAAAGAATTCACTTTACATGATTGCTCATTGTGCTTCATATTTTATTCATTCTTGGTGGCCTTTGATGCTCATTACTTGTTCTTATGTTTTGCAGCCCAACATTTTCTCCATGGACTTGCTTTTTACCATGTCTTAGTGTTTTGCTTCACCGGCACACGAGGACGTGTGCCAAATTAGGGAGTCTTACCTTGTGACGAGCAAGATTTTTCAAGCGAAGGAAAATTCGATCGAATGTATAAGGAAATCAAATGGGCCAATGAAACCACATTTACTTGAGATAGAGAAAATTGAAGCATTCATTGAGCTCATAGTGGAGCTTCCCTCATCATAATGCTCAATCTAATTTGAATACTTGTTGTGCAACTGGGTAGCCACTAGAAGAAACTATGTGGACTCCTTTCTTGAAGCCCTAAGTGCTCATAGCCGTAGCATCGATTAGAAAGAGTATCTAGAGTCTTTTATGCAATTGAGGCTCGATGTCTTGCCACTAAGCTTAATGCAACTTCAAGTGTCTTTTTGGTCAAGGTCCCAAGATGATGAAATTTGTAGTCAGTGAAGAATGTCCATTGATTGCTCTTTGGTTGGTTCAAAAGCTTATCAAATGTGACTTCTTGCTTGGAGGGTGAGAGCTTGGCCTGGTAGCAGGATCTGGTTGGGTGCAACATGAAGGGACTCCCGCAATCGCAATGGCTTCCTTAGTGTGCTCAAGGCCGTTTACTCAATGAGGGTCAAATGAACTTTGATAGCATGAGATAAAGAGCGTGGCATATATATTACTGACATAGAGCACTTCATTAGCATGGTTGAATTTTTAGGAAGGCAAGGTCTATTAACAAAGTTATACGAGTTACCAAGATGAGGTTAACATCTAATTATCAGCTTGCATAGTTAGCACGTGTTGCTTGGGACAAAGTCTCATTTTTCTTTCTTTTGTCTCATTCTTAAGACTTGAAAATTTGACACCTAGAAAATTTAGAGTTAAATTGCCTACATGTGATGGTTTTTGACACTAGAGGCTCCTCCATATGCTCGACAAAGATGATGCTAGGGGGGCTTTTAATACCCATAATGTGGCCTTATAAGACTGATTGGTGAAACGTGCCCTCTAGTGAAATTCTTGTAGGTGGAGAACTTGGAGGGTGTTTTGAACACCCTCTAGATTGTAGAAACACCTCCCAACACACATGTCAACTAGTGAATAGTGTGCTATGCACCATGTGCATAGTGTTGGGACAATACGAAGCGACGTGTTAAACTTGGGCTAATATGCACACATGACAAATTTTGAAGGGCCATTGAAATAAAAAGGGCCCTTTCCTTGCTCTAGCTTATGGGGTGCTCTCTAAATTCCTTGGATTTGTAATTGTTTTCAACTTCATTTTTAAAATGTAAATGTCATTTCCAAACTTGTAAGGTCTCCTTTTTTTCCCAAAATGGTAAGGTCTCATTTTTTTTGTTATTGTTGAAAATTGGGAAATATGGAGCTTGTAACCGATGCGTGAAAAAAACTATTCTTCAAAAACTTGGCAAACCTGCATATAAGTTTATTAAAGAGTAAACTGAACTAAATTTGAAGAATTTTGTACTAAATTTCTCTAAATTTTGTAGGTTTTCTAACCTTAAAATCAAAACTTTAGTGGCAAAACTCAAAATTTTGAGGTACGTTATTTTCGAGCACTGCATGCTAGCGAGCATGAAGAGTGGAAGACAGCGTTATCAGTTGCTCGGGACAGATCATGGGGTAACATGCAGAGGGAAACAACAATAGCAGGAGGTGAGTGAGATTTTAGAGTTTGGAAGAATAAGGGAAAGCTGAAAGCATACACTCTTGTTTGAGCATGAAGGAGAGTTGTGTTGCTTGCAGTAATAACCCTAGCTAGGGTTTTTGTTCATCGAGCTGCAGAAAAGCCCATCCACTGGGAAACTTTCACTCAACTCCTTGCTCTGTCGGACCTTCGCCCAGGCAGTGCAAGCACATCATCTCCTCACCACTCCAGCCGGCATGTAAAAAAGAGTCACCACGTGCAGGGTAGACGCCCCTACTAGAGTTATGCCGGTAGGGCTGGCTCTGTATATGTGCTCAGGGTAGGAGGAAACATTCACTCAACTCCTCGCTCTGTACTCGGACTGCCGCCCATCATCTCCTCACCACTCCAGCCGACACGTAAAAAGAAGCCCAATAGAGCTAGTTGTAAGGCGGTGTGTGTGTACTTACTGTGCTTTTCTTTGCATAGCTTCTTGCTCATGACGTGGCGATGTTGTTTATATCCCTAGTCAGGATCTTGCTGGTGTGGTCATGTAGTTGGGCAACGTAACCAAGTGAAGGATCTTAAGGAGGGAGATGCAGTGTATGGGACCTTTCCAAGCATGCAGCACAATTAGTGCCCTTCACCTTTGGCTTTCTTGCAGAATACTTTGTTGTCAAAGAGAAACTGACAGCATGCAAGTCCTCAAATCGTAGCTTTGTGATATCTGCAACTCAGACTGCAAGCTTGCCATTAGCCGTACTCGTGATCACAGCCAAAGGCTTTGATAGAGCGCACTTATTATTGGGGCCCCTAGTGGGGTAGGCAGCTTATGATTACAGTCCCCCGTTTTCCCTTCACATAAATTAGCCTTTGAACCAACTACAGCCTCATCCTCTCATTGCTGGCCTGTTGTGGTATAGGAGAGGAGTGCAGATAGGAACCAGTTGCGAGGCAAGGACAAGCAGATGTAGCGAGTCAAGTCTTGATGTCTATGAAAGAAAACCCAATGTCAGCCATCTAAAGCTCCAATAAAATTAAAATTTACAATAGAACCCAATCTTTAGCTGCATGAAATCGACCGTGTCAACATGGATGATGTGGGACTTCTCTTTGCCCCTTCATACTGAAATAACACATTTTGACGTCGCCATGAAGCTCATTGGAATTAATGAGGGTGCCTGCAAATATTTAATTTATCAGGGCGTCACTTAATTCATTGAAAGGTGGTATAAAAGATGAAGCTAGTTTTGGTATAAGGGCACGAGCTTATAGCGTGCATGCAGCGACCCACCTACAGACTGTTTAGGGGGGCTTAAAGGGTCTCTCCAAATTTTCCTCCCAAACTAGTGTGTGATGCCATGGATTCTTTTTAGCGGGGCTAAAGGGTCTCTCCAAATCATAAAACAAGCTCAGATATATATTTCCCACAACAAAATCAAAACCTTCCTTCTCATTTGAACCCCCAAAATCTGCCCGCACAGCCACTGATAGATAGTTTGGAGAGGGTCAATATGTGTAAGTTGCTCATGAAGAGAATTATTAGTGCATTGGGGTTCAAACAGAGGTCTCCTACCATCATGAGCGAGAGGGTGCATGTACCATCTTGAGTGAGTGACCACTCAAACATTAGCCTATAAGTCTAACTTATTCACGTATTGAGATACATCTATGGTTAAAAAGGAGCACAAGGATTTTCACTTTATAAAAAGAACATTGCATGTGGCAACCACTAAGAGATAGCATCACGATGTTCCCACTGTCTATAATTCTCCCAATCTATTGTTGTAAGGCCCATTTAAATTATGCGTGTGTAGAAAGTTGTCACTTGAACGATGTTAAAGTAAATGAGAAATTCTTCTCCAAATTGTAGGGAGGAGTTTTTTTTTGGGGAGAGAGAGAGAGAGAGAGAGAGAGAGAGAGAGAGAGAGAGAGAGAGAGAGAGAGAGATTTTCAAGCAAACATCCATGGAAGTGAGTGAACTATCCATCAAAAATCACCAAATCCATTGGTTCCTATGAGTTTTCTTATCCCTTGTCTTTACACCAGCAAATGCTTTTGAGCAAGCAATCATGATCGAGAGATTCATCATGTCATCCACATAAAGTATATTTCTCGTAACTTTGTTGATGCATTTGTCCTAGAATTTAAACTCGAATTAATAAGGTGCCTAGTAAAAATTCAAAAGGCATCATGAGCAACCAAAATGCCTCCTGTGTTCTAAATAATCCCTCACTTGCAAACTGCATGAGAAGACAAACGGGAATGGGCCTAAAATTCTCTTTCCACCCTCTTCTATATAGCCATGCTATACAACACCCTTTTCCCAAGCCATGTATGTTCAAAACCCCTGGCCACGCCTTGGCAATGCCCTCATGCTACATTATGGATGTTAGAGTTCCTCTTGACCACAATATAAATGATGGTTATCGATCTCAAGGGGTTCACTATGTGTAAAACTACCATATCACGTGTGTTCAAGACATGTTTGTAAAACCCCTTATCTGTGAATTTTGTTAAGAATATAATTTACCCTTTTCTTTTAAAATCTGTAAGTTTTTTTCAAATTTGAATAAATAATTCCCTTATGTATATATATTTCTGTAAGCTTCAAGAACTTTAAATACCCTTCTGTTGAACTCATGTGATAGGTTACATTTTTATTAGGTGACCTACCCGGGCTATCGATCTTGCTTGTAACTTATTCCTTTCATCTTTGTAGAGTGAATTTTGTTTTTTTCTTTTGAGGCCCTTTGTATCCCCTTTATATGAGTCTTTTGAGATCTTTACAAGTGGAAGATTAGTAGATGTATGTTTCTCATCTTTAGCTATAAGTTGTTCATAGTAATAAATCTATAGCAACTATTAAGACTAGTTAGTCAACCACAAAAGTTGTGTTATCGGACCCTTATTATTACTTTGACTTGTATATCATTATTTCAATATAATGAGAAGCATTAGTAATGTATGATGGAGAAGAAGTAATACTGGTGAAGAGATACCCACTAGAACCAAATTGTTATTCATGTTGTTGTAGTCATATTCAAGGCTTGTATAGTGTGTCCACAATCTACTACCTTGTTGTCTTGACAATCTTGTGTTTGTAGTGATATTGGCTATTACACTCAATGGAGGTCATTTTTCCAAGGCCATGATCATTGAAATCTCTTTGCTCATGGATCTCAAGATGGATGGGCACTAAAAAAATGTGAACTTTCATTTTACATTGGTGTTGTGATGCTTGATTCAATAAAGAAACCAAGTTTTTTGATTGTGTATCTTGTCTCTAACTACTCGGTTTAGGGGTTGCTCGAAAACTTTCGCTCGGGGTTTGGGATTCCTCCAAATTAGGAAGGGGGGAACGTTAGCAGCGATTAACACAAGCTACACCGATTATGCATCAAGCGGGAGATATGCTATGGATGTGACTCAATACTTCCAACTCACTTTGTATAAGTCTTGGGCTCACTTGGAGTTCCAAATTTTTATATACTAGCTAGAGGCTCAAGCTTAAACCCATAGTAGAAGGGATTGTGGTGAAAGACTTTATGCAAGGAGGCTTCATTCTTGAGTATCCACTCTTGAGGATCCACTTTTGAGAGCTTCTTCTCTCTTGAGAGGTAACTCTATGGCCTAGCCTTGAGCTTAATGTTTATGCTTAAGAGGCTATGCTAATCATTGTAATTAGAGTAAGCTCTTCTTGATCAATCTAATCCTTATTTTCTCATTAGTCTACTTCTTCTCTATAAACTTGTCAGCGTGACTTTTATGCTTCTACCGTATGATTGGAATATGTGCACAACAAACCTATGTACTTACCATGCTCCTCTTTTTTGGTGTGCAGATTAATGTGGAGGTTATGGAAGCAAAAGTGAATGCATGTGAAGGTCAACTGCAACTCCTAATGCACATAAGCAAGATGCTACAAGGCTCCTCCATTCCCACTGCCCTGTGTAATATGGCTATGGGCACTTTTATAGAAAGTATAGAAGGGGTATGCGATGGGACGATGATCAACCAGTGCAGTGGTTGCAGTTTGCCACCCGAAGTAAAGGGAACCAATGCCACGATCAAGATGCCTTGTGGGCATAGCTACCACTTTCTCTGCTTTGCAGCTGCATGCTCCTTGTCGACAAAATGTAGAGCTATGACCTGCCAGCAAAGGTTACCAGAAGAATGGTGTTGGAAACCCACAGGGCAAAGACATCCAATCACACCAACATCTGGTAAGATTGTACAGGGTGTGCTAATTGGCATACCCAGTGTGTTAATTAGAATATTGAGTGTGTTAACTGGATATGCTAATTAGCATATCTTGTATGCTGATTAGCACACTGGGTATGCTGATTAGCATACTAGATATGCTGATTAGCATACTGGATATGCTAATTAGCATACTTGATATGCTAATTAGCATACTGAATATGCTAATTAGCATACTGGGTAAGCTAATTAGCATACTAGATATGCTAATTAGTATACCCACTGAGAATATTGAGTGTGTTAATTGGATATGCTAATTAGCATATCTTGTATGCTAATTAGCATACCCTGTGCTCAGTGTACAGATTAGAGTAAGTTTGGCATATTAGCATATCTAGTAAGTTAACTACCATATCCAAATGCTAACTAGCAAACTGTATATGCTGATTAGCATACTGGATACGCTTATTAGCATGTTGGATATGCTAATTAGCATACTAGATATGCTAAATAGCATACTGGGTATTCTAATTAGCATAGTGAGAATGCTCATTAGCATACTCGGTATGCTGATTCACGTACTGAGTATTCTGATTAGCATACTGGATATGCTTATTAGCATATTGGATATGCTAAATAGCATATTGGGAATGCTAAATAGCATACTGGGTATGCTAATTAGCATACTGGATATGCTAATTAGCATACTGGATATGCTAATTAGCATACTTGGACTGCTAGTAGCTAGCATACAAGGACTGTCTTTTAGCATACAGGGTGTGCTTATTAGCATATCCACAGTGTTAATTATAATAATGAGTGTGTTGACTGGATATGCTAATTAGCATACTTGTGCTCAGTGTACAGACTAGAGTAAGTTTGTCATAATGGCAAATCTAGTAAGTAAGGTACCATCTCCAAATGCAAACTAGCATATTGGATATGCTAGTTAGCATACTCAGCAATTCAAATTAGCATACTGGGCTTGTCAGCATAATGGATTCCAATGTATGCCAGGCCGCACACATAGTCACAGCATATCAAACATTTTCTAGCGTACATGACATGCTTATATGAGTCTTAATCCACGTTTTTTGTTGCAGGCATGTGGTAGTCCCTCCGTGATGTGAGCAGTGTGCATGACACGAAGGGCAAGGGAAAGGTTGTAATGGAGGACCTTTCGATCGAGGAGAGTGATGAGCTGGATATAGTTGAGAACCCTTCGACGGAGAAGGGTGTTGAGCTGGATGCAAGGAGTGAAGGGGTGGATGAGGGCTCCCAGTAGATGCCAAATGAAAGCATGAAAACAATAGAGGAAGGCGGTGATGTGAGTAGGAACTCAGAAGATGGAAAAGAAGATGATTTTTTTGTCATGGCTCCTCGTGTGCCTCGTGTGCCAGCGATGCCTGCTACAACAGACAAAGCAGAAGCTTCTAGCAGACAGTGGCTAGTGGCTCAGGGGAAACTTTGAAGAATGACAACATAGAAGATGAGCAAGAAGTTGGTGACAACAGCCCTCTCGAGGGTTTCTTGCGTAAAGCTCAGCTGAAAAGAAAATTTGGCCTTGAAGAGGTACCCGAAGACATTGCAAGCACAACCTGTGGTTCGGACAAGGCTAAAAGCTTCAAAGGTGAAAAGAAAGCCACCCACTCAAGAGCTTGCAAAAAATTGTGTTAAGACTTATTGCTCCCTACCCGGTTGTGCCCTTCACTGTATATGCTAGACCATTTTGAAACCCAAATGCGTATTGTAACTGACATGCATTTTGTTTTCCAATGAAAATGTATTTTTGTGCAATATAAATATGAGCAGCAGTTCATTGTAATAGTTCATTATAATTTTTGCGGTTTTTCTTTTTTAAACTTGTTCATTTCGTATCGCAGTTTCCCTGCAGAGGAAGAGAAACAAGCATTAATCGTCATGCCTGATGCAACTGCGGCCATGCAATGGCAGAAATTATGGAGATGGCGAGTCCACAAAGCCAGGCAATTAAGGAGAAAGAAAATGGAGATTGAAAAATGCCTTGAACGATATTCACAGCTTGCCCGTAGTATTATTGAGCGCCTAAATTATGTGCACCCAAGTGGGCCGGTTATTTTTGCTGAATGGTATCCTCTACCAGACCTTATATGGGTGCCTAAGCGTTTATGTGATGAAAAAAGGGCTCTGGTGCTGGACCTGAACATTCTTTTGGTGGCAGTGGTAGAGCCTCGCTTTGGTGAAAATCCCCCGCCATATGTAGATGAAATGTTGAAATACGATGTACTTGATAAGCAGGTGTTCTATCGCAAGGACGGCCTTTTTTTTTTTGGACTGGTGCCTACAGTTCTTTAATGTATTTATATGGAGCACAAGCCTCCATAGTAAAGTCATGAGTATTTGCCGTACTGTTTTTAAAGAGAAGGTGCCAAAGATTACTCGGTTTTTTGCTCAAGCGCACTGTACAAAGCAATCCTGGCAGATCCATAGAAAACCTGTGTTTATGAAAGACTTATCCTTGTTTTGGAAACACACTCCGGGGTACAACGCCCAAAACACACTTATAATCGATAATAGCTTCTACAAAGTGTTTCAGAACCCACCACAAACTTGGCTTGTTACTCCCAGTCTAGAGCACCGGAGTGCTGAGCAAAGGGAAAAGTTCCTTATAGAAACTTTGAAGTCCTGGATTTTTCTTTGGCTGCAAACGGATGATCGGAAAGCATATGTTGCTGATAATGTGTTTGAGACAGGCTCAGATGAGTTTTCTGATGTAGTCGTCAAACGTTTGCTTGACATTCAAAAGAGGGATATAGAGGCTAAAAGACTGGAAGAAATTCATCGCAAACAGCGGGAAGCTGACCTAGAAGCAGAAAGAGAGGAAGAAAAGCTGGAGAGGGAAAGAAGAGAAAGTGAGCAGCATAGTGCCAACCTAGAAGCAGAGGAGGAAGCAAAGAGAAAGGAGGAAGCATAGTGCCAACCGAGAGCAGCATAGTGCCAACCTAGACGCAGAGGAGGAAGCAAAGAGAAAGGAGGAAGCAGAGAGAAAAGAAAAGAGGCAGCAGGAAGAAGACAAACAGCGAGAAGGACAGCCAGGTCACTACAAGCGCCCTCCGAGGAGGCCTTAAGGGTTTTTGGGGCAGTGACTGTCATTGTAAAATTGAACCCTATGTAAATAAGTTGATGCTGGAAATTAATGTAAATAGTTTGATAGTTAGCATGCTGACACAAGATGTAAACAGTTTGATAGTTAGCATGCTGACCAACTTTGTAATAAAACAGCATACCCTTACAGCAAAGTGGTATATAGAAAATCCAGTGGATACAACTTAAAAGCCGAAGGGCATGCTATTACAGATTGCTTCATAGATTTCTGGAGTGATTGTGTACACCTGCCTTCTCCTTGGGACGTGCTCCATGGGTATTTTGATACATCGCACCAGATGTGAAAGTAGGTGGACGATAGGCTGCTTGTGGTCTATCTTGAAGGTGTATGCATCCAATTGCTTGTAATGCAGTCCTTGCACAACATATGAGCCTCTGTCAATTACATTGCTCCATTCATTAATGTACCCCTTCTCCACCTTCTCCTTTTTTGCAACACACTTGACCAGATAGAAATCCACATCTTCGGCGTTGGTTAAAGCATCTGGATTTACAGCAAATGTGTCTCCAGAACATAGAGTGCTACTCAACACATCATGATGACCTTCGTATGTGAATTCATCATAGCCAACGACTTCCTCTGTCGAAACTTCATCTGTTTGCTCAAGTAATGGCTGCAAAATCTGATAATCCCAAGCCTCCACGTGAGCTTTATTGATGCAGCGATTCCACCTTCCGTTCATGCATGCATCACAGAAGCATGCCAACTTTCTTGTTGCAAGGGCAGTTGGATCCTGCGGGTTGTGACCACGAATAGCATGCAAAGAGCGAGTTTTTGCCACAGTGGCACAATTCCACTTAACTTCCCTATTAACATCTGCCTCTTTAACCTCCCAGAACACACGAGCACATTCCCTTTCTTTTGAAGGATATGATGCAAGTGCTCCCTGCGATAGGTTGGCCTGGCAATAAGCAACCACATGTGTTGCACACTGCAATATAACTCCATTAGGTTTTAGTTGTTCATGGGTCAAGGTTCTTTTCACAACTACTCCTATACCATCATGCTCGCCCTTGCCATGCCCTGATCCAAAGAAGAACCAGCTCATCCCAATCCCTGTGAGTCCACCATATCTTGCAACAAAATAGAAAGGCCTGGCTCCCTTGAATTGCGAGGCCGCACCATCTGACCACACCCAATATTGTTTACAAGTGACACCCTCTTATTGTAACCAGTCACGGTGTAGCATGAAGCAATGTTGCACAAACAGTGTGTCATGCACCCTATCATTTGATATGAAGAAGTGGATTGTTTTGACTACCTCCCCTGCCTTGCAGTAGTACGTTATGTGTACAAAAACAGTTACTTGACTAGAGTGCCAATGCATTGACTGAATCTCATTTTGCTCCTTGAAGGCGTAATTTTCAGCAAAGTCAACAACTGAGACAATGACATCATCCGGAAAGAGAAGTATACAATCCTTAAATTGTTGTCCTTTCCATCGTGCCACATAGTTATGAGTGATGAAGAGCTTCAACTTGGTCTGCAACAGTCGAAGAAACTCCCAGCACTGCATTTCTTTATGCAAAAGATCTTTTCTTTTCTTACTGTTTCCATGCCTGTCTTTTGCTTCTACATATGCAAATACTTTCACATTAATACTCTTACCTGGCTTTGCTGTTTCTAAGCAACATAATTCTAACTTCTTTACTCCACATATCTTACAGTCTCCCATCAGGCATTCCCTTCTATGGAAAACTGTATCTACTGGCTTTGGACAGAGAACGGACTCCCACATCTGTGTGACACCTTTGAACAAGTGATGTGAAGCCAGGCAGCCGCTGCTAATGTTCTTGCATGTAGCATAGATATTGCATACACAGTAGAAACATGTATCATGCAGCCCAAAAGCACGAGAGCGCATGTGGTTCAGTGCGTCTTTCAAAAAGGTCATCTGCACATGGTATTCGCAACAGCATGTGTACCTATCCTTCAGCCTCCTGCAAAAGAATGGCTTTAACATCTCAAACATCCTCATGCCAATCTTGCAATCTGGATGTCTTTGTTTGAATCTTTGAAAGAGCTCAACCTGCAATATCCATATTTGATCAGTATGTTTACTAGGAGAAATAATCCAAACAGGACTATACGCATTGCTACTTAATACATCCACCATAGAAACAAATTGGTGTGTTAAACAACACATTGTATGGTCCTAACATGCATGTAACTGGGTATAACATTGTATACTAAGCATGCTAGTTAGCATGCTGAGTATGCTAACTAGCATAGCTGAGTATGATAACTAGCATAGTATGCTAACTAGAATACTAGCTGTGCTATCAAGCACAATCAGTGTGTAGTGTAGCATACGAGGCATACTCATCAACATGCTAGTTAGCATGCTGAGTATGCTAACTAGCATACTCATTAGCATACTAGTGAGCATACTCATCAGCACGCATGCTGAGTATGCTAACTAGCATACTAGCTGTGCTAACAAGCACAATCAGTGTGTAGTTTAGCATACGAGGCATACTCATCAGCATGTTAGTTAGCATGTTGAGTATACTCATCAGCATGCTAGTTAGCATGCTGAGTATGCTAGTTAGCATAGCTGAATATGCTAACTAGCATACTAGCCGTGCTAACAAGCATAATCAGTGTGTAATTTAGCATATGAGTCATTGTTAACTACATGAATGTGTGCTAAGAAGAATAGAAGGTATGCTAACTAGCATACATATTGTGTTAACCAGCACACTTATTATGTTGAACAACATAGCCAGCACACTACGAATGCTAACTAGCATAAATCAGCTTACCCGTTATGCTACTTAGCATGCTAAGTATGCTAACTAGCATGCTGAGTATGCTAGTTAGCATAGCTGAATATGCTAACTAGTATACTAGCATAAAGCAGCTTACCCGTTATGCTACTTAGCATTCTTAGCTGTGCTAACTAGCATACTCAGCATGCTAGTTAGCTAGCTGAGTATGCTTACTAACATGCTATATTGCTAGTTAGCACAGCTGAGTATGCTAACTAGTATACTAGATGTGATAACAAGCAAAATTAGTGTGTAGTTTAACATATGAGTCATGGTTAACCACACGAAGTATGCTAAGAAGAATAGAAGGTATGCTAACTAGCATACATATTGTGTTAACCAGCACACTTGTTATGTTGAATAGCATAGCCAACACACTAGCATAAAAGGTGTTAAAGTAGCATACATATTGTGCTAACCACCGTAGTCCTCAAGATCACTAGGCATGCTAACTAGTAGAAGATTTATGTTGAACACCATACCCACCATACAAGAATGCTAACTAGCATATACCATAAACCAGCTTACTCATTATGCTAGTTAGCATACTACGAAAGGTAGCTAGCATACTCATTGTGTCAAAGAACATACAGAGCATGCTAGTTAGCATAATAGGTATGCTAACTAGCATAAATGGTGTTATAGTAGCTTACATATTGTGCTAGACAACATACTTATCATGTGTTGACCTACAAATCAATCGCATCCGAAATCCCATTTTTCTTGTACTATTCACACTATAATCTTAAATGTAATTAATTCTTCAGGCTCCAGATAATTTTCGGAACATATGTCATTGTAATTGCTATTCCACAACACCCCTGATAGGAAGTAGAATTCATTTTTGATGAGATGACACCTCCAAGGATGAGGTATAAAAGCCAATCTTTTGTAAACCTAAGGGGGGCTTTTTATCATTTTAAGGGCTTATATGAACGTACAGAGACTGCGTACTGTGTGTGAGAGTGAGAGAGGTCTTCTTCCTTTCCCCTTGCATGTTGTGACTACTACATTGTGAAAGTGACTACGCCATCATGTTAGCAACGGCGAGAGCTACGCTTCGACGCCAAGCTTGAGCGGTTTCAGTCTCTTTGCGAAGAGCTCTTTTACCACCAACCATCTGTGCTTAAATCCAAAAGTGCAAAAAAAGCGGCTATCTATCATCGCCAATCAAAAAGACGCTTTAAGAGCAACAAATCGCGAAAAGGGGTGTTGGAGAACCCAAATGCGGCAACAACCACACGAAAAGGTTCTTACTCACTTCCCCAAGCTAGGAAATTGATATTCAGCAAGAATAATGGTGGGAAGATGGCCCAAGGACCAAGCAACAACTTCAACGAGACTGAAAAGGAAAAGGGAAGTTTCTATGCTCAAGTAATGACTTTTAAAGTTGAAATCAAGTATTTAGGGCTTAGGGCACAATCACCAGGCAAGTGAGGATTCAAAAAAATCACATTTTTGCAACAGTAGTCATTATACGCGTATAAAGACTCACTGCCAATTTCACAAAGAGTTCATCACAAACTGATTCATATTACCATACTACATACTCTAAGCATAGGACCTACCAAGTTTGACTAGGTTTGGAGCTAGTTGGAGCATCTAATGCCAAAAAACAAACGCAAGGTTTAGGCCTAAACTCAAACTATAGCCGAAACACTAACAAACTTGCTCCAAAACCAACCAAACTTGATCCAGGCACTATACAAAGCATCAGCAGCAAAATACATTGAAAACAGAGAAAAAATCCAGATGTAGACATTATACGCGTATAATGACTTCATCTTTTTCTGGAGGTCAAACTCATCATTTTTTGTTTTCATCTTATCCAATATCATGAATACATGCCAAATATCCAATTTGGACTAATTTGAACAAGTTTATGACTAGTGGGATCAAAAAGAGTGAAAAAAAAAAGAATGCCAAAACCACAGATTGAACCCCAGCCTCAATGTCAAACCTCAAAAGTCAAATTTGGAATGATCAAAGTGCTAACCATGTCATGGGGACCTCACAGATCAAGTTCTTGACCATCTAGACTTTATACGTGTATAAAGACTACAGAGGAAAAATTGAAGTTGTTGTCAATATTTTTCACATTCAGGGTTGTAACACAACTGTTATAGCTCAGAACCCAAGTTCTACCACATTCAAAAGCCTCATGACCTCTCAAACCCCAATCACAAGGATCAAAACACTAGATCTCAAATTCATGGTTTAAAGCAACTGATGTCTCACCCAAATCAGGTTTTGGTGCAAAGGGAGTGTAAGCATAGCTAAAGTCAATCCATGGTATCAAATTAGATGAAATTTGATCACATAGACTTTATACGCGTATAATGTCTCTCAAGCCAAATTTGGCATCCAATCTCAAGCTTCACTTAACCAAAGCCTTTGCTCCTATCTCAGAGGAATTCCCACCAAGTTTCATCATCAGAAATCCTCTTAATGATTGTCATTCAACAGAAAGCCCACTAAAAGCCTAAAATCAGAAAAAAGGGTCAAAACTTGTTCAAATGACATCCAAATTGGAATCCAGGCCTATACATGTGACATACCAGCCAAGGGCTATGCACACATTCAAAATCACCACCATCTGTTCACATAGACTTTATACGCGTATAAAGTCTCATTGCATTTTTCTGAGCATGATTTGCACTTTTTACAACATGCATAGCACCCCTAGGCCCTAAATAGCTTGTATTTCAATTTTGAAGTTATATGGATGCAAGAAGCTGATATTATGCCAGATTTTAACACGCTCACTAACTTTGACATTCTAAGTATACCAGGATCAATGGAGTCAAGCCGATCACCGACAAAAAAGAAAAGGATGTCCCTGAAGGACATCATTGCAAAGGCCGAGCCATACACCATACCTCGGGAATCACTAAAGCCTACAAAAGCATGGATAGATGACGGAACACTTGAGGATGAAGGGATCTCAATATACCAAGGCACTTTCAGAGATCCTCAAGGGAACACGGTGGATATCCCTATGAACCCAAGAGAAATCATTGATTATGCAAACAAAGAAGCTTTGCTAACTCAGCTGGAAAGGGTAGACTTGCTCAATTTCTTCACTGCGGAGCCAACAGGTGTGGATCCACAAAGAGTTTATGAGCTCACAAGCACAATTCAGAAGGATGGCAAGGCTGTGATCACCAACTTGGACAACCAAAAATTCGAGGTGATGATTACACCACAGGTGATAGCAGATGCCCTAAGTATGAGCAATGAAGGGAATCGTGTCAGGGAAAGAAGAGAAACTTTAGAAGTTTATCACCAAAAGAAGAAGCCAAACAGACCTGGGAAGACATGGAGGACCCAAGAGTAGCCAGAATCTGCAAGATGTACAATCAGTATTTCCATTTATGCAGCAAAAGACCTCAGAAATATACGGCACCACCACATGCTGTTGCCACGACAGTGACATGGGCCATCCGAAGCAATGTGCCTAAAGCGGTAAACTATGCACATTATTTGCATGAACAAATAGTGCAAATGGGGACAGAGAAGCCAAGATACATCAGCGGGGGAGAGGTCTTAACCAAGATAGCATACGAAGCCATTGGAGCCAGAGGAAAATGGCCTGCACCCCCATCCCAGAATGAGTGGCTGAGAGAGGAGGAAGATGTAGAGGAAGAACCACCTGTAGCACCACCCATTTAGATTGCGACCAGATTCCGAACGAGATTAGAAATAGTATACGAGGAGGAAGCGAACAACCTCCACGAAAGAAAGGCAATGCAATTATGACCAAGGAACAAAAGCCCAAAGAGACCACTAGCCAGAAAGCGGCAAGAATAGAACGGCTAATTGACCAATTTAGAGCCAAAAGAGCCTTGAAGGGAGATTTCGAAGAATACTGGGTGCCAGATCTAGCAAGAGTCGGGGGCAACTCATTCCGACCACTCGAAGACCAATTTGATCATTATATTAAAGCATATGAAGAGTCGGAAAGAGTGATAGAGCAACAATCTCTAGAGCCTTTCACTTCAGATGAAGTGGAGGACATAAAGAAGAAATTGAAAGAAATACCTGCTGAAGCAAAAGATGCCCAAGAAGAAAAGAAGGAAAGTGTGAAAGCACCCTCTCCAAGGCCACTCTCTCCTTTACCAAGCCCTCAAACTTCAATCACCCCTCCAAAGAGATCACCAAAAGAGAAGGGAGAGGTGCAGACACCACCAAAGGATAAAGAGGAAGAAGACAGATGCACTTTTCAAGACCTACTCAATGTAGGCTATTCTGAAGAAGAAGCGGCCAAGGTAGTGTACGGATTGCCACACCCACCATGGAAGGAAAATACTGAAGAAAAGCCGTCAGCACAAGATGCGGAAAGAGCACATGGGGATAGAAAAGCAAGAGAAGAATCTCAAGAGCAACCTGAAGTGCCGGGAATGGAACAGATTCCCCAACACTACATTTCGAAACCCTTGGAGCGCCCGTATAGACCACCTCCATCAGGGGTGATGCTGAGCATGGGGTACCAAGTTCCCTTTTTCGGGCCAATTGATCGGCCTACTAGCCAAAACATACTGCAAGATAATGAGAAAGATGTAAGAGACGCGCACCAACTTCTGGATAGAATCAGGACGCGGTCTCTTATACTAGTTGAGGAAAACAGTATGCTCAGAACAAGAGAAGCGAACATGCAAGATGAATATGATCATCTCTTTAAAGGCCTTCAAGATGCAAAACTAAGAGCAGATGATGCAGAGCATGATCTTGAAGAGGTATCTAGAATTTTGAAAGAAGCTGAAGCGGAGCGAGATGGACTAACACTCCAGATGGCAGAGGCCTCCAATGAGGTCCGAAGTGTCATATTTGAAACAGAAAAGGTGGACGATGAGTTAGAAGCCGCCAGAGATGAGATCATGGAGCTGAAAGCCAGATTGGAACTACAAGACATACCAATCCAAAGGCTACGATCAACTCCAAGGGCAGCGAGAGGCCAACAGGAAGACAGCAGTAGAGAAGTGCAGGCCCTTGAAGAGCAAATCAAAGGAGTACAACATTCTCTTAAGTCTGAGCAACGACAAAGGACTCTGTTAGCTTAATATTTTGTAAGAGAAGAAGAGAAGCTAAAAGCCAACAACGAGCAGTTAAGCCAACAACTCGCGGAGCTTCAAGAATCGCTGGTCGACAATGCAGCTAAATCTACTCAAAGGGAATTAGATGCAGCCAACATCAATTTTAAGAGAAGAGTGGATGCAGCGAACACTTCCATATCCTCTTTTAAAATACAAAGTCGAAGCAACCAAAAAGAGAATTCAAGCCGAAGGAACAGTAGCAATATACGAAGGAGATCTACAAAGCAATGCAGATGTAAAGAGAATTGTAGATTCTCAACCCAAATGGAGAAAAGCCTGGCTCATCAAATATCCGACATATTTGAAGAATTTGGTGGAAGCACCTAAGGCTATAAGGGATGATTGTGCTTATTGCCCAGTGCCACGTGTCAGATCGTGGGCCAATCATCTCAGATTATTGAGAACACATGCAACATGGCTAAATTACCCATCATTGCCACCACCTAGTGCAGGAGAGAGAATAAGTGCTGCCTATATGGTGAAAACCCTAAAGGGCGCCATTAGGATATTCACTGGCTCTCCTGACCTAGCGTGCATCATGCTAAGAAAAATATGCAAAACCTTACTGGCCTGTCTTGAAGTGTTCGCACCCTCCAAAGCTACTGACTCAAGTCTACTATCACAACGGGCGACACCTTTGCCAAGATGGTCTACGATCTCTCGAAGTAGCCATCACCTGAAGTGTTGCATCTACTCTATCAGAGAGTTATGTTTTTGCTGAGCTATCATATGCAAGCATTCGAAGAGGCATTTTATACAAGATTTTTCACTTACGACAGCAAGATCTGCGGCCCTACTATCACTCTGGGGAATGTAAGATATGAATCCTATCTCAAATTGATAAAGCCACCAGGCTTCCATTAGCAGCGAGCATAAGAAGAAGGCCCAGGCGGCAAGCCAAGCAGACAAAGATCATGTCGGGGACGACCTGAACGCGGAAGGGGGGAGTGTTGACCTGCAAATCAACCGAATCCGAAATCCCATTTTTCTTGTACTATTCACACTACGAGCTTAAATGTAATTAATTCTTCAGGCTCCAGATAATTTTCGGAACATATGTCATTGTAATTGCTATTCCACAACACCCCTGATAGGAAGTAGAATTCATTTTTGATGAGATGACACCGCCAAGGATGAGGTATAAAAGCCAATCTTTTGTAAACCTAAGGGGGGCTTTTTATCATTTTTTGGGCTTATCTGAACGTACAGAGACTGCGTACTGTGTGTGAGAGTGAGAGAGGTCTTCTTCCTTTCCCCTTGCATACTGTGACTACTACATTGTGAAAGTGACTACGCCATCGTTTTAGCAACGGCGAGAGCTACGCTTCGACGCCAAGCTTGAGCGGTTTCAGTCTCTTAGCGAAGAGCTCTTCTGTGAGCTTCCGAGTGAGTTTTCTCTCTATCTGTGTGTCCGTTTTGTGGTTTCTTTATGTCACTGCGTTCACGGTGAGTAGAACTACACTTTAGGACTAAACATTTTCAGATTCGACGACTTGTAAATTTCGGCCTGTCTTTATACGCGATTTATGCACCATATGTCAAAAACAAGCCCGTCTACTCGGGTGACATGCCGGCCGTAGTGACAGGAAAACTAAAACTAGGAGAGTATGGATCCTCATCATCGGCCATGGCTAGTCATACACAAATAACACCCACAAAATACGTTGGTTTACAAAAGAAACGCTTAATCAATACAAATAACAAATAAACAAAGCTGAAACACAAATGAATGAATCTAAAGTGTATTGTAGACTAATAAAAAAATTTCTATAAAAGAGTTCCTAGCAAAAATCATTAGTTAATCTCATCTTCTATGAGATCTGATGCACCAAAGATGTCTATCTCAATCTGTACTTTTGCATCTTCGTCATCAAACTCTACTTGTTTGTCGCACTTTGCATCAACTTCAGTATTTGACACCTCATCTCTAGATTCAAATAATCGCTCACTGCTGACCTCAAAATCTAAACTTAAAGTTTTCGTCGGTCCTACGCTTTGTTCATGAATCACCTCTTTGACCTCAATGTCCAATCCTTCACACACTTGCTTGCTCCGTGGAGCAACTTGAACGACATAGAGCCAACAGGGTTTAGACAGATCATTCTCATCATTTTCTATCCATAGTGGATCGTGTGTGAACACAACTTGTTCACAATGTTGCGGAAGTACAAATGTATCCCGTGCATTTGTCCACACCCGCCTAGAGTTCACTTGAATCAATCCACTCTTGTCTTTATGCACAGTTGCATTAGGGCCACTGGTAGTAACATTGAACCAGTTGACATCAAAGATAAACATATCAGACTTTCTAAAGCTAATCTTCAAGATGTCTTGAATGTAGCCAAAGTATTCAAGTTGGCTAGTCTCTGTGTTCTCATCCCTGGCACTACTCCTACTTTCTTGGACGAAGCTTTCCCTAACACCACTTTCTAAAGTGACCCTTTGTTCGTCGATCCGTTGCACTCTAAAGTGTTTTCTATGCGACCACAAAGCTCCATATTTGTGATGTTGCAACCACAAAATTGAAACAGACTAAAAGTTATTAAAGCAATGTGATCATGTGGAGCTCGAAAAGGAAGTTGTGAAAATATACATGCCAATTGCAACCCCTTGACATCTCCTCTTCCTCTTCAGTAATCAACACTCCATTCCTCTTTGCCTCTAAGATTGTCGCATCTAACCACCGCCCAGTTAGAAAGTCGGGCAATTTTTGAAGATGATCTGAAAAAGGAAGGTTTCTAGTGGCACAGATGCGTTTGAATTGCAAGCGATCTATCAAGCGTTGTTGCTTTTTCTCTTTGTACCTCTCTAGCCATTTTTGCATGATGTCTAAGTTGAGAAGGCAAAATCTCATAACCTTTTCTCGCATTGTGATGTCCATATTCCTAAAGATGCCTTGTCCCTGCGGCTCATCCCCTGTCGTCTTGACGTTGACCTCACTAGTCCACATTTGGGGCATCTCTGGATCAATTGAGACCAAAAATTTATTGATGAGGATAAGAGACTCTTGTACAAGCCATCCTTCGGCCATGCTACCCTCAAGGCAATCCCTTTGACAAACAACCCCCTTTAAAGTCTTCATAAATCTCTCCAAGAAGAACATCCACCTGCTATGTACCACCCTAGAAACTACAACTTCATCAATCACATGCACAAGTACATGCATTTGGATGGTAAGAATGTTTGTTGGAAGGTACTTCTCCACCATGCACACTGCTTCAATAGCATTTAAGCATGTTGCATCGATGTTTTCTTCTCTTATCTCTTTTGAACTAATCCAATGTACCAACTCACTAATTTTGTAGATTGTTCTTCTAATGTGATCTGTCAAGCAACCCTTTATGGCAATTGGTAAGATGAACTGTAAAAATTTGAGCCAATCGTGGGACTTAAGACCACTGAGATTGCCATCTCTTGTAAAAGCCGTTTTCAAATATCACATGCACCCTGTGGGAGTCATTAGGGAAAATTTGGACTCACAAAGTGGCCTTATAAGGAGTTTGACTTCCTCTCTCATGTCCAAAACGGGTCTGCAGTAAAGTTTTTGCAAATCAACTCTAAATTTGGTGGAGATTTGGCCGTTAGAATCTACTCTCCAAGCTCTTTCTATTGATATATAGCACGCCACGAGATTCCTCATATTTTGAAAGATTCTATTTTTTATTCTCTAGATTCTAGACGAAGTTGTGACATCACAACTTCGTCTAGAATCTAGAGAATTTGGGCGTTAGAATCTACTCTCCAAGCTCTTTCTATTGATATATAGCACGCCACGAGATTCCTCATATTTTGAAAGATTCTATTTTTTATTCTCTAGATTCTAGACGAAGTTGTGACATCACAACTTCGTCTAGAATCTAGAGAATAAAAAATAGAATCTTTCAAAATATGAGGAATCTCGTGGCGTGCTATATATCAATAGAAAGAGCTTGGAGAGTAGATTCTAACGGCCAAATCTCCACCAAATTTAGAGTTGATTTGCAAAAAAATTACCACACACCCATTTTGGACATGAGAGAGGAAGTCAAACTCCTCATAAGGCCCCTTTGTGAGTCCAAATTTTCCATAATGCTTGAATGAAGATATAGTCTTCTTCACTTGTTGCTCTTCTGCATGAATAAAAACCCATGGACCTTTTGGTATAGAAAAATTTCCATTGGGTTTAAGTCGAGGCCACATCTCTGGCATTCGACCCATAGCCTGCAGGTCATCTCTTTGGGCCTTGCTCTTCCTTCTTCTAGTGATGGTTTTCCATATGATCTCCCCCACATTCTTGAAGATGTGCATCGGGTCAAGCAAATGATTAATCAGCAGGTCACTCCAGTATGGGAGTTCATGGAAAATAGAAAGTCTTTTCATCCCAGGTGGCATCCAATCTCCCCTCTCCAGCCACATGTTTTTCCAATCACTCGCTTTCAGTGGATGCATGTCATGTTTGCATATGTTTGGTCCACGTAGCTCATGTCCTTTAGGAAAAAATCTACCATGCTCCTTGTAAATTGTCTTGCTCAAATGCTCAGAGCGGCAGAAGCCAAGTCGAGGACCACATTTCGGACATGCATGATTGCCCGAGTAACTCAAGCCTGAAACATCAGAAAATCAAAATATAAAAGCATTGGCATAGCCAGGAATCACATGTGTGTGAGTGTTTCAAAGGCACTTACCTGAGCACTCACCAAAGCCTGGCCAATTGTGCATGGTCCACATGAGAATACCTTGCACATGTACATTCTGTCATCCGATTGGTTGCGACATATCAACCACGTTGATTCCTGTCCACAAGATTTGGAGCTCTTCTATAAGTGGTGCCAGATAGACGTCCATGTTCTTTGCTTTGTACTTTCTTGGGACGATCAATGACAACAACAGATGGCCCTTCTTGATAGCTAGACATGGTGGAAGATTATAATTAACTAGACAAATAAGCCACATGCTCCATGACGAACTCCATAATCTGAATGGGTTCACTCTGTCCATTGCCAGACCAAAGTGGATACATCGAGGCTCATTCTTAAATGTAGGCTAACTTTTCTCTATGTGCTTCCATGCACGAGAGTCAGCAGGTACCCACATCACATCATCTATTGATCTAGTATTTGAGTGCCATGTCATCAAACCGGCTATGGACTTGCACCTGAACATGCTCTTTCTTCTTGGAATGATAGGAAATTGTCAAAGGACCCTTGCAAGGATAAATTTTCCTTGTGTGTCCTCCCTGTACCTGTTTGATCCACAATTGGGACACTATTCCAAATTTGCATACTCGTTGCAAAAAAGTATACAATCATTAGGACCTGCATGTATTTTGTGATAATCCAAGCCCAAATTAGTAAGAATCTTTTTAGTGGTTGGACGGGTAGGGGGCATGTGATTCCCTTCTAGCAAGATTTTCTCATTGAGCAACCTGTCGTTACATGAACAAGTTAGTCCCTTGATCACATTATTGAACTATAATTTGCACTTTATCATGCTTAGGATACAATCTATTTACATGAAAAGCTCTGTGAGACTGAGGCGCAGGACCAACCGTAGACAGACTGCAAATTAAGCATTACCAACACGGTACAGAAAACTGATATTTTTTCACCACAGTAAAGCGGCATGCGTGCAAGACTTTGCATCATCTCGCCTTCTTTATCGTTGCTATCATGTTGTCGATATGAATGGGATGACTGAGGTTGGTCCGCAGTATTGCATTCAATGATGGGATCCATGTCAAAGAACGCGTCCAACATCTGCTCCATCTCTACTTCTTGAAATGCCACATCAAGTATTGGTTGGGAGGACTCAGTTGATGGCTACTCGTTTGAAAATCGTCTTCTCTGGGATGAAGTTGGAGCAATATCTACTTGCGGAGTTTGACCTTCAGTCTATAGACCATGAGATCGATAACGCAGGTCTTGTAGTTGCTCAATCGAAAAGAGGCCGTGATTGCGTATGTGTTGGTCGCAGATTTTTCGTTTTTGAAAGATCTGATGTTTGCAATGTGCACAAGGACACGCCATCCTATCGTCCATACTTTATCTACCAATGATGCGACAAATAATTAAAACACTCTAGTTGTTAAACTACACACTACTAACTACATGACAATATATGACAACCTCACATTCTCTAGTCAGGCCCGATCCCCACACACCTCGGTCTAGACGTGCATGGAGATTAGGACCACACGGTAATAATCTCTTCTTTATTGGTCAATGACTATATATTAAGGTTCTTGAAGTCTGTGTGCACTTTGAAAGTCCGATTGCGTTTTTTCAACTATTTATTGCTAGCTCTAACAACCTCACATTCTCTAGCCAGGCCCGATCCCTGCACACCTCGGTCTAGAGGTGCACGGAGAATAGGACCACAGGGTAATAATCTCATATTTATTGGTCAATGACTATATATTAAGGTTCTTGAAGTCTATGTGCACTTTGGAAGACCACAGGGTCAATGACTATATAGTGTTTTTGAAGTTTGTGTGCACCTAGCCTGACCTATAACATAAACTATAATCTAACCTATAACCAAATTAAACCTAACCTATAACTTCACCTATAAAAAAACCTAATCGAAGTTCGCTTGCGTTTTTTTGAAGTACACGAGTCATTCTTAAAGTCCGTTTGCATTTTTTCTTCTATTTGCCGCTAGTACTAACTTATAGTCTAATCTAATCTATAACCTAAACCTAACATAACCTATAACTCAAACCTAACATATAACCTAACCTAGCCAAAGTCCGTTTGCATTTTTAGAAGTATACGACTCATCTTCGAAGTCCGTTTGCATTTTTTCTACTATTCATTTGCCGTTAGCTCTAACCTAACCTATAATCTCACCTAATCTGTAACCTAAATCTAACCTAACCTTACATAATCTATAACCTAAACCTAACCTATAGGCTAATCTAACCAAAGTCCGTTTGCATTTTTTGAAGTACACGAGTCATCTTCAAAGTCCGTTTGCGTTTTTTCTACTATTTGTCACTAGCTCTAACCTAGCCTATAATCTAACCTAACCTAACATATAACTTAAACCTAACCTATAACGTAACCTAATCAAAGTTTGTTCGCGTTTTTATAAGTACACAAGTCATCTTCGTTTGGCCTCTAATAGATGAATGTTGTGTTCATATAGTTAGAACTTATGGTATGGTGTGTAAAGCCACTTAGGTTAGACTGCTCCAAATTGGATTAGGATAGCAATTAGTCATTTCAATCCTCTTAGGGCTAGCCACCTAGGGTTAGCGCCTTAGGACTAGTGTTGGTTTAGCCGCTAATAGATGGCCGTATTTTGGAGTGTTAGGGTGCGCTATGTAAAGTTGCCTAGGTTTGGCCGCTCCAAATTGGATTAGTGTAACGTTTTTCCATTTCAATCTGCTTAGGGCTAGCGGTGCCGCTTAGGGTTCTATGGATTCTGATTTGGTCGCTAATAGATGACGCACCATTTGGACGGTTAGGACACACTATGTAAAGTTGCTAACGTAAAGCGCTCTAAAACATATTAGGATATCATTAGGCCATTTAGTCTGCTTAATTAGGGATAGCTGCTAAGGGTTATCGGCTTTAGATTAGCGACTTTTGTTTTGGCCGCTAATACATTACTATATTTGGAGCGTTAGTGTAGGCTATGTAAATCCTCTTAGGTTTGGCAACTTTTGATTTGGTCGCTCCAAATCCAATCAGTGTAGCGCTTGACCATTTCAGTATGCTAATAGGATTAGAGGGTTATGGTATAGACGCTGGTAGATGGTCGTGTTTCAGCGTTTCATCGGTAAGTGTTTAGGTTAACATAAAAGTACATAAGTTCTAACTGTCCAAACACAATGTCCATCTATAACCTAAACATAAGTTAACTTAACATATAACCTAACCTAACTTTTTACGTACAATCTATAACCTAACCTATAACCTAACTTGTTGCCTAAACCTAACGCTAACCTAACATAATTAACGTCCTATAAGCTAACCTAACTTGACGTAACTTAACGTATAACATAACTTATGACTTAACGTATAACCTATATATACCCTAACCTAACATATAAGCTAAACTAAACCTAAAATCTAAACCTCATCAATCGCATAATTTCGAAAACGACATAATTCACAACGAAATTTTTTCAAAACAACATTTTTTTAAAAACCAAAACGAAATGTTTTCATAAATCAAAATAAAATTTCACAACACAAACCATAATTTCTTCTAAAGCATTGAAAGTTTAAAGCATGAAATTTTCTTTTATCAATATACAAATTAATTTGAATAAATTTAATATGCATTAAAAGTTCAAGCACTCACATGCGGCCTATTTGAGCAAAAAAAGGTGTTGTAAACGTTCTCGAACCTGCAAAAATGCACGCACACACACACACACACACACACACACACACACACACATGTCAAACCTAAACCCTAAACCTACAAGTAAACTTGAGAACAACCTCACCTTAGTGCTATGAAGTAGTCCACGAGCAAGATTAGCACCTCCGACAACTTGTTTTGCACCAGATCTGTAAGAGGTGAGGAGGAAGAGAGCAAGAGAAAAGGTGCAAGAAGAAGAGAAATGCGCAGAGAAAGCCCGCGGTTTGTTTTTTGCAGGGTCCGACGAAACAAGTATCGGTACAGGCGTCGGAAAGTGCATCGCACAACAGGCGTTGAAAAATACATCGAAACACGCATCGAAAATTTAAAATTGATTTTTTTTAAAAACTCCATCTCCCACCATACTTACCTACACATACACCGACGCTCTCCATTGACACTGGTAATTTGGCGCCAAAATTTAAGTGACCTCTTGTAGTGCTAGGTCTTCTTTGTAGTGCCGTCATGTTGTCTCCGTTTTGCTTGGGCAACTACTGGACTGAGCTAAATGTATCCTTCTTCAATAATCCAGCGTGCACTTCTCGAGTGTGCAAGTGAGTAAGTTAAATTTTTCTACCCTTACTATTGAGGCGGTCCGGGGTGGGCAACAAGAGAGGCGACCTCTAAACACCCCTCAAGGCTCCCGTGCTGCTCAATTGGGGCTGGGGCAACTACAAGCACAACAAAACAGCAAACCCAAACAAGATAGGGGCACCACCTAGTTATGGTATGCGAACTAGGACGCAAGAGAGATTTTGGTACAACCAAGAAGATGCACCACACAACACACACAAGCAACCTCACACCAAGACACACACAAAATGGACCAGAGAGAGCTAGAGCAAAGGGAAGAGAGAGAGGGAAGGATCTTGCGTAATACCTTATTTGTGACTTGCAAATGGAGATGGTTCGTTATGATGCTATCGTAGAACTTGTACAAAACTCACTCAATGCTTAGTGATTGCTAAACATTGCCAAAACACACACACAATGTCTTAGGGTGTGGGAGACCTCTCACCACAATACCCTCTTACAATGGACAAAAACTGGCAATGAAAAACACACTAAAACACTTTCTAAAATCAAGATCAACCAATAAAAACTCAAAATACACAAGTCACCTTGAATTCACCAAACCATATTGCACAAATGGAAGGACGAAGATTTGATCGTCGAATCACGCCTTTGATGCACCAAACCTCAATTTATTGATGATGAAGGAGCATATACAATAGTGGTTTTGAGATTTGTGGAACTCACGCTCTCTCACTTGCAATGTGTAGCTCGAAGGCTTCTCTCACACCAAGAGTGAAGCTCACAAGTGGTTGCTACACCTAAGTCTCTCTTCACGCATAGAGTGTTGAGATGCTATGTGAGATGTTGGAGGTTGTTTTACAAGAAGGAGAGGGGCCTATTTATAGGTTGGAAACCCCCCATTAAGATTCTTGGAAATCCTAATTTACAAGCTAACAAATCAGGATTATGATTTTTTGAATATCAAAACATTGCGGGCCTTCTTTGTCTGCTTGAGTCATGGGTGTGGGCTCAAAAGAGAGCATTATTGATGGCAGATAAGGTGAAAGTAAGTAAGGAGAGAGAGAGAGAGAGAGAGAGAGAGAGTTACTATACACATGTCTTGAGGTGAGGTGTCTTTTATGGTGAAGCGGTCCGGGGCGGGCAACAAGAAGAGCAACCTCTAGACACCCTTCAAGGCTCCCATGCTGCTCAATGGGGCTAGGGCACAACACAACACAAACCAAAACAACAAACCCACAGCCAAATCCCAACTACACAAGGGGCACCACCAAGTTTAAGAGCGAACTAGGATGCAAAAGAGGAGAATCGTTAGAGCAACCCACAAACAAGCAAGGAATTTACACTAACCCTAACACCAATGGAACACTCTCACACACTAAAACACGAGAGAGAGAGAGAGAGAGAGAGAGAGAGAGAGAGAGAGAGAGAGATGGTGCTCGGGCTGCTTTGAAGTGTATCGTTAATGATCAAGCAAACATAAATATATATATGTAAGAAAGAGAGCGAAGGGGGAAGGGGGTGCTTGTTGCACTAATGTCTTCTTACAAATCTGTCATGACCAATCAAAGTGAGATTAGTATTTGTTCAACATAGCCTGAGTAAATTACACCACAACACATCACAAGAAAAAAGCCACCCCAATCACTGTCTTAAGGCCAAGGGAGTCCTCTCCACCCTGTTGCCCTCTTACAGCATGTGGAATTTATGGCTAAATTGATAACAATACCCGGAGACAAGCTATCAAGAACTTAAATAAAACACCAAGACACTTACACATCATTATTGTCCATGACTTCACGTTGGAAGGGAGACAAGGTATCCATGCTTAGTCCAAATTCACCCTCCTTGATTCAGTAAATGTTGGGCTTACTCTAGTAGGAGAAATAATAGATTTCCTACTCTCAATTTAATGATCACTCTCTCTTACAATGGCATAGAGTTCCCTTGCTAATCACCCCTAATACAACACATACATATGCCTAATGCCAATGAGATTCCACTCAAGAGCTCCTTCTCAAGAGGTTGAGCTTGGCTTCTCAAGCTATAGCATAGTGCTCTTTCTTCTCCCCCCTTTTTGTGCTAGCTACACTCTCCTTTTATAGAAATTTTGAAGACTAGGGTTACTCCTCTAACCATGGTTGGGTTAGATTTTCAGCAATTTATCTAACTTCTTTTACTTGGAATTATCAAGAAGTTGGTGGGGAAAGAGAGAGGAGAGAAATGGAGGTGATAGGACTTTTCATAGTGGGTTAGTGTTAATAGAGTTAGTATTAATTTACAAATGGAATTGGATATTTACAATGGGAGTATCCATGTAGGATACAAATAAGGAAGAAAAACTCTTAAGAGGTAAGAAAAGGTGGGTTTCTTACAAGATTGATGCTCCAAGTGTCTTGAGTAGGGCCAATTTTGACGCTTGTTGGCGGTCCACTAGCTTTGACGGTACATTTTTTCTCCACTCTTGACCTTCCTTGAGAGACAAGGTAATTGAAGCTGAGTAATCAACCACCATGATGCTGTCTTTTAAGAGAAGAGGCTGAATTTTGTGGTTTTTTTTTATAGATATGGGTAATTTGGAGGAGGAAAAATGAGACTAGGTGGTCAATTTTGAAATGGAATTGTGTGTGGGAGGTATGAGTTCACCATGGTTTCTCTTATTCTTCAAGGTTGAGGAGAAGGTGAGTAGGGTGCAGAGAGGAGTGGTGAGAGAGGTGGGGATGATGAGTGGAGAAGTGTGTGTGAAAGAGGAAAATGATAAAGTGGAAGAGAGAGTGTGGCTGCATAGCATGGGAAAACTGGGGTCCACTAATAAAATCATAGCTCATAGCTCGTAGCTCAAAAAAATATGAAAAAAATTGAGGCAAAATTTCAGCCCACGAGCTACAACTTTTGTTTGTATCACCTTTTCAAATTCAGAGAGCAAGTGAACTTTAAAAATTCAGCAAAACCGACCATTTTTTTCCACTGCACAAGGTCTTTGTGGGGTCCTTCTTTGGATGATTCTTTTGAATACCTCCAAGAGTGAGCCCTCCATAGTGCATGTATGCATGCCACCTACCCTTGACCTTATTTGGTAGGTCTATAATTGAAGATATTGTTGAGATCATGATATAAGTGAATAGTACAACTAAGAAAATCAAATATTGAGGGGTCTAAAAAATATGTACATGTCAAATATAAATAATATAAGTGGAAAAAATATAAAGGGGTCAAAAGAAATCTCTCTCATTATGAGGCTACCATAAAAAGATAAATATTTTTGCTGTTCTAATTTTTTAGAAAAAAAAAACAAAATAGATGTAGGAAGGGAAAAATCACAATAGTGAAAAAATACACATAAATAAAACTAGTTTTTTTGGATTTTTGTTGGGGTGGAGTTACACCAAATATAAAAGAAGCTTACATGAAAATATTTCTATATGGAATAAAGAGTATGAAAAATGGTAAGAAAAATTGTGGTAATAGTGAGGCAATGTACAGAGCATAAATAAAACACACCTAGGTAAAAATATTTAAATATATACCAAAATAATTATGAAAAAATCTTTTATTTAGGCCCTATATACAAAGAAATATTTACATACGCATGGGCCATAATATACTTATATTTTTTATTTTTTTGGCTCAACTAGCCCAATGCCTAGCTAATTGAGGGTTTTTTATTTCAGTAAGGAGATATGGGAAAGTCCCCTAACTCACACGCACCTATATACAGTGAAAGGGTGAGGGTAACCACAGTGTTTGAGTGATTTGATAGGGGGGGATAACTCACTATGGCAATCACAGAGATCTGAAAAACGGCTATCAATGATTAGGTCAATGGCTATTTTGTGTTAGTATGTTAGTGGTTAGTGTTAGTAATCACTAGAAAGTTAATGATATATTTACAATGGGTAGAATGGGGTGGATGGTTGAAGTAAGATATTTGAATGAAGTGAGAAAATCCTTGTGATGGTGAATCTTGAAGAAGTTTTGGACTTACTTGTGTAGGGTCTCAAAATGACTATCGATCTTCTTCTTCGTCTTCCCTTCTTTACGTCACCGTCGCCAAGGTTGATTATCGTGATGAAAATGGTAATTCCGTTGATGAGATCTCTTGATTTGCAGAGGTTAAGCATGGTACACATGCTGAATTTATGTATATATATAAGGGGTAAGATGGAATTGTACTTTGGAGATAATAGAGAGAGGCATAGAGATGGTGTATGTACATGGAGAGCTCATATGAGAGCTATGGGAGTAAGTGGGGAGGTTAATGGTGAATAAGGTGAGAGAAACCATTGAAGGTGCAGGTTTGAGTGAGGGATTTAGAGGAATGTGTGTGTGTGTGTGTGTGTGTGTGTGTGTGTAGAAATGTGGAAAGAGGTGAGAGAAGACTATGGGCTACTTGTGAGAAAAGTGGGCAGACTGGGGTCCACTCAAAAAATCATAGCTCACCGGTGGTTGCTCCAAAAATCATGAAAAAATTTGAGGTAACTATTCAGAGCGTGGGCTATATTTTCTCTTTTGACTACCGCTCCAAATTCGGAGTGGAGATTGGTGCCAAAATTCTCACCAAAAAGCCTGTTTTTATGCCTGAAAAAGTCTTTTAGTGGCCCCCTCCTTTGTTGAATTTGTACAATGCATCCAAGAGTGAGCCCCTCCTTTGTCATATCATAATACAAAGCATCCAAGTTGCCCTTGACACATGCATGGAGGAGGATTATTGGTGAATAAAGAAATATATACATGGTGGGACTAGTGTATGGACTATTCATGGACTTTAGCTCAATGAGCACATGGTGTTAGAATAATGAGTAAAAATAATAATAAAAATATGGAGGAATTATGGATATGAAAAGATATTGGAATCATATGATATGGTCCCTCTTTGAATTATTTTGGGTGAAAGAGAAAAAGGTATGCAAGTAAATAATATAATAAATGTGACCAATGAGTAGAAATCAATTTTTTGTTTTCCCGAGGGTGAGGGTGAAAATGTGGGAGTGATTTGTATAAAGGAAAAATATAAGGTTAGAGTATTTACATATTGGCAAAAAATATACTTATGGTGTAAGAGGATGAAAGAAGGTGTACATAGGTTTAATAAAACACACACCTAAGTATAAATATTTAAATAAAATACCAGAATAATTATAAAAATCCCTATATTTAGGCCATATATATAAAACAATATTTACACACAAATGGGCCATAATATATTTTATTTTTTTGACTCAACTAGCCCAGTGACTAGCTAGATGAGGATTTTAAGAAGATATGGGAAAAGCCCCCTAACTCACACACGCCTATATATAGTGAAATGGTAGGGATAGCCATAGCGTTTGGGTGAATTTGGTAGGGTGGGATAACTCACTATGGAAATTACGGAGAGCCAAAAAACGGCTATCACTATATTCTCCACCTTTGTTGCCATCTCTCTAAAAGGATTTTTATTTAAAGTGCTTTGATAAGCTTTATGGAGGGCACACTATCAGAATGTGTGCGGTCTAGCTGGAAAGGTGCAAAACCTCTGGCTATGAGAGTTCATGATGAGAGTCACAAACACTTTGTGAAAAAGCGTTTGTGGAGAATCACCAACCCTCTTTCTAAGGGTGACAAAAAATCTAAGAGTGTTCGTGACAGCAAAGTCACAAACCCTCTTTCCTATCATGCTTGGAGTCTGCTTGTTTTCATAGTCGAGATTATGATGAGAGGATCACCAAATCACATTCAATTTCACTTTAAAAGACCATTTGAAAACACTAAAGTTTCAGCCACATGAAACCTCAATGCTCATACAAGCACAATTCTCAATCAAAACCCAAACCTCTTTCATGGTATCATGTAGCTTCGCCCCGAATTACATAGTCGTAACATCAAACGGTTGAAAGGAATGCTCGAGCTTCCACCTTCACGACGACAATTTTTGGATTTTGCAGAGATTTATGAGCTTATAAAGTGAAGCCCACACACCATTTTGATAAGGGGAAACCCTAATTCACTCCCTCACAAGCTCAGATACAAGATTGGGAAGAGGCGGGACTGCAGCACACATAGATTGGGCAACCCTGGAAGCTATTGCACAATAGAGAAAAATTGCACGTTTTTTTTGTAAAAATCAGACCTCTCTCTCTTACCATGGCAATACGAGCTGATGTGTCAAATTTTGGGCCATTTTGCCACTTTGGAACCAAACTAGGTCATTTTCAACTCATTTTTTACCCAAAAAATACCATTTTTGATGCGAAAAATCCCAATGGAGTCAAAAAATCCCTAAATTTGTGGGATCACTCGCAGAAGCATAAAAAGCATAGATAAGCATCATTTCTCATCAATATATCATTTTGGGTCACTTTCCATGCAATTTTGCACAACAGCGTCTGTTTGCTACTATTTTTGGCAGTTTTTACCCGCATCACTCTTTATAGGCGAGATGAGTGTGCCATCATAAAACACTTGGACTATGTAAATTGTCAAACCAAATTAAGCATCTTATCAAGGGGAAAAGCACGCAAGTGCACCACATCCAGGGCTACGACTCCCAAGATAGGTATGTACATGATAGCGACCGTAGTAGCCACTTTAGCATATATCACGATAGTACATTATTGCTTTTCTTTCCATACATCGAAAAGTGTCAAAAGTGAGGTGAATGTTTTTATTTCACACCATGTACGTGCCACGGCACGACATCCACCCCCTCTAAACCTGCACATCCTCCGACATGTGCCAACATTTTCCCTATGTAGGTTTAATCTTCATTAAGATCCACAAATATTTGGAAGTCATTTTCATCTTCTGCAAATTCTGGAAGATCATCCTCTGCTTCTTCATCCTCAGGTGTAGCAATGTCATGAGGTTCTTCATCATCATCTTGTTATGAATCAAAAGGATCATTATCATGTCTCCTCTTGAACATCTTGATTCTTTTGCCTACTATGTGAATTTTAAGCTCTATTCCATCGAGCTCCCTCGAAGTTTATGTAGCATTTCCATGCACATGTTTGACAACATAGGGACCAAACCACCTTTTTGCAAGTTTTCTTTGTGTGGTGTGTTGGTTGTCAAGGCTACTGTCGTACATTAGGATCCAATCACCCTCTTCAATAGGCTTTGGTCAAAGTCTATGTCTTTTATCAAACCTATCTTTATTCTTTAGTCTTGCATCCTTCAATCGAGATTTTGCAATTTCTATGTCTTCCTGTCTTCTTTCCAATTGCTTTATGTGCAAATCAAGTAGACCTTCCCTACTTACACCATCTTCCCAAGGTAACAGGTTCCAAGTAGGAACTACATCCTCAATTGGCATGACTGGCTTCTGACCATACATGAATTCAGTAGGCATGTAACCAGTCACTCAGCTATGAGTTGTACAATCAGCCCATAAAGCATATGGTAGTAACCTTGGCCATTCACGCATTCTACCTTTGCATGCCTTAGCCAAAGCTTTGATAATAGGAGGATGTCCCCTTTCACTTTTCCCATTTCCCTCTAGATTATAAGCACAAGTCAGGGCTAGCTTGATACCAATTCTTGTAAAGAAATCCCTTGCTTCATCTGCATCTAACTCACCTCTATCAACAACTATCTTTCCCACACAGCCATAGCGACAAACTACATCTTCAAGCAAAAATTTACAAACAGCTTCTTTAGTTTTTTTCCTCAATGCACGCCCTTCCACTTGGTTTGTCAAGTCTTCTCGTGCAAGTACTAAGTATCTCATCTGCTAAAGTCCTAAAGGCATTGTGACTAGATCAACAACCCATTTATAGTGCATGGCTAATGGGTATGTAGGATGCAATCCATCACAATGGAGTACATTGGAATAATGGCGTACATTGGAATACATTTGGCATGTGACACAAGACTCCACAAAATCCACTACATCCTTATACATGCCTTTCCACCAATATCTCTCTTTCACTTTGAAAAAAGGAGCCCATACACCTCGATGTCCAGCATATAGGCTTTCATGAAGCTCTTTGATAACTTTGAGCCGAGTAGGCTTATTACATACTACTCGTAATGGATTCCTGTCTCTTCTTTTAGGATGTTTCCATAAGTAGCCATCCCTCGAGAAGAATCCATATGCTTTCTTTCTGATCCTTTTGAATTCTGATTTAGTCGAATCATCTTGCTTTTGTAAAGTACTTAGGTAGCGACCTATGAGCAACCAGTCATCCTCATAGAACTCCTTTGAAAAGGACTCAAGTGAAGATACAATGCATATATCATCACACTTTGCATGAGAAATTGTGTAGAATTTTGTGCCCACATCTTCTTCCTCATCAATCATATCATCCTCATCTTCATACCTTGCTCTTGAAAGCATATCTGCCATTGCATTATCTTTTCCTGCAATGTGATTCAATTTTGGGTTCAAGGACTTTATATAAGCAATCCACCTAAGCATAGAAATATCAGGAGTAGAGCAGCTTGCAATCATCCCTAGAAGTGGTATGCTGCTAAAAGAAATCAGTCTCCACAACTACAGATACTCCAATGAAGTACTCTTTGTCACACTTTAATGTTGTAACCACCCCCCATAACTCCCTTTTTACCTGTGGATATGCTCTTTCGTGAGAGCTTAGAACCTTGGCCCCAAACCTCACCACATACATGTGTTTCTGTTCATCGTCTTGTCCTACTGCCCATCCAATTCCCGTTGGACTAGTGTCCACTGTCACAATCACCGATCTTCCCCACTCATAGTCAATCTTCCTCAAAGTTGGTGAAGACAGCAACAATTGCTTCAACTTTCTCATAGCTTTTACAAGTACATCATTCCATTGAAACCTTTGGTTCTTCCTTAGCAATTGATAAAGAGGATCTGCGACATGTGCATAATGTGGAATCCATATGAGATAGAAGACACGTGCACCTAGAAACCTCCTCACCTCCGTGATATTTACGCATAATTCCTTCATCCTCTGTATTGCATCCACTTTAGTTGGACAAGGACGGCGGCCATGAGGATTACAAAGATGTCCCACTATCAATATTTCTTCAACCCCAAACACTGACTTTTGCCCAAATAATGTAAGGTTCACTTCTTCTAGCTTTGTTAAAATTCTATCACAATCATTGATGTGGTTTGCTACATATTTACGACGCCCCCTCAAATCTAGAGCCTCATCTGTTTTAGCTAAGTCACATCCTTTAATTGGAATGTCATCAAGAAAAGGCATTGTAATTTGAGGTATGAACTCACGAAGGACTTTGTTCATACCGTTCATCATGTGCGCAACCTTGTTGGTTGCTCCTGGTGGTAAGGTGCACATCCTTAACAAACCCAAGGGTGTTCTCATGGTAGTCAAGTCCTTGCTGTCCATTGCTAGTTGGAACTGATCATACCCTGAGTACAAATCCCCCATAGAATATATTGCCCTTCTTGCAAACGCTTCTGCAAACTCATCTACAATTGGCCCTGTACCCATATTCCTGATTGTGACTTTGTTGATAGGCTGCATGTCTTGGATGAAGCATAGAGCTCCATTTTTCTTTGGTACTATGAACCATCTTCTTGAGTAGGGTGCACATGAAGGTTCCAAAATCCCCATATCTTTTCATTGAGTAAATCTATAAGCTTTGGCAAGAGTGATTTTGGCACTGGAATTGGTCCTAGATTCCAAGCACATGAGATATTACCATTGGTTCGACTATAGATGGATCCACACACCCTATCTCGTGTGGCTCAAATGCAAAAGCTTGTCCATGTTTGGAGAGTGTCTATTCAAAGCATTTTCTTTTAATCTCTATCAAGGAGTCATTGCCTCCAACTTTTAGCATCTTCAATGACTCTTGTGTAACCTTGTGTCCAATTCTTTTTGGATCTCGGAGACTAGGTTGCAAAGAAGCCTGATCCATCGTTTCCTTGCAAATTGTAGGCAAAGGCAATGCCACTGGTTTCAACTTCTTTGCTATAGTTTTGTACCTTCGTCTCCACTCTCACTTCTAGATCTTCTTGCACTTTGAAGAACTCCTCATCTTTGAAAGACTCGATGATTCTATACATGTCCATAGAAGCTACTTTTACGAGGTCATTTCCTTGTTGAAAACTAGAACTTGTTATAGCATTGAGATCACCCATAGTATCTACAAAAGAAACCTCCTCCAAAACACCTGAAATGTACTCCTCTTCATCTAGAAAATTATGGTTTTTGCATTTTCTCTATACGCTATTTACATATTGTTTAAATCTCCAAGCGTTGTGAAAAATATTGATCCATCCTTTGCTACTAGGGCACCTATAGAAAAAGCTTCATCTCCCTTTGGATCAGGCCAAAACCTTTTTCTTTCTGTACCACTACACTCCCGCTTTACAATGGTACTCGGCCAAAACCCCTCATCTCCCTTTGATCTCGAAACTCCTTGCTTCGTTTTGGTAGAGAATGGTCCCTTAAGTTGTTATGATTTCGCTCATGGTCAACGCAAACTGTCAAGAATTGAACAGCTCGTTTTCCATCTTTTCTTTTGACCCTGGCATAGGCAGATCATTCATCCAATACTTTTGTCTCCATTCGCACTGCGGTGATGTATGGTTGTCCAAGGATTAGAGGATAGCTTGACATCTCTTGAACAAAGAAATTTTGCTCACCTTTCACATCCCCTATGGTTACATTAACATTTGGACAAGCACCATAGAGATCTCGAATGAGTTGTTTGCAGCCCTAATCATCCACCCATGGTCAATATCAATTGGCCACTTTCCCTTCATATAGAGACTCTTGGACATGAGGTTAATCTCCGAACCATGGTCTATCAAGGCCACATAAGGCTCCTCAAGCTCTCCCACCTTAACCAAGGTTTCTATTTTAGCCCTTGCCCAATGGTTTCTAGAATAGTGGCTCTTATGAGTGGCTTAGTCTTCATCTTCATCTTCAAATTTAACATGCCTATTTCTGCCACCCGAAGATTGGTAGCAACTTACAAAATTCTCATCTTCATCTATTTGTTGTACTTGTATCACATGTGTCTTTGAAGCACTCTCTTCAGCATCTGATTGGATAGACTCCGTTAAAGCTTGTCGCTTCCTTCTTATGATATCAATGATTTCCTCGTGGAACTCTCTTTTTGCAATGCCAAGGACTTCTCCCAATGTAAACTCCACCTTGCTATTTAAGATCCTTTCCTCTAAAACTTTCTTTAAATCTGTAGCAGCTTCAATATCTGATTGTAGCTTGTATAATGGGCTTTTTCCCTTTCGCTTTTCTTTATCTTGCTTCTCCTTTGGTGCAGCATCTCTCATTGGTACTTCTTGTGATGGAGACTCCCTTGCCATGGGCTCTTGAGAGGAACTCAGATCCTTTCTCCCTCCACCTCTAGTAGCCCTCTTGAGGGGCCTTCATCCCCATTTTCTCTCCTGTGTTTTTCTTCAAAAGTGCCTTGTTTCCTCGACACTTTGCAATGTAGGCATGCACTGACAAGGCATCTACACGTTCATTCCACCCAGTCCCAAGACGAATACAATCTCCTGCTTCATGTAAGACTTCTTTAGTCAACTTTCCCTTCATAGCTAACTCCATCGCAGATGGCCAGACATCCTCACTCACGTCTTCAATAGATTTTGACCCTTTGAGCATGACTTGACCAAACTTTAAGCCAAATGCTGCTGCTTTAACCATTGAGATAGCATGACTTGTTTCCATGTCCTCAACTAGCTTTTTCATCCCTCCTTTGCCAAAGTTGGTCGCCAAGGGCTTCCTTGTTTCACTAAGATGTATCTTCCCTACTTTGAAGAAGACAAGATCTTTACCCAAGGCATCTTTGAAGCTTTCATCAAGCCCTTCTTGGATGGTCTGGGCTGTCACACCAGATGCACCTATTTACAAATCCCTCTCTGTTTTGAGGTCATTGACTTGATGACTGTCCAGATGTTTGCCCCTTTTCTTCAAGTCTTGCTAGCTTTAATTTCAGCTGATGTATGCCCTTCACAAGTTCTTCAAGCATAGACCCATCATAATTAGAAGCTACAATAGCAAGTTTTGGCTACTTCTCAGTAATAGCAGGAATTGGAGCACCATTGTTCACCACCATCTTGTCTCTTCTGCATTGTCTTTTTGCCAACAGGGAGACTGCATCTTGTACATCATTCCACCTTGTCTTCAAACCTTGCTCTGTATCTTTGTCTTCCAAGAGAAGCTCTAACTTTTCTTCAATTTCTTTGCCCACTGCTTGTAGGAAAAGTTCTACCTTCTCCCTATCCAAGGAAGCTTGTTCAATTTGTGATAGTTGAGCATAGCGTCACTCAAACTCTCTGAAAAGCTATGTAGTAGAAATCCCTTCTTTAGGATTTGCAACCCAGTCTAAGAAAGTTATTTTGATCACCCTCTCAGAGTCCTCCATAAAGTATTCTTCTTTTAGAGCAAGCTTGAATTCCTCTCAGTTTCTTCCATGACATTTTGAATTGCCCTAATATGGTCTCTGATCTCTGGGACACAAACTAGCTCAAAACTTTGAACCATATCTTCCTCACACACTCGCTTCAAATCCATTTCCTTCATATCATCTCGTAGATACTTTGTGAAGTCCTTGCTATCAAACTGGTCAATTCTCTTCACAATGGACTATAGTGCTTTTGTGGTTGAAATATGGCTTCTTTCAACTGCTTGTTGCTGCTGCATGTACTTGGCAAATGCTTGAAACATCTGCATGACTGCAAGATCAAAGTGCATCCCATGTGTCTATTGATTTTCATCCATGCCTAACAAAGTGTCTAGATCAATTCACAAACTCCCACCCCAGCAACTTCGCATCGGTTTCACCAGAAATGTCAGAATGTGTGCGGTCTAGCTGGGAAGGTGCAAAACCTCTGGCTATTAGAGTTCAGAAACACTTTGTGAAAAAACGTTTGTGGAGAATCACCAACTCTCTTTCTAAGGGGTGATAGAAAATCTAAGAGCGTTCGTGACAGCAAAGTCACAAACCCTCTTTCATATCGTGCTTGGAGTCTGCTTGTTTTCATAGTCAAGATTATGATGAGAGGATCACCAAAGCACATTTAAAAGACCATTTGAAAACACTAAAGTTTCAGCCATGAAACCTCAATGCTCATACAAGCACAATTCTCAATCAAAACCCAAACCTCTTTCATGGTATCATGTAGCCTCGCCCCCAATTACATGGTAGTAACATCAAACAGTTGAAAGGAATGCTCGAGCTAGCTTCCACCTTCACGACAACAATTTTCTGATTTTGCAGAGATTTATGGGCTTCTAAAGTGAAACCCACACGCCATTTTGATAAGGGGAAACCCTAATTCACTCCCTCACAAGCTCAGATACAAGATTGCGAAGAGGCGGGACTGCAGCACACAGATTGGGAAACCCTGGAAGCTATTGCACAGTAGAGAAAAATTGCCGGTTTTTTCCTGTAAAAAGAATCCCTCTCTCTCTCTCTCTCTCTCTCTGTCTCTCTCTCTCTCTCTCTCTCTCTCTCTCTCTCTCTCTCTCTCTCTCTCTCTCTCTCTCTCTCTCTCTCTCTCTCTCTCTCTCACCCACGGCAATATAAGCTGATGTATCAAATTTGGGGCCATTTTGCCACTTTGGACCAAAACTAGGTCATTTTCAGCTCATTTTTTACCCAAAAAATGCCAGTTTTGATGCGAAAAATCCCAAACGGACTTAGAAAAATCCCTAAATTTGTGGGATCACTCGCATAAGAATAAAAAGCATAGATAAACATCATTTTTCATCAATATACCATTTTGGGTCACTTTCCATGCAATTCTGCAACGACGTCTCTTAGCTGCTATTTTTGGCAGTTTTTACCCACATCACTCTTTATAGGGGGGATGAGTGTGCCACCATGAAACACTTGGACTATGTACATTGTCAAACCAACTTAAGCATCTTATCAAGTGGAAAAGCACGCAAGTGCACCACATCCAGGGCCATGACTCCCCGAATAGGTATGTACATGATAGCAACCGCAATAGCCGCTTTAGCATATGTTACGATATGTACATTATCGCTTTTTTTTTCATGCATCGAGAAGTGTCAAAGTGAGGTGAATGTTTTTATTTCACACTATGTGGGTGCCACGGCACGACAACGTAGGTTCTTTGTCATGGGGTTGAAGATTGATGAATCAAGCTCAAAGAACCCGGTCATAAATGCCTCTTTGAAGGTTTGCATGTAGTAAGAGGGCAAGAACATGACACATGCATACATATATTTTGGCTCAAAATTTCTATCTCCAGGTTCCAACATACCCCTCTACTCCCTTCTAGGAATACCTGTCAAGGATGTTGCATTGCTTCTATGTCTTCAAATGATGTGATACATGTGATGATCATTATAGCAATTTTCACTAGCAAATGGCATGTTAAATCCGGAACATCCTTCATTTGGTTGATGATGCCCAGTAAATTACTAACCATGTACTTTTTGTGATGGAGATAATTACCCATTGGCTTTATGAGAACCAGGTAGTTGAGCACCACAGATCTTTTGCTTTGCCATGCATAGAAATTATCCCACAATCGCCGTCCATTGATAAGTAGAAAGTTGGGTCGATCCTAGGATGTTGTGGTGCGTTTCTATAGTATGTTTCATCTGTTGGGTGCTTCTCAAACCACCTTTTCCTCCATAGGGTTTAATTTTCAAGAATACTTAATGCATGTTATGTTGTTACAGGGACACCCCTGTAATCCCCTTGGTGATTTGGCTCTAACGTTGGCAATATCTTTCTCTTCCATAAAAGTGCTTCTTGCTTTATCATGGAAGAGATATCATTTCATGCCCATGGTTTTTGACGACTTCATCAGAGGTGATCAATAGAAGTGCCACCGACTCAAGAACCTTGAGTTCATATTGCATATATTCTTTGTGTGATGGGTCACGCACTTTTGAGATCCATCTTTGAATGCCCTCCCTAGCATCTGTCATGTCTTCTGTGTCGTCAAAATCATGTAGCTCTGCCTCTGTAGACATTGATGGATTCCAGATTCTCCTCAGCTAGTGCATTCAAGGGCCACACAACCTTATGATCGACCACTTCTGACGTGTACATGCAAGTGCTAGAGTGGATGCAAGATGCTTGTTAGTGTAAGCTTCGAAGGTCAAGCTCGCTCAAATAGATCTTTGAATATTGAAGATGACAATCATGCAGATAACTTTTGGCCAATAGTTTAGCGATTTACAAAGGAGGTGTTGTTTTGATCAAGGGCTATCATCTCATCAACGAGATCAAGTCTCAGAGGCACACGCTCCTCTTCTAAAGCTCCAACGGCTACCTACAGGCTACATCAGTAAGGTCGTTAGAGGCCGTGTTTACTTGTCCAAAGGAAGTTCTACTTTTATGGATAAAGTGGTTCTACCTTGAGTCATGACTATCGTGGACAAGGCATAAAGGGAAAGAAGGCCAAGTAGCACGCAAACGCTAGTGGGAACGACCTCTTAATGAGGTATTTTAAATAAATTACTTTCAAATAAGTCAAGGGTGGCGGTGTGTTTCAGAGGACACCGAATATTTCATTCAATAGGTGCTACGATTTTTGAAAAACAAATTGGAGGGAATCTTGGCAGATGCGCAGAGAAGCAAGCGTGGTGCTGTGAAGGTCCCGATTGCAGCACAGAAGGGGAGCATATCCCGATTGTAGCGTGCAAAAAAATCGGCTTGGCAGATGCGCAGAGAAGCAAAAGAGTGGCGCCTTGAAGGGGAGCGGATCTGATTGCAGCGTGCGGAGGAGAGAGAAGGGGATCGTATGCGGACAGAACATGCGGAGCCGATGGACATATACGAAGGCAGGATTTGTTTTTTTAATTTATATGATAGGCCCTATGGAGCAAGGTCACTTGGGTGTTGAAGTGGTCAGTGGAGGATCAATAGGTTGTTAGTTGGGTTGGTGAGGGTTCGAATCCAAGTGACCCTTTTTGTGAGGGTATTGAAGCATTCATTGAGAGGAGATAGAAGGAATCTCTGAGAGAATCTTAGGAAGTAATGAATAAAATAAAGAGAGAGCGAGTAGTAGAGTGGGAGGCAACGTGAAGAAGGGAGGCGAGCTCAGCGGGGAAGCCGTTTAAGCCAAGCGGGGCGGCACAGAGAAGTAGAGAGAGAGAGAGAGAGAGAGAGAGAGAGAGAGAGATCATGAAAAAGTCGACGGGAGCTGCACTCTTGCACACGGGACAGGAGGAGCCTGGAGGCCAATGTTCTCAGGGCGCTGCAGGAGGGGCCTATCAAGGTTGTGATAGCACTAGGAAGGACAAATGGACGTACACATTCAGAAGCAATAGGGAGGAGCCACGGCTCGTCACTAGAGGTGCCAAGGGAGGGGAGGAGAAAGCTCCAAGAGAGGGAGAACTCATCAGGGGCCATGCTCACACAAGAGCGCCATTCAGAGGGAAGCTGAGGGGCGGGCTCTGAGAGCACGAGAAGGGGGTCTTGGACACGAGATCACTAGGCTGCAAGGGGAAAAACGCTGCAAAGAGAGGGTCCGAGAGTAGAAGGAGATTTGGGGGTGGCCCTTGGGGTTGCCGTTGACCATGTGCTGCAAATGAAAAATTAGCCACCATCTCGGGTTGGGAGGTTGCCTGTTGCAAAGGTTAGGGGGCTTGATAATGCAGGATGTTCACAACAAGGGAGCTGCCAAAGGGCGCTTTGAAGGAGAGCGTTAAAGGTTGGGGGGGCACCACATGCAGAAGAAAGGGGCCGTCAGCTTGGAGCATGAGGGCGGTTATGTAAACTAAGAGCAAAAATTCAAAAGGGGGTGGGCCATCTGGAATCCGAGGGCTGGCCGTGTGCAAGGCCGAAACCAGGGAAGCAAGGGAGTTGAAGGGCCAAAAACTGGCAACCTACAGGACGTTGTTGAGGAGGTTGACCCTAAGAAAGAGAAAAGGATGAGGCTCCAATTGACAAGAAGATTTAGAAATTTTCTCATGTAGGAAAAACGGAGTCTTTTCCAGTGTTTTTCATACAATAACTAGGACTGCCGGCCGCCTTCGGCGGCCTCTCTCTCTCCCCCTCACTCATATAAACCAAAACTCACCAGATGCAGCAAACTTTGACACGTGGCACTGGAAAACCAGTCTCCTTAATATATAGTATAGATTAACATCATGAGCTTCTGTGAGGGAGGCACCGCATACCTAGCTAGGTATGCGGTGCCTCCCTCATAGAAGCTCATGATGTTGAGGAAAGTCACAATGTGGGAATCATTGTGAGAATTTGTCCAAAACTTCTTCTGCAAAGGGCAGGTTCTTGTGCTACATATGGAGGGACCGTGAACAGTGGAAATAGGAAGCTATTGCATGGACTATAGAGGTCACCATTTGAATAAAAAAAGAGAGTTGGTTTGTGCATGGAAGGGGTTGGTCATGAGCCCGACAAAGTAAGAGCTGCCATCTGAAGCAAGACCAAAAAATGGCTCAAATTTCAAAAGACGGGAGGGAATACGGATCCCATCATTGTACATGCTCCAGTTCAAGCTAATCGAATCAACTCTACCATAATCTCTATGTTCTCACTATTTGACGTCACTGAACGTTATCATTTTCTCTCTCACTCTCAGGCCTGTCTCATGTGCAAGTACAATGCGTGCAAAAGATATCAAGTTTGGGTGAACGATAGAGATTTGCAAGAGTGGGTGATTTTGAATGGCTTATCTTTGCGGTCAAGTGCTCTCAAGGGTTAAAAGCCTGAATTATTATTACATGTTCCATAGTTAGGTGTGTGTATTCTGGGTCGGTCGGGTTCGGGTTTAGTCAGTAGTCGTTTGCAGATTGGGAGTCTAGGTGTGATTATCAGGAGACAGGGGTTGCTACCGATACCCTCAGCTATATAGAGGTTTAGTGGTTTGGGTCTGAGTGTTGATTTCCCAAGTTCCATCAATGTGCTTGATAGTTCTACATGGGGAAGGTCCATGCTCGGTTGCTCTTTGCTAGTTGGGCCGGTGGGACTTCCACTACTACAAGATGCGCCCTTATGACACTAATGGCCATATAATTCTGTTGTAGTTCAAGGACATGTGATACGCTCTGGGTTTCCAACTCTTCTTTGTCTTTAGCCAATTGATCTTTTAGAAGCTTGATCTTGTCATCCTTTTGACTTTGAATTGCTTTATGCCTTGCAATCAAGATTTGACGTCGATCATACTTTTCTTGAGTTAGAGCCTCCTTAAGATCTTTGAGCTCTTGCAATGTTAAGGCAGAAGCTGATGAGGTAGAGGCAGGGGCGAGGGTGTCTTGCATTACCAAAAGCTGAGTGAGTGTGTTCTTGACAACCTCATATGACTCCCCTCGCTTGACATTCCTTTGTCATTCTTTTCCAAGCTCCTCTTCAAGCTGTTGTTGCTCAACTTGTAAGCTGGTGTTTGCCTTGTTAAAGTCTTGAGCTTCTATATAGTAATGGGCAGCATTTGTTTTTTCCCTTTGAAGTTCAGCTTGTAACTCAAATTGCATGCTTTGGAGTTCTTCAATCTTGCTTTGTAGATCCTGGTTTGCTTCCTTGTAGTTTGCTACTTCTGCTTTGGTTTCTTCTAAATCCAACTCTTTGAGGTTGCTGAGAGCCCTTTGACACTTGAACTGCACTTTGATGTGCTTGAGGTGCTCATCAACGTCAAATGAGTGTACCATCTTCTATTAATTTGTAAGTGGGGCGACAACGGATTCTTATCTGATGTGTGCGGTATGATGGAGGTGCCCGCTTCTTCATTTTTTCTTTGTTTCTCATCTTTGATCTTTTCCTGTGCTTTTTCTATTATTTTTGGTGGGGCCAGCTCCTTCTCTTCTTGGTCCTTCAGCCTTGCCATGTCCTCAACTATTGGTGGACTCCTTGGCACTTGCTTTGATGTTTTCTCTGGTACTTCTTCCTCTTGCTTTTGTCAATCTCTTTGTTTGCAACTTGTTCAGTAGATTCTTAAGACGGAGGAGGAGTGGTTGGTTAGTTTGAGAGGGGTGGAGTAATATCAGCATGTATCTCCAAGGGCTCCACATTACCCTCCTCTCCGGTCTTTTCCACTTCCTTTTGGCTCTTGCCTGGGGGGTCCACCTCAAAATATGTAGGTGTAGAACGTGAGTTTACCCGGAGGGGTTTTTTATATACCAAAGAGTTACAAAATTTCATGTATAAAAGGGGTATAAAAATGGAAAATTGAAAAAAAATTACAGGTTTATGAAGGAAGAGGGGTCTTTTAATTCATGACAAAGTGTGTGTGTGTGTGGAGGGGTTTTGAAAATACCTCTTGAATGCACGCGCTATAGGTATTTTTGAAAGGTGCACCCCTCAAGGGTTCTTATCCTCTTTTTGAGATTTTGAGGATGCATCAGATGATTTGAGATCATCGACTTGTTGCACTTTAGACTCCTGCCGTGCTCTTTGGATACCTTTTCACTTGAGCTCCCTTTGAATTTGTTGCTGCATTTTGTCAGCAATTTCTAAGTTATCTTTGGTAGTTCTTCTCTTATATTTCTTGATTTGTACTAACCTTTCTGCCTTTTGATGGTCCAGTGGTTTATCTTCATCGTCTTCTCCTTTGTCATCTGCCTCAGCTCCCCTTGAATTTTTCTCCTCCACTATGTTCCTGCGGAGTTTCTCTCTTTGTGCTTGTGCGGCTTCCATTAACCTTTGTGTTAAGAGATCAGTATTTGATCTCTATGCTGAGCAGATTTCCTTTTTACATACACCCAACGAAGTGTGTTTTCATCCTTTTCCTCATCATTCTCTTCCTCTTCAGAGGTGTGGTATTCTAACAGAGTGTCCCTATTCCCTAGCTTAATTTCTCTGGTGAGGTTAATGTCTGATTTTGTCTCCTCGCTATCACATTTTTTCCTTATGGATCTCTGTCCAGTTGCTTTCTTGGGTTGTTGAGCTACTCAAGGCCCTGCCCCACTGGCCTAACATCGTGCTTTGACTTGTGTAGTAAATCCAATTGCGACTCAGCCGGGGGTAGCTCATCAATCTGCATCCCTTGTTTTCTTGGTATGCAGTTCTCGTTAACACCAGTCCACCATTCATGTAGGTATTATTTCTATCACTATTCTTGAGATTGGATTCCAATAGATTTTCTAGTAAGTAAGTGCCCACATCACATCTAATCATCCTTCGCTCGGATAGTCCGATGGCCATCTCTATATCAATGTAAAATTAGGCTCGATGTAGCTAGGTGGCTTTTGGACCTTCAGATATTGTGAGATGAGATGCAATGACAATTCTGTCTCTAAGTACACCAAATCCTTGTATGAAAACTTATGCCCTTGCTGCTTTGACAAAAGCTTTGTCATTGTCAATAGCTTCGGTCTTTAGCAACAAGTTGTGGTTGCCTGGTGGCAAGTGTAAGGCTTGATTGATCATATCTATAGTGATCCAGACTTTCACGATTTCACCATCCTTATCTGTCAGAGTCATTCAAGAGATTAGCTCCAGAAATTGGCCAACAAATTTTCAAGAAAAGTTTTTTAAAAAAGAAAATTTTGACCATAAAATGAAAAATGAGTATAACTTGATTAAAACAAGTCCTAATTTGTTCAAACTTCACCAGTGCATCTAGGGAGCCACACACACTGGGTCAGTAGGCTGCATGTCAATTTTGGCTCAGGGGGTCATGGATCGCGATCCATGTTGGAAAACATTTTGATCTTCTAGTGGTACCATTAGATTAAGCATGATGGGGATGCTATGGTTCACTTCTTTTTGAATTTAAATCACAGGTTGGGATTTCATGCAAAAAATTGAATTTTTTCTCAAACTTGGAGTTTTTTGGCATTTTGGTAACAATTTTGAAATCCAAATGACTCAAAACCCAAGGGTTAGGTTATCCTTGATAATTGGAACTAGGTGGTATGGTTTTTGCTTAGACAGCTTGCAGGAGGTCATGGATCGTGATCCATGTTGGATAGCCTTTTGGGCTAAAACTGTGGCAGCTTGTTTCTATACTCTATCCTAACACAATGGTGAAGTTATTTTCAAACTTGGACAAGTTTATCTCTAGTTTTCCCAGTTTCCCAAGGTATGGTCTGATTTGGTTCGACTTTGCCATATGTGGTTTGGGTGGCACTTTAGATTCCTGATTGTGATCAATCTAGTTGGCATTTTACCACCAGAAGCTTTGGACCTAAAGAGGAACCCCAATCCCACTTGTTTGTTGATTTTCACTGTATCTGGAATCTGTTTGTGCCCTTCCTAGGCTCTCTAATTCTTTGATTGATTTCTTAGGCATTTTTGGTAGTGCTTAAGTTACAATAAGTTCACACCTTGGCCAAGTGTACCTTGACTTACTTTACCTCTTTCTCAGATCCTTTTGTTGGTTTCTCAGCTTCTGTCACACTCTTCTTACTAAATTCAAAAGCTGGGATTTCTACTTTTAGAGGCTCTAAAGCTCTTGACAAAATCCTTTCAATGTTCTAGCTTTTGAGCCTTCTTGCCTCTCTAGCTTCCCTTAGATCTTGAGTGACTTCATCTGCCAGTTCCCTTTGCTCCTACCTCTCATCCACTTCCTTGAGCATTCCCTTAGCCTTCCAGACAACCCTTTGTTTCTTCCTCTCCTAAGCCTCATCACTTTCCTTTATTTGACTTGTTGGATCATTTGAAAAAAATTTCGGTGACAATGCCATTGCTCCTAGTGATCACACACATTAGAACTGGCTTTGCCATATTTCCCTCAGCCACTTCAGCTCTCAGATTGTTTGGACATTGTGCTATCAAGTTTCTATACTTTTCATAGGTGTAGCAACTAAAATCACATTTGATAAATTTAGCTCTACCTCTATCCCTACCTAATCATATGGTATAGAGTGAGACAACTGAAAATATAGATTCATATTTATAAATTGATTTAGAATTATACAGTTCAAATGTACACTTGATACAATACTTAGTGCTCACAAGCTCTATAAGCTGTCTAATAGCTAGAGTTCCAATAGATACAAAAGATCCAATACCTAAAATGCAATTAGTGGGTTCTATTTATAGGTATTTGCACTTGGGTCTTCCTAACTGCACAGTCGTATGGGGTCAATTAACTGCTAATAACTCTGCTAGGTAACTCTTCCAAGAAAACCCTCATGAAGATATTCCTAGAGCCACTTCCCACCTTCTTGAGGGATAACCCTCCCTAGGGGTCTATGCAAAAAATATACAATTTGAAATTTTATACAATGTCAATATACATTAGAGTTGCGAAAGCATTTGCATATGGGAAGAGTTCTCAATACCTAACCTAGCGTGAATTTCAAGCCATGAGCCAAATTGCATCTAGAGGCACCTAGTAGCTAGTGCTACATTTGAATGGATGGTAGGTGGAGGGTGAGTATATGCACACTGCATTGTGAGAATAGAGAGAGAGAGAGAGAGAGAGAGGAGAGTGGAGGGTGAAATAGAGTACACACAGACACATAAGAATGATAAAAGAGAATCTTTAAATGCCCCATCTAAATGAAACATGAAATCGTGAATTAATGCAATAACAAAATCTAGGTATACCATATCATCAAAACAAATAAATGACTAGCAAAGTATTGGACCCTGTGTAGGGATTGATTGGTCTACCCATCCACTTTTGTTGTACTATGGAGAGAGAGAATGAACTTGAGCTCTTAAAGGATCCCAAATACCAACATGTGGTAGGGAATCAACACCAACCAAACTAGTTTAAGAGCCACGCTTCTTCAATGCCCAACATCGGATGTTTAGGCAAACTCAAGACAAGATCCCCAATGCGTTAGCCTGTAGGTCATTAAACTTCCAACACACTAACCATTTGGATGATCCTAATAAAAAAGAAAATCTAGCCAATACCCCAAATCTAGCAAAGCCCTAGGTCATTGACCCTTTCATCTAAGGTTAAGTGATGTAGGTGATCATATTCTTCTAGCAACACTACCATGAGAAACATAGCACATGAGTCCATTCACAACAGCATTTTCCATATGCACAAATAATTAATATTTTCCAAGCAGTCAAATGTATAGGGTCTCTGCCCTTAACGTCCACTATAAACCATCAAAGACCACTTCTCGATCCAATCCAAAACCGTAAACATAATCCAATCTTATCACATAGGTGAGCACTCCACCCAACTCAAGGTGATGACCATCCAATTTTGCAAAACCACTTTAGCACATAACATGGCTGCTGCAAAAAATTTGGAAAAATTTTGGAAGCACAACCGTACCCCCAAAGAAAAAAGATTCAAGAGCCATACTAGCCTCCACAATCAAAATCATAACTATAATTCACGAGCGATCTCAGTCCTTGACCATAAACCATATTTCGTACTAAACCAACTCCCACACTTGGATGTTGACTTATCCACTGCAATCAAACTAAGTCCACATACATGGCCCTCAAGACATGAAATTTTTATGCATAAAAGAAGTCCGACTAGCGACTAAACACAACTTCAAATTTCCATGTTTACCCATGCATAAATGATGCACTATAACTGCACCTCATCCCGCAGCACATAGAGAAGAAGTCCGACTAGCGGCTAAACATAACTTCAAATTCCCATTTTGACAAGGTTTACCCATGCATAAGTGATGCACTATAATCACACCTCACCCACATAGAGCTACTAATTTTCACCCTTTTAGTTTTGAACTAAAAGGGTGAAAATTAGTATACACATGCACATGGGACATCCATATCCATCCATGAGGTTCCATACATCATATTGACGTCATGCCACCAACTTAAACATGATGCAAAACAGCCCCATCACTTTGACCAACAATACTATATACAATAACATCACATCTATGTAAAAAAACAACTATTTTCCATTCTTAGGTGCGTGCATAACATGCGAATAAAATCATTCAACCTCAGCCTAATGCATCAAGCTTAGCACCATACCATAGACTAACACATTATTGCATCACTTTGCCCATATGAGATGTATGCAAACAACCGTGACACAAAAAGAAAGCCCACTTATTCATATTTGCATGTATGATTTGGATTGAGTAACCATATACTCCCATATAAGTTTATGGACATCAAACACTTCAAATCAAACCATCAAAGTAAACCATAAAACATATGTGAACCACTCATCAAACTCATGATGTCATATGGTACCCCCTTGGTAATATCCCTACACTTGTAGGTAACTCTATACAAGGAACAATTAACAACTTTCCCTCACAAAGTGATATGAGCGATCCAAGTACATTTATCATCAACAAGTGTAATCAGGGATCATTGGGTGGAGCACATGGTTCCCATATCCTAGGCCTCATGTGTATTTGTGCATAATCGAGGATGACAATGTTTTTAAGAGCTAGGTATTGCCACCAAATTTAATTTTGGTATAATTAAATGACTTTATCTCTCTAGAATTGGCAATTCTAAAGAGAGAGAAAAAAAGAGTGGAAGATCGAAGATTATAAAGATGGTCGTAGGGTGCATCTCATAGTCTTATGGTACCAAACAAATAACAACCTTTGAAAGTCCCAATGCACTTAGTTTAAGGTGCAATATCAGGACCTTAGGGTGCCAAAAAGATGCTGCAAACTTTTTAAGTGCCATTGAAATTTCTTCCAAAATCAAAAGTGCTTATATGGAGCTAAAAACAATTCCTAAATGCCTCCAAAAGTGTCTATCTAAAAGGGATATGTGGGCTAGCTTGAACATGGCTTGAGTACTCCTAATTATCCATGCACACACAACGTTTGATAAAGAGTGGTAGATACTCTTCAAGAGGAAAAGGGAGATGTGGGCTAGCTTGAGCATGGATTGAGTACTCCTAGTTATCCATGCACACACAAATCTTAAGAAAGAGTGGTGGATACTCTTCAAGAAAAAAATCTATAACTTCCGTGTAAACACTTATCAAACAGAGGGGCTGAAGAGGGTGAAAAACTCAAATCACTAATACACAAGAGGCTAATCACAACCTGTAGACCAAAGCTTCTCCCTCTCAAAAGTCTAACTCTTCTCTCTCTCTCTCTCTCTCTCTCTCTCTCTCTCTCTCTCTCCCCCAAAAAAATCTCTATGTAATTTAGGAGAAGATAAGGCAAAAAGAGCATCTAATTCCATATTTTATGAAGTTTTAGGTCCTCATAGAGCATGGTAATCACCCAAGAGCTTGTCACATTCATGGTTTAGTTTTGTGCACAATTGTAATTTCTCTAATCATGATGGAAAATCCTTTTAACAGTAGAATGGTAACCTAACAGGACATAAAAGTGTCCTTTTAGGGTTTTGGGAAAAAATTCCAAAACCATAGTAGATCCACTCATTTTGAAAAATCCTTTCATGAGCTTATAGTTCAATAACTACTACATATGGAAAAAATGAGAAACTTGTAATTTTTCTCATCCCTTGGTCACTACAAGCCTCCAAAGTTGATGGACCAGTGCAATTTGCCCAAAACAGCAATTTCTTACGGTTGATTGCATATAAATAAGAGTGGAGATTTTTGTAGGACATGAGATAAAATGCCCCGTTAACTTCAATGGGTTGGTGACCAAAACATATGGTTGCTTTTACCTCACTAATTTTTTTTGGGCAAGAAAAATAGGTACAAAAAAGTTGCATTTTTGCCATTCTGTGGACCTATCATCAAAGTTTCTATAGTCACGCTCAATACAAATACTATATACATGTTTTCTTAGTTCCCTTTGGGCCTCTGGATTCAAAAGGAGCCATGGAGCATGTCAAAAGGATAATGGATCTCTTACAGTTGGAACCTTGGGGGCAATGATAAAGTGCTAAATACAGCAAACATGAAAAAACTGGGTTTAGCATTATGACCTCTAGAAACCCATAGAAACTACTCAATATCTAGCCAAGTTTGTAGTCTATGATTAGATATGGTTACTACCTACAAAATACACACAATTGGCCTAAGAAACTAGCAATATTGAGAAAGTTATACTTGCTACTCTAAAATGTATCGTATTCTTTAGCAATCAAAAAACTCAACCATCATCATATACTATGCTATATAGCATATTAGGTCCCCCAAAACTCAAGGAAGATTAGATTTATGTTATACATTACACTTACACAATCAAAATTGAATTCGGATATCAAGAAAGCCACCAAAAAAATCATAAAAGTGCTAATTTTGGCCAAAAAAACAGGATTATGCAATTCTTGTAAATTGGTCATAACTTTCAATTTTAACACTTAGCTCTCCCTACAAGCATCAAAACATATTGATAACTATGAAGGCCTAACCTCTAGCCATCTAAACCTCACAAACATGAAGTTTAGAGTGGTATAGTTGCCAAAAATTGAAAAAAAAGCCAAAAACAGGACCTGTTTTTTCACACAGTTTAGGTTCAAAAATGTTGTGCAAGAGTAAGGTTAATGGTGAGATCGATACTAAAAAAAAAATGCTAAGTTTTTTTCAGCTCATAAGGCAACTTTGTGGATATATAGCACCTAGAAATTCATTTTCATACTCTTCAAATAATTCAAGCAAAATGGTCACTTAACAGGACACAAAAGTGTCCAAGGACATAAAAGTGTCCTGTTACCATTCTAGTGTTAAGGAAGGTCAACCTTATGAAATCTAGCTCTCTACAATGTGGCGATGTTGATTTTTGCTTGTCTTAATTATCTTTATCATCAATAAATTGATAAATTATGCAACAATTATCAGAATAATCAATTGCAAGTATTAAATTGGTTACAAAAATTTCAAACCCAATGCCTAGCACCAGGAGTCCCTTGTGCTACTAAAAGGACGGTGCTTCCTTTTGTGATAAATATAGCAAGGGAAAATATAACCACTCCTCCCACTCATTTATCGAATGATGTGCATTGGTTCATTTTGACTCATGCTCACTTATAGTATAGAATGCACACGAATGTGACTAGTTATCAATAACATGACCAAATAGGTACCCATAAGTAATTATTAATCTTTCCACTTCTTTGCTTGTGGAGGAACACAACATGCAAAGGAGGACACAACAATTTGGTGTGAGATTTCTTCTCGAAGGTGCAATTTTAAGAATTCCTAGATATCATGTGCAATAAAAGATTATTAAAAACCCCTTTTGACTTTGAATAGATTGACCCCTCTTTTCTCACAAACTTAGAACGTTTTTCAAAGATTGGATAAAGAAGCCCAGCCTACAGATCATGTAAAGTTGTGATTGTTAAGAGTTTTAATATATCCTCTTGTCAAGTGCATGTGCGTATCCCTTGAGGATTTTTTGTAATATCCACTAAGGTTCTTGAAATTTTGAGGAATTTCTATCACAAGAGAGATCCTTTCCAAGATCATGTATCGAGATAAGAACCCCTTCCTTTGGTTGACCTCTCCCTCTTTCTTTTAGTAAATCTCTTAGCGTGGAAAGTTGGCAATATGATACATGCAAACACTCACTCTTACTTGAAGGGGGGGCCTACTAATTAATTTATTAAAAACAATCTAATACTTGAGAATAGTGTTCTCAATCTCACTTTTCTTCTATGGCTCGCTAGCTTTGTTGGCTAGCCCTTTGTTCTCTTGCTCCCTTGACTTGTACTTGAACTACCCGACATTGTCCTCTATAGAAGTATAAGCTCCCCAATTTTTGGGTCTCTTTTAAAAACTAGTCTTGCTTGTTGGGCATGTACAAGATCCAATAGATTTTGGAGCGCAGTTGCTTACTTGGCTAGTTGGTTGTGATTGTTGTTGCCTCTCTTTTCGTTGTGGAACACAAGCAGATGAATAGAACCAATAGCTCAGCTTGGGACTTGATGAGCATTGGCAAGGACTAAGTTGTGTCCCATCGTGCTCCCTATACAACAAAGGGCTACTAAAGAGGTTAATTGAATTGAGCAAAAGGTTTGTACCTTAACCTACTCCTCAACCTACTTTGGTAGTTGTTTGCAGATTGCCATTCAGCTTAGTAATATTGAATATTTAGTCTGTAGATCGTAGACCCAGTTTTGAGACACCCATCTTATTCTTAATCAAGCATAGTCAAATTTTCTTTGTTTCTCATAGAACATGAGAGAGAGAGAGAGAGAGAGAGAGAGAGAGAGAGAGAGAGAGAGAGTTTCGCACTCTAACACGTGGCTAAACTAAAGTTAAGGAAGCTTTGACAAACTCAAAAAATACAAAAAGCATAAATAGACTATAAAAATTGAGCAGTACTATCGACCTCGTAATTGTGTACGGGTGTCGCCCAATAATGCAAGCCGGAGGACAATGTTTGAGTCAACCTACATAAAAGCAAAGTGAATAGTTAAACATTTCGTCTTGCAATCAAGCATAAAGCAAAAATGCTAATTATAAAGTGCATGTCATGCAAAAATGCCATACAAAAGTATGGTGGAGAGTTGGCACTGTGGTCTCTCCATAAATTATAAGAAACGGAAGTCGTGCCCTGCCCCGTAGCATTTATGTGTTGCACCAAGAAAACGCATGGACTTAGGGAATTGGATGCAGATAACGGACCTTGCAATGTTGTCGAGTTGGAGTTGTGGTTGAATTGTTGCATTGTGGCCCCCCTCCTAGTCCTCACCGCTTGTGCAGGTAGGATTGGCATACAGACTGGGCACAAAACACATACATCTTGAGGTGTTATCGTAGCCAACATTGCAGTCTTGCTTTTAGGGTAAGAAGTTAAGAACAATGTCAAGCTTTGTTGTTGCCACAACCATGGTTGGCATATCCTTCAATCAATGTGCTGCAGAAGATGACATTTCGAATGCTTATCAAGAACCTTTTGTGCTTACATAAGGGCACCAAAACTCCATATTGGCCAAAGCAACTGCCAAGCAAGGCATGCTCTTTCAACAGTTCTTGACTATCAATCCCATCTTGAATTCCCTCACGCATGTGAAGGTCTTAGATAAGGCCACAATATGCCTTCAAGGTGCAACTATATGTGATTGCATATCGAGAAAGGTCCTCCCTCATGAATAAGCATCCTTGTAAAGTAGCTAACTATTGTGGAGTTGTGTGTATAATGTTGATTTGGTACAAACCCTTCTTTGGAGCTTCCTCTATCTTGCTCCCTTGGTACAAATCTATCTTTTGAGCACATGCTTTTAGTCTCGCTAGAAAAAAGAATCTCGTTCTTGTTGACTTCTCATCATGCTCTTGATGCACAGCTCGAGAAGCGTTGTAGAAATGTGTGAGGCAAGTATCCGATTAGCATGCGCTCTCACACATGTTTCCACGCTTGGGTTAACCTGCAAGAATATGCATGATATCTGGGATGATCTATTAGTTGTTGGGTGGGTCGTAAGCTAGTCGAAGAGCGTAGACCATTGTACTGCAAATCAGCAGGAAAACACTTCTGAGATGAGAGAGTAGTCGTCGAGAGAGCGGTTGGCTCTCGGCCTTTAAAACCACCCAAGCATGGTAGTGCTAATGGCACTCCTTGGCCCAGCTCTACCTTTTGGACCTCTTGCTGAAGGCGATGCAGACTGGTCAACCTTGCGATGTGATGAATTTTCAAACGTACACATTCTTACGATGCCCAAGTAACACCAAGTGTCTCTAATAAAACCCGTCTAGAAGCCTCCATGCCATCAAGCTTGTAGAATCTCCCGAAGATTCAGGATTTGGGAATCTAAAATTCGAGCCCCCAAGGTAAACCCCAGCCCCTGGCTATTGGACACCCAGCTCAGCCACAGCTGACCGACCTCCTCTGCTAGCCATCCTTCAACTGGAAGGCCTCTCTCTCTCTCTCTCTCTCTCTCTCTCTCTCTCTCTCTCTCTCTCTCTCTCTCTCTCTCTCTCTCTCTCTCTCTCTCTCTCTCTCTCTCTCTCTCTCTCTCTCCATGTTTCGGTATTGCAAAACTATAGTCAACAGAATTAGAAAATGAAGATGGACCTACAGCTACCGATCGAGGTTGTCTGGCTATTGAGCGGGAGCTTTTCATCGTGCAGTTTTTCATGGCACGTTTGGTACTTTTTTAAAAAACTTTTGGATGTGCGATCGTTTTTTAAATGAGCGGTTTAAATCATGCCAAGTGGCCGATTCTCTGCTAAGAGAGCCAAAAAACGACATTAGGCTCACCAAGTAATAAGGAGTATAGATTTCAATGCTCGCTTCATGAATTTTTGGTTTAGTATGCTCATTTCGCAGTGTTGTAAGGCTTTAGAATGAAAAGCAAGGTTGTTTCCATGTTCCAGTAGGTCAGGCAGACATTTGGTTTAGTTTTGGAAAATTCGCTTTTATTTTTTTAGAAGCTTTTCATACTTTTTATGTTTTTTGGTATTCTTTTACAAAAAACTAGGCCGGATCCTTAATCTACGAGTCTTGGGGATGCTATGGTTCAATTTTATATATAAAAAAAATTTAGACGCTTTTCATGCTAATTTTAGCTTTTCATGATTTTTGATCATTTTTAGTGAAAAGCAAGTCCGCTTTAATCATAGATTTTTTTTGCTTTTTATGCTATTATTATCTTTTTTTGCGTTTTGGCATTTTTGAAAAACAACGTGCCTTTTAGGATGACATAAATATAAAAAATAATATTTTTAGTCATCGTCGAGTATAAAAACGACCATTCAATGAAGAAACATGATTAAATGGGATTTTTATGAGAATTATTTTTATAAAAAAGTGGCACCGTAAATATGGTGGGGACATCAAGGCGTAGCATAGTCTAGTCATGATCACATTAGATGTCCGAATACTGACCAATTAATCAAATTTTGTAGTAAAAATTGAAGGAAAATAGGGGGTCTTGACCACCAAAAGTAAGTTGTTTCTTTTAGCAAAATTCTCAAAAGTAGGGCTCTATATCTGGCCATAGAGGGGACGCTATAGCTTGATTGAGGCACACTCTAGCTTGACCCAGTGCCTATAAATTGGCTTGCAGTGCTTAGTTTTTAGTGCCGACAGTTGTACTACGTACGGCTATGCGTATGTATTATACAAAGTGGTGCAAGCTCTTCATCACCATCTCCATAAGGTCTTCTCTCTCTTTCATGAGAAGAAGAAGAATAAGAAAACACACTCTCTCTCTCTCTCTCTCTCTCTCTCCTTCTCTCTCTCTCTCTCTCTCTCTCTCTCTCTCTCTCTCTCTCTCTCTCTCTCTCTACTTGCTTATTATTTTCTCTTCTCCTTTCATGGTGTGCACATTCTTCAAAAACACCATGGCAAAAACTCTATGTATCTCTCATCACCGCTCTCTTGCAGCAAAGCAAGAAGCTATTTGATAGCCAAGAATCACTTCACAATCATGGCAAGAAGCGGTAAACTCCATAGCCATCATCTCTTTCTCTCTCAACCCCATTTTTAGAGTAACTGCCCTCTTGGTGGTTGCTTTTTTGTATACAAGGGTGTGTATGGACTTGCCAGATGTGTTCATGGATGCTACATGTGTTTTTAAACATGTTTAGCATGATGATATATGCACAAGGTGTATTTATGATCACGTATGTGTATAGAAAGGGCTTTTCATTTCACTTCATGTAGGTGGTAGGAATATTTTTTGGTCATATCTCTTAAACCGCTATAAATCAAGTCGAACCCTTAAATTCAAATATTAAACACATAATTTATTTGTAAATGGGAAAGGCACTAAGCATTATAACAAGGTTTTGATTTTGAGCATACAACTGAGATTAGCTACTCTCATGTGCATTGTAATCATCATATCTTGAGTTCTAGTAATCGTATTTAAATTTCAAAACTTGCTTTGTGTTCCTCGCCTACTACTCTTTCAATTAAGTATAATCATTGTCAATTCTATTGCAGTTTGCGCCTACACATTAGTGAGATAAGTTGGCTATCTTGAGTGCAATATAATGATTGTTTTTGACGTTTTGACCATAAGAGAGTGTTCCTAGACCATAGGGTGACCTTTTTTGGTATGTACAGTTACAATTTTCTAGACCTTGATCATGATGGATTGAGATTTTGGCACCTCATTGGATTGCAACCAAACTTGGTAGGATTATTTCCTTAAGTGTTTTAGAACTTCTCCAAAAGTTACGTAGCATTTGGACTTTGTTTGAGTGCCGAAATGGTGTGACGACCTAGTGTGGTGACATAGGACATAGGCAATTTGTCAGGTTTGAGAGTGATAGATTTGCTAGTGCATTAGAAGACTTCGTTCCATAGGTTCACTTCGTGAGATTGACACACTCAAAGAGTCTTCGCGCCCCATCCGAGTCGCTTCTCTGGATATTGACATTATGTTAGTGCTAGATAGATATGCTATAGACGTCCGTCGTGGCGACCCGCTAACATTGGCATCATAGCCGGGGACAATGATCCTTAGGTAGTGAGTGACCTGGTCAGAGATTTCTACTTAGAGACCTTTGATTTTTTAATTCCATTTCATTTACACTTTGACAATTAGGCAGCTAGACACGGGGCTTAGTGCTTGGTAGAGGCTAGAAGTTGGAGACTTGCTAAGTCTATTCTTGAGAGATATTGGGAGTTGTGAGTGAGATACTAGAGCATTTCTCTTTGCATATTTTTTGATGCTTTGAAAGTACTATTCCATATTCCATTTTTCTTCCAGTTTTGAACCATTAGTTGGTTCTTATTCATAGGATTCACTTCACTATGTAGGAGTAGGTTAGGTAATATTTACAACCATCAAATTGAGTAAAAAGGATCAGGAAAAAAACTGTAAAAACCTTATTTTGGTAGCCAAGACCATAAACTCTAAAATTTGGAAAATTTGATGGTCAGAACTAAAAAACTGATACAAACCCAAAAATAAGTGCAAAAAAAGGTAAACCAAGCAAGGGAGAGCTGAGATGGAAAGTTTCAAGCCAAAATGTGCTGGAATATGGATCGCGATCCATGACCCCTTGGACAGAAAGTGATACCAAAGGGTCTTGTAAGCTTCCAAGCCACTAGATATACACTTTTGGTGGAAAATTGACACATAAAGTCATCCAAATCAAGAAATTGGGTAAAAAGCACAAAACCTTGGAAATAGACAGAAAATTGGGGCTTTTTGACTTCATGGAATCCAAATTAAAAAATAAGTGGAAATTTAATATCTACACGGTGCAGACATACAATTGACCAAATTTCATGTTCAGATGTGATGGAACATGGATTGGGATCCATGACCCCCTATGACATATGAAGCTAATAATTGAGCAATGTGAGTAATTGATATCAATTGGGGCAACTTTTGTAAAAAGTATCATAGCAAAAAACAATCAAAAGTGACCAAATCACCCAAGTTTTAATTTCAAGAAAAAATTGCAAGGCAGAAACAAAAATTGGCTTTTGATAAAGAAAAAGCTTTCCAAATCTATTAACAAGTGGTGGGGTAGACTCCATAGATTACAAATAATCACCAAACCAAGTTTGGGGTTCAGATTTGCTGGAACATGGAATCGCGATCCATGTCCCTCTCCTAAATTTTTGGCCAGAGCCTTGTATAGCAAAGACCAATACAAAAAATTTACCAAAAGCAAAGGTACCAAAAAACTTCAAGAAGTGGGTCAAAACAAGGCAAGAGTCATTCAGGGCCAAAAACCACCAAACAGACCTGGAAAGTCAACTTAGCGCTAAGAAGAAAGAGGCTGGTCCCACTACAAATGGAGGTTCTACTACAAATGTAACTATTATTGAGTCCTTTGTGAGAGGAGATTGTGATGTTGATGTTGATGCAGAATGGGCTTTTAGTGTAGAGTGCACTTATGCTCCTACATGATGCATGCATGTCAATTGCTACAGATTCACATGCGTGGTATTTTGACAGTGGTGCTACAAATCACATTACCTCACATCGTGATTTGTTTACCTCTCTTGAATCTGTCCCTCATGGGAATTCAGTCACTAGTACTTGTGCCAACAATGCCTCTTATCCACTTCAAGGAATTGGAAAGATTGTGCTTACTACTGCAAATGGCAGTTATTTCACACTTGCTGATGCACTGTATGTATCTGGGATCAAAAAGAATATTTTGTATGTATTTGCACTTGCTAAACTTGGTCTTGTAGTCAAATTTGTGGCCGACAGATGTATAGTACATGATCTTATTTTTGGTGATGAAATTATTGCATTTGAAATTTCATGTCGTGGGTTGTATAAGCTCACTTTGTATGACAAGTGTGAGAAGAATTTTGCAAATGTTGTTGTGGATTCTAAGGCTATTTCACATGCAAAGCTTTGGCATGCACGTTTTGGGCATCTGAAATTTACCAGTTTGTTGTGTTTGCAAAAATCTAATATGGTTGCTTCTTTGCCACCTCTTGAAGCACCTGTCAAACATGTTTGTGAAGGCTGTATTTTGGGTAAGATGCAGCGTTCAAAGTTTCCAAAGGATGGTTTAGTTAGAGCCACATGCAAGTTGCAGCTTGTGCATAGTGATGTTTGTGGGCCCGTGCAAACTCCGTCCTTGGGCAATAACCTTTACTTCATGAATTTCATTAATGATTACTCCAGGCATGCATGGGTATATTTGCTTAAAGAGAAGTCCAAAGTATTTATGTGCTTCAAACAGTTTTTAACTATGGCTGAAAGTGTCTGGAAATGTACTATGGACACCCTCCATTCTGATTGAGGCAGGGAGCATATATCTCATGAATTTAATGCATTTCTGGCTAGTCATGGGATAAAACACCAATGTACAATGCCTTATATGCCTTAGCAAAATGGTGTTGCTAAGAGGAAAAATAGGTCACTTACAAAAATGGAACGATAAATTGTCAAAAGTCAAGCTTTGCCGCATTCGTTTCGCCTTGAGGCCATCATGTGTACCACTTATGTACTTAACAAGTGTCCTACAAAAGCCTGGAATCTATGACTCCACATGCAGCATGGCATGATAGAAAGCCTTCTATTGAGCACATGCGTGTTTTTGGTTGTTTCTCATATGCTTTGGTGCCACAAAAGCAACGCAAAAAAATTGATGATAAGGCTATCAAATGTATTTTGTTAGTTATAGTGTTGAAAGCAAAGGTTATAGGTTGTATCATCCGCAAACAAAGCATATTTTGGTCTCACAAGATGTTGTGTTTGTGGAAGATTCAGTTCAGCCCTTGATGTCATGTACTAGAACAATATCATAAGCTCACAGGACATTTATGACACTTTGTTGCCTCTTTTTGGTGGTGGAAGATCGAATGTAAATTCCAATGAGGCAAATGTACAGCCTATGGGGGTTTTTGAAAATGTTACAGATTAGCCTAATACTAATGCAAATGTACATGATGTACTTGATGAGGAAATGAATAAGAATGAGTAGGCTAGAGGTATGCCCAAATGGCCGGTGCATACTTTACGTGGTAGTAAATTGGATGCACCTTTGTCTAGTTGTACTCCTTTAGGTTCTTGCCATGCATCTTATACATTAGATTGTTATGCTTTGGGTGTATCTAGCTTATGTGATGTTGAGGAACCTCTGTCTTTTGATGAAGCACAAAATTCAAAAAATTGGATGTCTGCCATGCAATTGAAACATGATGCACTTATAGAAAATGACACGTGGACTTTGTGTGATTTGCCTCCTTGCAAAAACGCCATTGGTATCACAAGTTGAAACGTAAGCCAGATGGTGAGATTGTTCAATATAAGGCTCACCTTGTTGCAAAGGGTGATGCACAGGAAAAAGGCATAGATTATGAAGAGACTTTTGCTCCCACGCATGACTATTGTGTGTTTTCTATGTGCATTGCAGCTCGTTTTGGTTGGGATTTACATTAGTCAGACATTGTTATTGCTTTCTTGAATGGTGACATATCTAAGGAAGTTTATGTAATGTAGCCTCGCGGTTTTGTCATTAAAGGAGGATAGGAAGATAGAGTGTGCAAATGTAAGAAAGCTTTGTATGGGTCGAAGCAATCTCCTCATGCTTGGTATGAGAAGGCTGACACTCATTCAGTCAAACGAGGCTTTCGTAACAATCCAACAAAAAGCACATTGTATGTAAAGTGTGAGGGTGATGTACTTCTCATTGTTGTTCTGTATGTGGATGATTTGTTGATCATTGGACCAAATGAGAGACATATTGTTGAATTTAAGGCTGATTTGAATGCTACTTTCAAGATGAAAGATTTGGGGATGTTGCATCATTACTTGGGTATACCGTTTAAGCAGTGTGATGGTGGTATTGCCTTGTGTCAAACAAGTTACATAGAGACATTACTATGTAAGTTTGGACTTGAGGATTGCAAACCTATTGCCACTCCCATGGAAACACATTTGAAATTGAGTCTTAATGATGCTGGTGATCTTGCCAATGTCACTTTTTACCAAATTGTAGTTGGCTTCCTTATTTATGTATGCAACACAAGGCCGGATATTCAGTTTGCAATCTCACAGGTCATCAAATTTATGCATAGCCCAAGGTCTAAGCATTGGCAGGCTGTCAAGAGGATTTTTTGCTACTTGAGTGGCACTTGCCATCTTGGCTTGTTTTATCGAAGGGGGGATCATTGGCGCGAGATTTACATGCTTTTTTGGACTCAGATTGGGCTCGTTGTTTTGACATGCAAGTGTCCATGAGTGGCTTTTGTTTCATGGTCGGCAGTTCATGCATATCATGGTTGAGCAAGAAGCAACCTACTATGGCCACTTCCAATTGTGAGGCTGAGTACAGGGAAATCTTCATAGCTATGGTTGAGTGTGTATGGCTTAGATGCCTTATGGATGATTCGGGTGTTGGATAGGAAACTGGCAATACTATCTACATCGATAGTCAGATCACATTGACAGTTGTAAGGAAACCAGTTTTTCATGCTCACACAAAGCACATTGAGGTGCATTACCACTATGTCAGGCAGAGGCTCTCAGTAAGAGAGATCTGCTTGTCTTATGTGCCAACATAGGACAACCTTGCAGATCTTTTCACAAAGGCATTGTCTCGTGAGAAGTTCGAAGCTTTCCAAAAAGCTTTGGGATTACTCCCCTTTGTGGACTAATCATGTACTCAGGGCATGGCACTTCCCTATACTCTATGTGCTAGCTCTCATTTACTGCATCACTCCCAGGGGGGATTTGTTATCATATACATGTGGTAGTGATGTGTGTGAACACACTTAGGACCACCGGGGCATTTTTTTCCTCACTAGGAGGTTTTTCCCCCGTCATTGTATATACACCAATCACTCTAGGGCTTTCTTATCTTTCCATTGCACATTAAGTAATACACTCTCTATTGTGTGCCTTGAGCTTCCTTCGTCTTCTCCAAGCTGTGTGTGTTTTCCTGCAATCCTAATTCCAACAAGACTGTGAGAGACCTATACCAAGTTTCAGTACATTCTGACACTGGGTTACATTTATTGCAATCCATGATCCCTTGTCACAAAGTAAACTCAGATTGATGCCAAGACTAGCACTAGTCCTTCGGAGCATAGTGGTCTTCTCAAAATTCAATTTGGACTTGATTTGTGCATATTACAAGCAAAATAGGATTTTGTGTCAAGAGTGCAATAAAATTTTGATTTGAGCAGATTTTGACTTACCAAGTGGCTCTAAAGTTATAGCCACCATGTGATTTTTGTACAGGTTGTAGAAACCAAAGTTGAAAACTCAATTTGCTATTGATTGGAAGGTTGAATTCTCCCTAAAAGGTGATTGGTCAGGGTTTTGCAAGCGTAATTTCCTTGATGTATTTGCAATTAGTCAATTTTTATCAGTATAGAAACCCTATTGTTAGAGACTAGTTGAATCATATGTCTACAGAGGGAAGTGTAAACCAAGGAACTTTATCGAGACCATTTGGAGGAAAGTCTTTCTGATACTTCTTCAAAGAGATCTTATACCTACATGGCAAAGGGATCCAAAAATGTGAGTTTCAAGGAAAAAACCAAAATGGGAGCAGGACCATCACACACTGCCCAAACCATGATACTTTTGCACCTACAATATGAATTTGAAAATGAACAGGGTGCAAAATTTATAGAGATGGTATGGCTCATTATCGTGTGTAAATAGAAGAGAGACTCAGTGAGCTTAAGCTTATAGTGCATGCAGAGTACAGTGGTGATCAGTACCCTCATGAGGAAGGAAATATGTATTTAGTTGCTCATAATCCCTTTGCCACCAAAGTTGGACATTCCTAATGCCAAGCTTAGGCGAGAATGTGGCTACTCATGTCAGCAGACAATACACATGTGGGTTTATAAAAGTATGGTAGGGTGATGGCATGCATAGGTGTTACCAAAAGGAGTGTCTTGGACACCTCTTTTGGGAGGAGTGAGAGGAAGGATAAGGTGGGTTGTCAAAAGAGATTTTAAATTCAAATATAAGCAAATGGCCCAACCTCCTTTTATTAACTCCAACTGCACATTCTAATTTCATTCTACTCCACTCCTAGTACATGCCTCAACTGCCATCAGTACTCTCTCTCTCTCTCTCTCTCTCTCTCTCTCTCTCTCTCTCTCTCTCTCTCTCTCTCTCTCTCTCTCTCTCTCTCTCTCTCTCTCAATAGCCTCTACTTCTGAATTTCACAGCTCCATGTTTGTCTCCCCACCTTAGGCATGTAAGGATGATGTTTCTGATGAAGTACATTTGATCGTGACTGTTGCATCTTCTCTAGTAGCAGCTCAGCACCTTCTATGCTCTCTCTCTCTCTCTCTCTCTCTCTCTCTCTCTCTCTCTCTCTCTCTCTCTCTCTCTCTCCATGAGTACTATGGTTGTGTTATGATGGTCTTCTATGCTATATCATCAACATCATAACTTGCACCACATGGAATCTCATAGTGTTCAGAATGGTTGTACATGCACCCATCTTCCTCCAGTGTCTATTACACAACACATTCTGGGGTATCTTCTGCCTAGTCTATGAAACTATTGGGCTTCAAAGAAGAGGGAACAAAGAGGCATTGAGATGAGGATGACACAAATACGTGAGGATGATGACATTGATGAGAGAGAGGCAAAGAAAAACTACAGGGTGGTTGCTAAGTGCTGGTGTAAACAAACATACGAGCTTTTCGAGCCTCTTCAAATGAAGATTCTACAACAAATCCTCCTTCATCCAATGTTCTCAGTTTTGCAATACACGTCAAAGATAGTTGAGAGAGTCATTTTCTCTAACATTCATCATACGTTATCTGAGGTGAAGACACCCCATTCAAATAATGAGTTGTTTTTGAGACGGGCTATTATCATGGCATTCATAAATGGAGTGGGTGGTGATGATGATCAAATGAGCAGTAGAGATGTTGCCAAGGCTTTAGGACTGCACGAAAGAAATTTCATTGCTGCAAATTTTGATTTCATCATGATGTGAAGGAAGGATCACTTCCCTTAGATGCTTGTCACCGTCAAGTACATAGAGAAAGCATCCTGAAGACCTAAGCTAGGGAAATTGTGTTTCAGTTTTGGAGTGGAAACCCGCATCTCCCCAAGCAAGAAAGATGTTGTTCAAAAGAGAATAGGCAAGAGTGCGCATGTACTGCTTCTTCTCGATTTGCCTCAGGTGTATCACCCCAAACATGTGAGAGTGTGTCATAGTGATTTACTCTATGCTTGTAGTCCCTTCCAAATGCTTTATCAACCCTGAAGGTGCCTATAATTGCTTAACTGCTTTCATGTGTATGTTAGTCCATTATAGTTTATCGTACTTTCAAGTGCTTTTCAGTTTGTGAGTGCTCCCAACTGCCTCCAAGCGGACCCAGATGATTGTTAGTGCATTACAATACTTTACCAATATTTATGGTTTTTGATAGAGCTTTTTAATGCTTATCCGTGCATTAAAGTGCTTGGCCTTGCTCTATGGTGCTTGAGAGATGTTTGTAGGTGTCAGGGCTTGTAAGTGCTTTATGGTTCTTGAGAGGTTTGTAAGTGTTTACATGTGTCTCTAAGAGCTTGTAAGTGCTTTCGAGTGCCTCTAAGTGCTTTAAGTATACTCGTATTTCAAAATGATTATGAGTGATTTCCACATCTGTCAAGTGCTTCAAAAATGCTTATAAATGCTTCTAAATGCTCTTAAGTGTTTCCAAAGGCTTGCCTCAGAATATTATGAGTGCTTTCAAGAGGTCATAAGTGATTCCAAGTGCTTTAGAGTGCTTGTATGTACTCATGGGTGATTTTGAGTGTCAAGTGCTTCAAAGTGATTCCAAGTGCTTTAGAATGCTTTAGACTGCTTCCACGTGCTTTGTGGTGCACTCCAAGTGTTTTCTAGTGATTCCAAGTGATTCTAACTAATTTCAAGTGCTTGTGAAAGACTCTATGTGTTTGTAAGTGCCTTTGAGAGATTGTAAGTTGTTCTTTTGAGTGGCTCAAAGTATTTTAAGTATATTCGTATTTCATAATGCTTCTTAGTGCTTTTCACATCTGTCAAGTGCTTCAAAATGCTTATAAATTCTTTTGAGTGCTCTCAAGTGCATCGAAAGGCTTGCTTCAGGATACTAATGAGTGCTTTCAAGAGGTCACGAGTGATCCCAGATGCTTCAGAGTGCTTGTCGGGAAAAAATGCCCCAACAGTCCTAAGTGTATTCACACACATCACTACCACATGTATATGGTAACAATACAATGGTGGTTATAGTTCCGATACTCATGAATGGCTACATTGGATACAAATGGAGCTTAAGGTGAGCTTAGGGCAGAGCACGAGAATGAATGTGTTAATCAATATATCCTATGCATGCTAGTGGGTGCACACCACCTATGTGTGCTATATTGAAATAGAGTAATTTGTAAGGGGTTATTATAAGTTGAGAGAGAGAGAGAGAGAGAGAGAGAGAGAGAGAGAGAGAGAGAGAGAGAGATTTTTGCAAGTAGGTTCTCATTGTGCCACATTATGCCTGGTGCAAAAGGTTAATAGCTTTATAACTTTCTCTAAATTACTTTGATAAAATCTCTAACTTAGTCTTCACCTTGACATGGGTGAAGAAGAATCTAATCATAGCAAAAGGTGCCCATTCATGCTACCTATTGCTTGGATGCCAAACTATCCCACATGCACCTTATGGCTAGCTTAGTTATGGTCATATTTTTAAGGAGCATGATTTTCCCCATTATTTTTTTTTGTCTCACATGATTAGTTTGTTTTGGTAGCACGTCTTTAAATATTTGGACGCTATGTTAAATTCTCATATCCCTATCATCTTGAAATTGACGGAGAAAGTGATTTTATCCACCATAAGTGGATCATTTATAGGAGATTCTATAGCTAGAAATTACATTTCTCACAAATCGGGCCGAGGCAAAGAGACCCCGTGATGGGATCCAAGGAGGATAAGTCCTGGCAGAAAAGCAGAGACGCGTGTTGCTGTTCGATCCGAAAAAAGTAAACACGGACAATAAAAGAGTAAACTTAGGCAAGCATAAGTAAAAGTAAACTCGCGTGCATTTTATTGCCCCCAATGTAGGCAGTATACTACCACAATACTTGTCCGAGTTCGAATTTGGGGATCTTTGAGATACGCACACTTAGTTCTCGGCCGTTGATCCCATGACGGGGTCTTCATTAAAGACCTAGTGCCACTTAGTGTCGTGGGACAGTGGGAGTCCGCTTGATGTCTTTGAAACCAAAGAGCTGTACAACTTGAAAACCAGCTCTTTGAAACCAAAGAGTTCAAAGAGCTGTCTGTACAACTTGAAATCAGCTCCTAACCAAATCATCAATCCACCCCTCATTGACAAGGAATCATTGTAGCGTCTGTGGCACCGAAATCTTCGCTCATTGTAAGAGGGTTGTGGGCAATTGTCTGAAAGCTTGCGTGTGTGTTGTGTGTGTGAGAGCGAGACATTGAGATCCAGAAGTCTAAGCTCATTTGCAGATATACACAACCACACGACGATCAGACTACAGTTAATGCATCAGGGCATCATGTATCATCGAATTTTGTGCGGGCGGTGCCCGACATCATTGGAAGGTACCAAATCGTTTTGTCAAATAATCTTGTTGCTTTTACCATCTCTTCAAGAACTCATGGGTATACTCTTCCCATCAACGCACTAAAAGTATGAATTTTGCAATGGCAGCTTTCGGAGGCATGTAAAGGCTTGTTAAAATCAATTCCATCGGACTTCCCCCTTTGCCCATCAAAGGTTCCTATGAATGGGTATGAAGTAGAAAATATTTCTGTCAAAAGATGGTTTAGGTAGACTTGGCAGGCTGCCAAGTTGGACTTGGATCAGTGCAATTTTAGAAAAAAATAGTGCAAGTGAAGACAGTTTATCTAAACTTGATGGCTCCAAGTCTTTTATCGGTTTATGGAAGGCAGTTTAAAAATGTCGGCGAGTCAATACAATTTGAATATGCAGGCGATGGACAAGGCAACCCAGTTTGAATGAAGCATGAATTTGTAAAAACCACATTCCTTGGTGCACTATATAAAATAAACATTACTTACACAGTGTGCATAGTCACCGTGGCTTGAAGCAGCATGAACTCCTTTGCACACTATATAAGTAGACCACTATTATCTCCACTCTAGTTAGTGCATAGAAACAAGAAACAGCTGTGTTGGGCTCTTATCAAGCTCCTAATGCCTTCCGACGTTTTCAAATGCCCATTCTGGCCATGTGTCGTTTCAATTTGCATTTCAAACATAAAAGTTTAGGACACATTTTGACCCCGTTTCAGTTTGTGATTAGAAAGTGACCAACAAAGTGTTTTTAAGGTTTTGTCCTTTTTGGGGATTTTCGGGGGCCTATTACAATCTAGCTCCTCAATGGGACCTCCTTTTTTTAAATCTTGAAACTATATACCCCTTCTGGTTGTGGGTACCTCTTTCCCGTTCCCCTTATTGCGTCCCGTCCTGCGGATGCCATTTTTATGGCTAAGTGCATTATTACCTTTTGTGTCCTCCATCTAGAGTTGTCTAGATGCCATCCAAGCTCTACATTGAGAGTCCACTTGCGGACAATGCCGTTGTTTTGTGCCTTGGTAAGTTGGTTCCTCACGGTAATAAAGGTCTAGACTTTCTTTGTTATGCAATTTGCAAAGTTTCTCTACTTTCCTTCTACCAAGCTTGTTGTTGAGAAGCTTGGTGATGGGGAGAAAATTGATGCCTTCAATAACAATTCACTTAAGGGGTGATTCACACGCGGAATTGAGCTCAAATGGCTCTCTCGTGTTCGAACAGCGTGGACAAGCAGGTTGACGATAACTATGCTTGAAAATTGATTTTGCAGTTGTGGTTTGTGCGCGAAGGCTTATGGGACATTGTCAACGACATTGAGACGAGACCTATGTGGTGCAACAACAATAGGTGGAGTTGACTTTAGGATGACAAGTTTCTCTAGTCTGTGATGGTTGGCACTTCAGTAATGTGAAGGCCATGTTTGCCTTTGTTCAAGTGCACTTACAAAGGGGATTCCCTTTGCCATCCAAACGTTGGTGGAAACTGTGAGCGAGCGAGATGTGTGTGACAACTTGATATCGTGGCATGACCTTGATTGGTTGGATCAGAGAAGAGCCATCAGAAGTTTGTGCCCAAATTATCGTACAACAATGCGTGATTTGCGGTGCAATACATAAAAAATGAGGTCAAGATTCCCCAAATCAGCTTCTAAGAAGGTGGGTCGACCCTTGAAGTATGGGGACACTTTTGGCGTGATGTACACCAACCACACGAGTTACTAAGTTGCCTTACTACTGTCATAGAATACCAGCCTTGGTGCTGACTCTGCCTTGCGAGCACGTACTGACCACTTGAATAGTTCTGTTGTGAAAACATTGCAGGTGAAGCTGAAAGGTAAGGGTGCTCGGAGGTATTTCCAAGGGTTGCTTGTTGACAGAAGTGGATGCACGCTACATGTGAATGCGAATGCAGAAGAGGATCCCTTTTCCAATCCCTTCCATATCCGCATACAGGGCAAGTCGATCTTGGTACTCAAGATCTGGATTTTGTGTATCCGATGTCGATCTTCGTTCAAAGACATGGCAATAAAGACGTGAGCTACTAAATCCGGGATCCAAACTTGAAGAGTCTTTTAGAAAAAAAGCCCGGGAGAGGTTCTTTGGGTTCTTGGTTTTGCTTGGATTCTTTGTGGTTCTTGGGTACTTGGGGTTCCTGGTACTTCCCTTGAGTTCGCGAAGCTGAAGCACGCACAGGACTCTGATACAATGTTAGGTGCAGCGGAAGGGTTTAAGGATTTAGCTCGGATCTAGTACTTCGCACAAACACAAGGGACACTTTACCTCACTTGAAAGAATTGAACTGAATTGAATAAAAGAGAGAGACACAAGAGAGAGAAAAGAGACGACACTGAATGTCGGGTCCCAAACCCTCAAGGGCCCCCTTGCTCAGCTGTCAGAGCAAGCATAGTAACAAGGAACGAGCGGAACGGCGCCCTCCTTTTCTCGGAACGCGCTCCCAAGCCCGGCGCCTCCTCGAAATGGAACCGGGAACGGAACGCCGTTCCCTTCCCAGGCATAACCGGAACGGCAGAATCCGGAACGCCAAAGTTTATAAATATGACAGTTTGGGACAGGTCTTTTGAACTTTTGGGGGGGTGTTATTTCCATCCTCTCCTATATAAAGAAGGGCTTTAAACCCTCTCTCCTGTTCCGTCACCCCGGTCTTTTCTACGTTCCAAAAATTCCTTGCCATGGTTGAGAACCAATCAGGAAAAAAGCTCAAAGCTTTTCACACGGACAATGGTGGTTTTTTGCACTCGAAGAGGCATTCGTCGGCAGCTTACTGCTCCATACACACCTGCACAAAATGGGATAGCTGAAAGAATGAATCGCACGATTCAAGAGCGAGTTATCGGGGTCCCCCGTTTTGGAAATGTCCCTGAGCCCCCCTTTTCCCGTTCCGTGTAACTTTGAGAGCAAGTACTTTCTTCATTCTTGCACAATGCTGATACAATGACTAAATGCTGAGATGCTGATGCTACTGATGCTGGAGATACTGAAGGGTACTGGGGTACTGCGGGTACTGAGGGGTACTAGGGTACTGCGGGTACTGAGGGGTACTAGGGTACTGCGGGGTACTGCAAGTACTGAGGATCCCTATGCTGAGCTAGGCAGGACGAGCCCGAACACAAGGGGTGCTAGATGCTGGGGTACTGTGTTGACGACAATGACAACAATGGTTGAATGCTGAAAACGCAAGCCACGTCGATGGCTAGAATCTGCAATCATGACGAGGCTCGTGCTGAATGCTATCGCTGAGGACAACGATGGGCTGAAATCTGCTGGCTGTTCTTGCTGAAAACGCTGTTGCTAAAGGCTGAAAATGCTGATGGAGAGGAGGCTGAAACGCTGGCTGCTGTGGCTCTGCAAATGCTGAGCTTCTTCTGATGCCTCTTCTGCTTCTCCTAGGGCCCAAAGGCATGCATATAAAGGTGCAACAATGTGGGTCGAGCAAGCATAAATCCAGCCCCACGACCAGGGAATATGAAAAGTCATTTATTAATAAGTGCAATGCTAGAGAGGGTTCACACGTGGTAAATTGCCTACATGCTGAAATGCGGTACTCTGCAAGAGAGGATATACCCAAAGTTTGAGATTTTGGGCATCCCTTGTAACAATAAATATGTCTGTTAGGCCCTCATTACTTAGAGCATTTGGATGTAGAGTCTGAGTGTGAGTCCCGGCAGACTCCCTTGTACTTTGCACCAAGATTAATATAAAAAGAAATACCGAAAGGGGTGCCAGTCTTTGGGGCCAATACCTCTGGGCATGGAACTACGCTGGGCCGTGTCGTCTTTTGTGAACTATTTTAAAGTGAATCTGTGCTGTGTCGCGATAGAATCTTGACTTGGGGTGTCCAAGTTTGTTACATTTTTCCACCACCCACGATACATCCTGGGTATTTCGGGGGTGGATTTGTGCTCCAAAGTATGGCTGGTTATGCGCCTAGAAACCAGCAGTATATGCTTGTGCGTAAGTCGCTCAAGGAAAAGAAGGACTTGATGGCTGAGAATAAATGCTTTATGTCACTTTGCTACAGATTGTCCACAAAGGAAAAGACCAGCTGACTCAGATGATAAAGAGGAAAAGAAAGGAAAGAAGCCCAAACCCATGGCAGGTTTAGTGCCAAACATGGTGGGTGATAGGCCAAGCATGGATGCCAGCGAGTTATGTAGAGCATGGGGTAAAGTCAGAGACCAAAGGGCACTCAACTTCTTTGATCCAAGTGCAAAAGCAAACTTTATCTCACGAGAGTTGGCTATCAAATTGGGCATCAAAGCTGAAGAGATGGGACACACAGCAGAGGCAGGTTTGGCATGTCCTGGTTACTCAGTGTGTGTTACCCCCATCATTGGAAAGCTGCGTCTGTATATTCATCGTATGTGGACAAAGAGGAATTTTATACCATGTCACTAGAAGGGTGTGGTGCGCTGTTGGGAGTCCCATGGATGTTCCGTGTACTTGGAGTATTGGATGTCTTCAACAAAAAAGTTACCCTGCAGCATAGGGGAAAAACTCACATCTTGGATTTAAAGGAGAGTTTGTCCCTATTGTATCTGCTTCAGCTATCACTTCTATAATTAAGAATCATCTTTCTGCGTACTTGGTTTTTGCATGTGATGTTTCAAATTTATTTGTGTTAGATAAAGAAAGGTCAGCATTTTTGCGAGAGTTTAGTGACTGTTTTTCTGATTCATTACCATCGCGGTTGCCGCCGGATAGGCCTGAGGATTATGCGATAGATTTGGTTCTAGGGTGTAGCCCACCAAACAAGCCTCCTTACAGGGTTAGTGCGGCCCAGTAGAAAGAGATTATGAGCCAAGCTGAGGAGCTGTTAGAGAAAGGGCTGATTCAACCTAGTTCTTCACCTTTTTGCTCCCTAGTGCTCCTAGTGCAGAAGATGGATGGCTCTTGGTGCATGTGTATTGACTACCGTGCGTTGAATAAGAATACCATCAAGAACAGGTTTCCTATACGAAGGATTGGTGATATTCTTGACCGTTTAGAGGGTGTTGCAATTTTCAGCAAGATAGACCTTAAGAGTGGGTACCATCATATTCGTTTAAGGCCAGAGGATGTGCACAAGGCTACGTTTAGGACGACATTTGGTCTTTATGAGTTTTTAGTGATGCCATTTGGTCTTACAAATGCTCCTGTTGCGTTCAATAGGATGATGGACCGGATCTTCCGCTCGCATCAAAAGTTTGTTGGCACATTCTTTGATGACATGAAAGTCTATTCGAAGAATGAAGAGGAGCATAGGCGTCATTTGACCATTGTGTTCGAAGAGCTACGCTGTCACAGGTTGTTTGTCAATCCTAAGAAAAGTGAAATTCTTTTTGGAAGAGTCACTTTTTGGGCCATATAGTGTCAAAGGATGGTGTCCGAATGGATCCCGCTAAGGTTGAAGCAATAAAGACATAGCTAGTCTTGAAGACTGTGCACGATGTTCGAAACTTCTTGGGATTGTGCTCATACTATAGAAGGTTTATCAGGAACTTTGCCGAGATTGCTTCACCTCTACATGCTTTGCAAAAGAAAGAGGTCACTTTCAAGTGGACACAGAAAGAGATTTCAACTTTTAATCTCTTGAAGGAAAAGACGACTTCAAATCCAATAATTGTTTTACCAAATCTTAGGAAGTCATTTGTGGTCTAGTGTGATGCGTGTGGCAATAGTATTGGGGCAGTGTTAATGCAAGATGGACGGGTAGTAGCTTATGAAAGCAGAATCTTGCAAGGGCCAGAAAAGACTATGCAAATCTATGAGAAAGTGCTACTGGTTGTGATTCATGCGCTTTCAAATTGGAAACACTACCTGCTAGGTGTTGATTTTGTTGTGTAAACAGATCATCAGACCTTGCGATACTTTTTTTGACACAGTCAAAGTTATCGGAAAAGCATATGCGATGGGCAAACATTCTTTCTATGTTCCACTTCCAGATTATGCATGTGGAAGGCAAGAAGAATGTGGTGTGTTTGAAACTAAGGTTTACAATTTACCTAGTCTACTCCTTTTAGCAACAGAGGCTCTCTAAGTAATGAACCCAATTTTTATCATAGTTGTAGGTTAAATTATTCGTTTTTAGCATATCTTCTAAGAAACTGAAAAGGGGCGCTGTAGTCGGGGATGCTCATGGGTAAGGTAATCGAGTTTTTGTGGTGATGTGTTTCCAGTGCCAATAGAAGGTAACCCATCCAATTGTGCTCAGCATCCAAAAGACAGCTAAGTAGAAAGCCCCAAAATTAACAATAAATACACATAAATCATCTTCGTCAACCAGCTGGCTCTGGGTTCGAGTGGCATGATGCGTTATCAAGGAAGCCGTAAATTTTAGTTGTGTCAATTCCTTATCATCATGAGCTTGATGACATGAAGGAACAATATGCTTTAGATGAAGATTTTGCAAGGATCTTTGAACAGTTGCACGATGGGCAACGTCATGAGCACTACCTCCTCAAGGATGATTTTATGATGATGCATGGAAGACTACGTGTCACTAGGCCATTGTGACATAAGGTCATAATAGAAAGTCATGTCCCACCGTATGCAGAGCATTGTGGAATTGATGCGACAATGAAAGCGGTAGAGACATTCTTTTATTGGCCTACTTTGGAGAGATGTGGATGCTTTTGTGCGAGCATGCGTGATTTGCCAAAAGGTCAAGTTTGACAGACAAAAGGCACTAGGGTTATTACAGCCACTGCCGATTCTGGATAAGCCATGGGAAAGCATTGCTATAGATTTTATTTTTGATCTTCCAAGAACGCCGACAGGGAATGATGGTATATGGACCATTATTTGCAGGTCAGCAAGCATGCCTATTTTATTCCTGTCAGGAAGAAGATAAAATCTGACCAGATTTCACGGTTGTTTGTGTACAATGTGTTTAAGGACCATGGTATGCCACAATCGATTGTCAGTGATTGTGATCCTCGCATGACAAGTTTGTTTTGGAGAGGATTGTTTGAGAACTTGGGCACTACGCTCAAGTTCTCGTCTTCGTTTCATCCACAAACTGATGGACAGTCAGAAGAGGTTAATTCTACTGTCTTGGATCTGCTGAAATGTTATGTGTCAGATAATAAGGGCAAGTGGGAACAGTATTTGCCTATGCTTGAGTATGCGTACAACAATACGATGCATTCGCCCACCGGCAAGGCATCTTTTGAGATTGTTGAAGGTGGAAAAAAGGTTCCTCCCATTTTGCATACAAAGGACAAGATCTTTGAGGCAGATCGATATGTTGAAAACATGGATGCAATGTATAAGAAATCAAAGTTGCCTTGGAGAAGACTCGGGAAAAGCCGAAAAGGGCCACTGATCATCACAGTCGTGAATTACTGTTTTCACTTGGTGATTGGTTACTCTTATGGTTTGAAAAGGCAAGGTTAAAGAAGATGAAGGGCAAGGAAAGGTTGTTTCTGAAGCTCAGCATGCGTTACTATGGGCCTTTTCAAGTTCTTCATAAGATCAACAATGTTGCTTATAGGTTGAAATTGCTTGACACTTGGAACATTCATAATGCATTTCACGTGAGTCTTCTAAGACCCTTTGTGGTTGATGTGCCAGAAGATATGCCACAAGAGGATCAGCCAGATTTTGATGAACTTGATGAGATCTTGGTACTTGAGCAAATTTTGGCACCTAAAGAGAGAAAAGTTAAGGGACAAGTTGCAAGACGCTATTTGGTGAAGTTCAAGAACTATCCACATATGGATGCAAAGTGGATGGAAGAGCATGAATTGCCAGTCACCAAATGTATTGCAGCTTTACCTTGAGGCTTTTGGGTTACAGCTTACGTATGTCCCAACCCAACGTATGTCCCAACCCAACGAGTTCAAAAGAGGGGTAATGATGGAGCTAGCACATCAAATGTACATACGGATTCGATGCAATAGAAGTGTGCATCGCTCTTTAAGTGTTAAAGGTATAATGCTCACTTCTATCACAGATGGAAATGACAAAAGTATGAAGATCTCATTAAGTCATTTGTATCTATGTGTTATGACCTTTCTTGTGGGTACATGCGATGATAAAAGCGTGCTAACAACACAAGATCATCAATGGCATGTATATATGGCATGCAATCGAGGACGTTTGCGATTTCAAGAGAAGGGTATGTCACGAGGATATGGAAACTGCTAATTACTGTCACGAGGACGTGGCAACTGCTAATCTTAGTTGTTGGTTTCTTTGCGACGATTTTTATTTTATTTTTGGGACCCTCTTTTCGAAGTAAAAAATGGTTGGACATTGCATGGCTAGTGTGAAACGACAAACGGCCGAGAGTTTCACTTGCAGTGGTAAAGGCGAGGTCACCACGAGTTGGTCGGGCCAGTCGGCATTGAAATCTGAGGAGTAAAAGGGTGGCTAGGCTCAGTGTAAAGCCATTAGGCCCCTTGCTATACGTTATAAGTTGGTGGGTGCTAGGAAATTAAACCAAAAGGAGTCAAATGAACACATGCAAGAGAGCGCAAGGGGAGCCTCGTGATGCGTAAGCAAGGCTTTGGGCACTTGACAGTGACGAAACAAGGAATTACAAGTTATTGAAATTGACTTGCAGCTCACCGGAAAGCTTCCAAAATGTGAGGGAAAGTGTCCTACACGTGTAATTTTGACCTAAAAGCGTCGATATGCTGTCAAAATTGGGTAAAAAACCTGCAATTACAATCATGGAGAGGTTCGAACAGCTTGGTGAGAGTTAGGTGAAAGTGTAGGGATCGTTTATTTGCAATAAGAATAAAGAAATACCGAAAGCAGCGCCAGTCTTTGGGGCCAACAAAGTGTCACTGTCTGCTTGGAAGCGCTCTAGCTACCAGGCCATGGTTTGTTTGAAGTGTTAATTCCATTTACAGGTTTATTCGTGAAGTTCCTCTGTGTTGTAAAGTTTTAAACTGTAAAGATCGGGGGAAAGCTAAAGTCTACCGCCCTATGGGCCAGTTTCATATGGTACGCCGTCTGATGGGGCCTAAAATAAAGTAGACACTGACAAACACTCATGACGTGGCAGTCTGCTGCATGAACGCTCGCCGCGATTTGCGATGACACTTGCTAACCTGGCATGATGTACAGACAGACCTCTGGGCGCTTGCTTTTGTACCAGTAGCTTTTAGAACCTATTGCTTTTGGATGGCCAAGGGCCTTTAAATATGTACTAAGGGCTTCTTCTCTGGCATTCTACCCGTGGGAGATGCAAAGCAGAGCCGCAAATGTTGTACCTCGTTGAAGCAATATAAAGAAATACCAAAGGGGCGTCATAGTTTGGGGCCAATGCACTTTGGGGGTGGAATTGTGCCACTCGTGTGAAGTCTCGTGTGAAGTCTCGTGATGCTTAAAGCTTGAAGTCTTGTTTCGAAATGTTTTAAGTTTGTTCAGTATGTTCTTTTTTGCTGGCACTTGGTGCCGTCCCGTTACAAGCTAGAAGCCTTGCATACTCTGCATATGTGCTGAGCTCTGTCTCCAGTATTGCTCTGTATACTTTGGCTAGTGTGTGGACAATCATGATAGCTGTGTGGTTCCCTAGGTTGAGGGTGTCTCCGGTAATGTGGATAGGCACAACGGTGTGCATAGTCCTCTCTTTTAATAGTCCAACCAAAGCGCAGTTGAAGAGACGTGCTATCAAATGTGCTAGTGTGCCAGCTGCATATATAAGCTGCTCACTATGTATACCTGTATGGTCTATTGCTTGGCCATGGTGTAAGTTGTGGATGGCACACCCCACTATGTTAGATGTGAGGAGGGTCGCTATGGCTAGGTGGGGCTCTGGTGGCTCTCGAATGGGTGGCTGCCCCGGTAGACGGTATAATTGCTCTGCATATGTGTGCCATGCAGATGGGTCCTCAATAGGAGTGGCTCTCTGGGTACTCCAAGCTGTAGCGCAGTCTTAGCTCAGGAGTAGGTGGTAAAGCTGCTCCTACGCCTCCTCGAAACCTTTCCGCTCGCGAGGGGCATTGAATGGCCTTCATCTAACGGCGCACCTCTCACTCAGTGATCTCCTCCAAAACCCATTGTGCTCGGAGCTTTTGATATAGTTATTTGCACTCATCATTATACTATCTGTTATGAGGCATAGCTTTGTATGGTGGGGGGAAAATTGCTGATGGCTGAGGTGTGTAGTATTACTAACATCTGGCTAGAGATGGTTTTCAATGGGGCATTTCGGTCTAGGCTATAGATACCCTCGTATACTTGGGATGCATATGCGTGCTAGCTCATGGGAGAAGTGGATGGTGGTGTGAGGCTTTTGTGTGTGATGGGTGATCCAAAGAAAGAAAGTGCAAGATAGGTGTGATCAGCTCAAACCTATACACCGGTTAAAAATGACTCCTCCTCCTCTCTCTGTGTGTGTGTGTGTGTGTGTGTGTGTGTGTGTGTGTGTGTGTGTGTGTGCAAACAACACGTTTGATGCAACTTGAAGAGGAAGTCAAGGAATGTAAACGCTCTCTTGTGGACTTGAATGCTTTGAAGGAGCGCATGAGCAAAGTAGAGCATGTCACGTGACACATCCAACCCTATGTGTCCGTGGACAAGCTACAGCATGTCTAGGGTTCAGTTCAGTCAAGTCAGTCTAGAATAGGAAGTGATCTGGCACTTTTGTGAGTCTGATCGCAGACCGTGCATGTCCAGACACTTAGATTAGATGCATATCCATAGCATGCCCATCAGATTCCAGTCAAATTCCATTAGGATCATTTTCCAGTGCACAGAACCTATTTTCCCTATTTTTGACATTTTTCACTTATTATTTTTAAGTGACTTTTGTTGGAAAGCAGGTGGGCAAATTTACTAAGTTTGTATAAATAGAAACCTAGCGCTAGCACTTTCTAGCAGAAGAGCCAGCAGGAGCACCTTGCTCAACAGGCAACTTCTTAGCAAGACCAACACCTGCAGTAGCCCTAGCGTTTTCTCTTCACAGAAGACCTAGCGTTTTTGCATCAGATTAGCCTTGGCGTTTTGTGCACAGCAGATCAGCCCCGGCGTCATCACGACACAGCAAATCGGCCTAGCGTTTTGCATTTGCATGACCACCGGCGACAGCAGGACCAAGTTTAGCCCTAGCTTTTTTGGGACAGCAGAGCACCTAGCTTTTTGCAGTTCCTTCGCGACGGAATCAGCAGAACCACCAGCGTTTTCAGTTTCCAGCCCTTAAACACCGCAGATCAAGTCCCGAACCTCGCAGATCTCACCTTCCCGCAGCAGTTCCTCACCTCACCGCACGGTCAGATCCCGCACAGTTTGCAGATTCAGCCCTGAAAACGCAGATTTCAGCATCTGCGTTTTCAGCGCGTCGTCGTCGCATTGTCGTCATCGACATAGAGTCAGAATTCAGCAGATAAAGATTTGCAGATTTCGCCCTCACCGTTTTCAGATTTCAGCCCGTCTCGTCGTCGTCCTCATCGTCGTTGACATCGTCGGCAAGTCCAAGCATTGTAGAGATTTGTGCAATCATAAGTAGACCGCTCTCGTCATAGAGAGTGGGGCCTTCGGAGGAGGGTTTTACGTCTCTGGTGTCGTATTCTCTTCTCTATCTCTCAGTCTCGTGCACTCCATTCAGTGTCCATTCACTTTGTTTGTGTCCATTGCACTCTCTCACTAAAGGAACGGAAGGCTCTCCCTTCCGTAAGTAAAAGGAACCTTGAGCAAAGTTCGGAGCACTCATCTTGAGCAAAGTTCAAACATTCATTCCGCTGCATCTTACAGAGCATAACCATGTATTGAAAGAGGAGAAATTTGCACCATGAGCCGCGATGTATACGACATGAAAAATGTATGCAGAAACAAGTCTTGGCCTGATGTATGTGGTAACAATGTGGTTCCTAATTCCTCACTCATGCAAGCTATGGTTCAAACAAAGAATGTTGAGAATGTGGATGTGGAGGAGTTGAAGGAATGGGAGCGACGTTCCAAGAACATTATTATTTGTGGAATTTTCGAAGAGAAGTTAGAGACACCTTCTTCTTTTGCCATTGTTATCGAAGATTTCTTCAAAACCCACTTTGGTATGTCCGAAGTTATGGTCTATGGAGCACATAGAGTGGGGAAGCAAGGAGCTCCTTGCTCGGGAAAACGGTCAATTGTATGTACCATGCCGGATGAGACCAAAGGAAAGATTATCTTTGATAATAGTTGGATTTATTTGAGGGATACAAAATGTTTTATATGTGAAGATCGCACCATTAAGCAACAAAATATGCGTCGCAAGGCATATGATGAAAAGAAAAAGAAAAACAAGGAGATCTCTCACGAAGAAAATGTGCCCAAGGAGGAGGCAAGTCCCTTGAGCAAATAGGGATGCGTGACTTATGAGACCGAGTTACAATTGAAAATATGCTTTTGAAATTGTAATGGATATCCATGGAATGCGGGGGTTGGCATTGATGAACTAGCAAGCAAAGCTGATGTTGTACTTCTTGTTGAAACTTGGGAGCATGATACACAAAGGATTAACGGCTTGGAGGACTACAATGTACATTCATTAATGTGGTCAAAGAATCTCAAGCAACAAAGAGGGCAAGGAGGGGTAGCATGTATGGTTAAGAAAGGATTGAAAGATTTTGTATCAATTGTGAAAGATGCAAGTACAAACGTTATGTATGGTTGAAAATTATGACACCAAAAAGAGCACCCATTTTTGTAGCCGGTTGCTATATTCCTCACCGTGATTCTCCCTTTTATGCTTGCATGGATAGAGATCTTCTATTTTTTGATTTAGAAGAGAACATTGCTTAATTTAAAGGCAAAGGTGATGTTATTGTATTTGGAGATATGAATGCTCGCACAAAAACATTGCAGCATGATACTTAACAATTTGATATGCCATATATTTCAAGGGAGTTGGAGGACGTTCACTTGTATGATCGTACTTCAATGGATGAAAAAGAGCCGGATCATTATGGAAAGTTACTTTTATACATGTGTGATAGCACGGGTATGCTCATTGCCAATGGTGTATCTTTGTGGAGTGGAACCAATGGATTTACATGTGAGAAACATAATGGGGACAATGTGATTGACTATATGCTACTCCTGAAGCCATCATGTATCGCATAAAGAGTTTTATGTTTAGTCAATGGAGCCCGGAATCCGACCGTCGGACCTTATGTATTGATCTTTCATGTGGAGAAGCAACTAAGCATGATAATCTCAGCCAAAGGAAAGAGAAATTATCACTATGTATGGATTTTAAATAGGCACCAATGTACATTGAAATGGTTGAGCAAAAGTTATGGATAAAAAAGCTTCAATATGACGCACCATTGGAAACTAAATAGGAAGCTTTCAAGAAAGTTATTTGTTCTTGTGCCGAAGAATGCTTTGCCATAAAGCATCTCCATGGTATTAACAAAGATAGATCACGCAAAAGGTGGTTTAATAAAGAATGTTAAGATGCTCGAAAGTCCTTGATAAAGCTTGATGCAACTATGGACAAAGATAACTATCAAAGTTATTTGTATACATACAAGGCATTGATTCAAAAGAAGAGAAGAAGATGGGAAGTAAAGCAACAACTTTTTCAAGTCCAAGTAAAGGCACATGCCTGTGGAAGATTTTGGAGAACTTGAGGGGCAAGCGGGTTGAGAATTTTGGTAACTTGAGTCTTGTGGATATGTACACACATTGTAGGCAATTATATGAGCAAGCAAATGTTGAAAAAATGCCATTTTATGGTTCACTCTCATGTATGTCCTCTTTTTTTACTATTGAGAATGTATGCGGTGGGCTTGAAAAGCTGGCCACTCACAACGTGGGAGATTTTCAAGGTATCAAGCCGGAGATGATCAAATGGACGGGAGATTTTATCCATGAGTGGATGTGCGATGTTCAACCTTGCACTTCAACATGGTATGCCTCATGATTGGAGTACTAGTTGGATTAAGCCTTTGCATAAAGGAGGGGATGTAAAGAATGTAAACAACTACTGGACTATAATGATCGGGTCTCTTATGACAAAGTTGTTTGGGTACATAATGGAGATGAAATTGAGTGATTGGGCTGAAGAGAATGACAAGCGTGCAAAGGGACAAGCGGGTTTTTGTCGATACCATAGCACCACTGATCATCTTGTCACTCTTCGTGTTCTCATGGAGGAAAGTCGGTTGAAAGGCAAGCGATTGTATTGTTGTTTTGTGGACTTTAAGAAAATCTTTGATATGATTCCATGTAACAATTTTTGGAGAAGGATGGAAGAACTCCAAGTGCCAAGTGAGTTTATGCTTGCGGTTTCTCGAATCTATGAGAAGATGATTGGTCAATTGCGCATGGGAAGAGAAATTCCAGAAATTTTTGTAAGCACTATTGGGGTTAAACAAAGATGTCCGTTGTCACCAACTCTCTTTGGTCTATGCATCGATCGATTGGAACAAATGATACTTGACTTTATGCAAGAAGAAGGCATTGAAGAGGTCACAATTTGCAATGCGGTAATTATGCTTTTGTTGTATGCGGATGTAGTGCTTCTAGCACACACTTTAGAAAATGCACAAAAGCTTATGGTTGTTCTTGAGAACTTTTGCTTGCATAGTGGGCTGATTGTGAATGAATCCAAAACAAAGGTTATGCTTGTGAAAACCAACCATAAGAAGAAGCCATGCATCGTGTACAACAGTGTGACACTTGAAGTTGTTGAGAGCTTTAAGTACCTTGGCCTTGAGTTTCCGTCTAATCACAAGTAACATGAATGTGCTATGCGTCGTTTGGAAGCGGGAAAGAGCATATTATGCATTTGAGAACATGTGTAATGCGGGAAACATCAAGTGTTGGGCTCTCAAGAAGTATCTTTTTGATGCATTGGTGACACCGGTTCTTCTTTATGGAGTTGAAGTGTGGGGCGGGAGCATCTCAAAGTCTACTTGGAAAGAGTTTGAGAATGTCCAAAAGCGTTTTCTTACAAACTTTCTCCAAGTTAAGACATAGACACTATATACGCTCCTACTTCTTGAGTCGGGATCTCTTCCAATTGAGGTTATGGGCGTGGAAAGGGTTGTGGAGTACATGATAAAGATGTGTCAAAACCCCTCACATCGACTTCCTACAATTGCATGGGAAGCAAGCAAAAAAGTTCAAAAGACGCATAGAAGCAAGATCTTGAGCACGGGATGGATGCAAGACATAAAGAATTGGTTTGGGAGATGGGATGCATTACACTTGCTACATGATTGTTTCAGCAGTGCGTGTGGACTGTCTCAACCTCTCTCTCGCGTGGAACAGGCCCAGCAGCGCGTGGACTGCCTTCCTCTCGCGTGGCTGAACACTGCACCACCCCTGCGCGTGGCTGAGCACTGCACCCCCCTGCGCGTGGCTGAGCTGCCTGCCTGGGGATTACTGCCCGCCCCACATCAGAACACACACACACACTCCCTCCCCCACCCCCTAGCAGGTGCGGGTCCCCCCCCCCCCCCCCCCCCCCCCCAAAAAAAAATCCCCCGCAAGTGCAGAAAAGCAAAACAAATCAGTTCGTCTGATTTTCTGAATTCCGGCAGGGAAGTAAATTATTTCTCAGAATATCAGAATTTTAGAATTGCTTCAGAATTTCAGATTTTCTGAGTTTCTGCAGAAAACACAAAAAAAAGACTTAGAGTTACATCAGAAAAATTTTCAGAAACTGCAAAATTCGAATCAATTTTTCAGAGTGTTAGAATTTATTCCAAAAATCGCATATTGCATAATGTAGCAAGATGTATGGACATGTATGCCTGATGCGGGAGGAAATGTATGCATAGTGCGGGAAAACTTGTGTGCAGAAGTGCAGACTGGATTTGATTTGATGGAGGTCATGAGCACTTCGCCAGTGTGCAAGCCCCATACGAAGGCAACCTTTGTGCTTACAAACAAGCGGATAACACAAATGGAAAGGGAGATGAAAGAATGGAAAGCAGAAACGGAAGGATGGTGGAAAGAGAAGGCCAACCTTCTTCAAATGTTTCTCAACGAAAGCGCACAATGAAAGAAGGAGAAAGAGGACTTGCACGCAGAGCTACAAGGACTTAAGGCGGTCTCACAAGCACTCAAAGAAGAGGTCTTAGCCCTCAAGCGAGAGCTTGCTGATAGAGCAAGCAGTGGAATAGAGGAAGGGGAATTCCAACCCTCAGTGATAGAGGAAATCAAGGTCATCAGGGAGCAGGTGCGGATGATCAAAGAGGAGGAGAAACAGAGTGTGGCAAAGACGTCTTCGTGGTTGGATGTGATCACGAAGACACAGAAGAAGGCGGATGAGGCCGAGAAATGGATAGAAGTCGCTAAGAAAGGGAAAGGGAAAGAAACCACATCTGTTCCCACTCCTACAATCATCAACATGACTCTAGAAGAAGAGCAGCGAAGGAAAACTAGAGCTTTGCATATACGATTAACCAGTCTAAAGACCGAGATGAGGTAGTGAGGGAAGTCGAAGAACTTCTCCGCATGATGGGGAGTGAGGCTACTCATACAAAGGCATGGAGGGTGGGGAAGAAGACGCAAGGAAATGGGGAGACTTCCAAGGAGAGAGCTTTAATCATGCGTTTCCCATCCATGGAGGCAAAGAAGGACTTCTTGAAGAGGCGTCCTACACTTAAGAAAACGGGTATATTCCTTGGAGATGACCTCACTCTCACACAACTTGCGCATAGGAGAGAGGTAATGCCAGAGATTCAAGCGGCGAGAGAGAAGGGAAAGACGGCCTTCTACAGAGATGGTCGGGTGGTGATTGTAGAGCGGCGCTCCACATGACGGTGCGAGACCTATGGGACCACACTCAAAATTGCCACTTGGAATTGTAATGGATCTATGCGCCTTGATGTGGGTGTGTTTGAAGATAGTTTTATGGAAAGAGACATCGTCTTCTACTCTGAGACACATCAGGCCCCTTGGCAGTCTATGCCTCACATTAGTGGATATAGATGGGAGACAGCCTGTAGACAAGAGACACGATCAGAGCATAGAGGGTGGGGCTCAGGAGGAGTGGCAGTGTTATTCAGGGAGGAGTTGCAACCATTGATATATATAGCTCGCAAAGATGAGCAAGCTAGGTACATGTGGGTGAGATTCAGAGCAGAGACAGGCAGATATCTTTACATTGCTATTTGCTACTTTCCCCCGAACACGTCAGTTTATGCACCACCCAGAGGACAGTCCCCCTTCTCTATTTTGGATGATGACATTTGGGAGTTCTCTAGAGATGGTGATATCATCATTCTAGGGGACTTCAATGCTAGGACTGCCGATCATCAGACAATATTTTATGATACTTCAGAGGAGATGCTGAGAGAGCTAGATGTTGCAGAGACGGGCCTATCCAGGCTATCATAGGATGGGGAACACACTGAGTATGGACGACACTTGATAGACATGGGGACTGCACACGGATTGGCCATCTTGAATGGCCTGCAGAGATTTCCCGCTGCGGGGGGTTTTACATGCTTTCCACACAGACATGGAGCCAGCACAGTCGATTATATCATGGCACAACCGAGCCTCATCTCTCATATCCAGGATCTCACGGTTGGACCCAGACCTGTGGGTGTGGCAGTAGATCATGCTCTTGTGTCGTTTACCATCTCTTTTCAGTTTAGTATAGCACACAGGCCATGGGCAGTAGCCCCTACTCGCTACACCTTCACGCGGGAGACGGACTCTGTATACATAGATGGGATCTACAGACACCTGTGCGCAGAGGAGCCAGGGCAACCTCTAGAGGAGCTTACTACTATACTGACACAGACACTACATGGTGCAGCAGCACAGGCATACCCACATACCCAGCTTGAGCAGAGACGCCGTTCGGGGAGCATGCCCCAGAACAGCTGGTATGATGAGGAATGCCGGGACACTAGAGCTAGACTTCAGAGGGAGGTACTTTTGGGGGACATCACTCACAGACAGTCACAGATTGACTTCCGACGCCTAGTGCGGCGGAAGAAGAGGGCATTTTTGGCTCGCCTAGAGCAGGATCTATACCAGCTATTCTTGAGTCAGGACACGCGTGAGGCATGGCGGCTCTTTCATGAGCACTCCCCCCCCCCCCCCCCCCCCCCCCCCCCCCCCCCCCCTGCCATTACTTCCACAGAGGCCTGGGGCCAATATGCATCATCTCTATACATAGTTCCTGAGCAGCCCTCCCTTCCCGACCCCCCCGATCCATGCCCACACACATGTGCTTTTTTCACCGCTGAGATGGTGAGGAAGGCCATTGATAGGATGAGGACCGGGAGAGCTTATGATCATGATGGCTTAGTGGCTGAGCATTTCACGCATGCCAGAGATCTACTAGCACAGCTTCTAGCAGTTATGTTTAACCGTGCCATGTGTGAGGGCTTGCCTGATACTTGGAGCCTATCTACTATTGTACCTATCTTCAAGTCGGGAGACCCTATGGAGCCTGGGAATTATTGCACTATCATGATTGGACACACATTGGGACTGTTGTACGCATCTATTCTTGAGCAACAGTTGAGTAGATGGGCAGAGAGGGAGGGGATAAGCGCACCCGGGCAGACAGGGTTCAGGAGGGGTTTTTCTACTCTTGACCATATCTTGACACTCAGAGCCATCATTGAGGAGGGCAGATCACATGGGAGACGGATCTATTGTAGCTTTGTGGATTTCCGCAAAGCATTTGACACAGTACCCAGAGCCAGATTGATGCGCAGATTACAGCAGATGGGAGTACCCACAGAGCTCATTTGGGGGGTCATGGCATTATACAGGTCAGTAGTGGGGCATGTACGCACCTCAGAGGGTCTATCCACACCGGTTCACTCCACTATTGGGGTGAAGCAGGGTTGCCCGCTCTCTCCTACTCTATTTGGTATGTATGTGGATGAGGTTTCTGACTACATTGAGAGAGATGGTGATAGAGGTGCACAACTGGCAGGGACATGGATTCCACTATTGTTATATGCTGATGATATTGTGTTGATCTCCGACTCTCCGGAGGGGATGCAACGTCACTTGGATGCTTTGCATAGGTTTGCCCAGGAAAGTGGTTTGTCCGTCAACCTTGGTAAAACCAAGGTCATGGTATTTAATACCACCCCACAGTGGATCAGGAGGTCAGCGCCCGCATTCACATACGGCCAGGAGACAGTGGAGTATACAGATGCTTATACTTACCTTGGAGTGGTTTTTAGTGGGCCAGCATTTTCACTGAGGAGGGCAACAGAGACTAGATTGACCAGAGCCCAGGCAACACTGGGTAGATTGGAAAGGATGTGTTCACAGGTTCAGTTTCAGGAGCCTCGGACGAAGCTATGGCTCTTTGACACTTTGGTGGCTTCTGCATTGCTTTATGGAGCTGAGATTTGGGGACCTGCATTGGATCATCATGGGAGGACAGGCCGCACTGATGGATGGGGGGACATGGAGAAGCCTCTGGTCTCTATGATCTCGCGGCTCATTAGGGCCAAGGCTTCAGTACCACGTGCTATTATACGAGCAGAGCTAGCTGCTCCCCCCCTGGTGGTTGAGGCGCTCACCAGATCCGTCTCCTTCATACACCGCATGTGGGAACTTCCCAGAGACAGATATGCACGCCTTGCACTCGAGTCTTCTCAACAGTTAGCCATGCAGGGAGATACAACATGCTGGTATGGGGAGATGACGTCATGGTTTCAGGCGCATGGGTTCAACATAGACAGATTGCCTCCTTTCCAATACTCACTGGATGCGCCCTCTGTGACTCTTACACAGTCCGAGATCACCAGGCTCATCCGCCAGGACCTCACTCAGCTAGACACCAAGAGGACATGGATACAGCCAGTACAGGAGCTAGGCACGAAGATGGCTTTCTACAGAGAGTATCTCCTCCAGCTTACGGAGGATGGTTTTGTGATGAGGCCCAGATACATGGACACTCACCTGTCTCATGGGATACGATGTGCTATTGGCCAGATACGCACATCTTCACACCAGCTGCGGATCGAGACTGGGAGATACAGCGGAGTACCAGCAGAGGCCAGTTAATGCCCCCTATGTGACATAGAGCCTGAGACAGAGTTGCACTACACATGCCACTGCCCCGTCTATTACGAGATACGAGGCCGCTTCCACTGCTTGTTCAGAGAGGGCTTTGGACCACTCTCCAGAGTCATGCGGTACGAGGATCAGAGATGCTTGGGTTTGTTTTTGCTCGAGCTGCGCAGACACAGAGAGAGCCTGATGAGAGGAGAGGCTAGCCAGCATCAGAGACAGATGACAGACTTCTTTAGAGCAGACACTGGACACCTGGAGGAGTTACTACCACAGCAGAGCTCGCCGCCTCACGCCAGAGGCACAGTGATCGATCGGGCGACCGAGTTGGGGAGATCCAGACGCCCGCGACTACGGAGGACTACACAGCACCGACGGAGGGTGCATCAGAGGATTCGGATCACTTTGGCCCGACATGCACGACGCCCGGTCAGACTACTGACCATGGAGGAGATTGATGAGATCCGCCAGCGACCGATGCTGGATCTCTTGTGATTTTAGCTATCCCAGCTAGCTGATTAGTTCACACCTTGGAGTTTAGGATTCCATAGTAGTCATTTAGTCATATTGTCATTGTCATTTTCATTTCATTTCATTTTGTTACTTTTGTTACTCGGACTTTGTATCAGATCCACCACATTGTAACTTTTAGGTCTCATAGGTCACTTTGGCCTTTTGAAGACGTTAATATAACATTTCATTTCATCTCTCTCTCTCTCTCTCTCTCTCTCTCTCTCGTCTCAAACACCTCTGAAACTCTGAGCTCTAACGTCTCTGGGTTCCACGCTCAATTTAACTTTAGGCTTGTCTAATTTAACTCCTATTCTGCCTTTTCAATACTGCACAATATTTTTGTGTTGGTTTTCCTCTTGTATGAGTTCGTAATGCACACAAAAGGCTGCGCTCATAATACATAAAGGGCTGCTAGTGTAGTTAAGCGCATGGGCCGATCTTCCCTATGCAAAAATATTTGCTTTCCGTTGCATTTGTGAATTTGAACACACCCACCATAAGCACTATGCATGGGCTGTAGACATCCCATGTGCACTGTGCACTGATCTGTCTTTTCAAGTTTTTATTATCCATCTTTTATTTCTCTTTTCAATGAAATGTTGCTAAGGGGCCACACCCCCCTTGCTCCATTGTCTTAAAAAAGTTTTAGACAATCATAGCAAAGGGTTTTGATCTTCAAGGCCTTAATGATTAAGGTTGGAGCTTCCACTCAGACGGCAGTCAAGCCCTTGCAAGTTTGGATGCACAATATATGATTATTTTGGGAGGTTCTGTGCTCATAACTGAGGATCATTTCCTTTCAACCTATGTTCCTTCTTGTCTAATTTGTTTGGGCATGAGAAAAACAGCTTGATACAATTTGGTTTCACAAACTATTTTCCTCATGATTGTTGCTCTTTTGTGTCCAGCGGCAAGTTAATTGCTGGATTTTCATATTGTTGTGGTGGGATTCCAGTTATATAAAGGATGTCATGTATGTATGGTTTTGAGCCAAAATATCGCATTACCATGAAGTCATGATTAAGCCAAGTTTGTTGCATCTACCCAATATTTTATCTTGGTAGGCTAAATGCATTCAGAAGTTAGGACTGACAAGAATATCGATTGATGGCTCAGGATCTTAGATGTTAACTTTTCTAAACACCAGTGTTACAAAATCTTTCTTTCTTCAGGTCACGACAGCGATTGCAAGTGAAGAGGTCTTGCTAATAAAAAGGTTTAAAGGCATATACCAATGTACGGAGACACACATAATCATTCAATGCGTATGTCATATGATTCGAGAACAAAAGGACCAACTTATGGGCATGACGCAAATATAGAAGCACTGATGTCTCAATCAGGTCCAAGTGCACCACATGCCCAAGGGCAAGAGCAGACAAGCCTAAGGTGTAAGACTTTACTTCGGTGATGCATTTTGACTGTTGTTTTGTTTTGTTTTGATTTGTGTGTGTGTGTGTGTGTGTGGATTTTTTGTGGGGTGGGGGGGGGGGGGTTGTTTGTTAGAGCGAGGGGGAAGTTCCTTGCATGTTTGTTATTCCACTGAAAAAAGCCCTTGAAAGTGGGAGCTTCCCCTTGGTAGAGGCTTAGGTCTGCCTGTCTAACCACAAGAAGGTTTATAAATTTTCTCATGTAGGAAAATGGAGTCTTTTTCAGTGTTTTTCATACAATGCATAACATCATGAGCTTCTGCTCGAGAGGCACCGCATACCTAGCTAGGTACGATTGGGGGCAGGGGACCACCGGCCCCCCACCGGGCCGGCGGTCCCCTGCGCCCAATCGTACTTAGCTAGGTATGCAGTGCCTCCCTCACAAAAGCTCATGATGTTGAGGTAAGTCACAATGTGGGAATTATTGTGAGAATTTGTCCAAAAATTCTTGTGAACCATTCTTTGTATCAACTCCTTTTGTCTATTCTAAACTTTCTCAAACTGAAAGTTGGCAAGGGAGGTCCTCTATGAAATGCATTTCAAAAACTTCTAAGAGAGACAATGTGGCGGGGATGAAACATGCTATTATTAAACTTCTTGGTCTTTTTCTTTTCAGTCTGCAAGATTGGAAATCGCAAATGAGGCTTCCTCCTGCAGACACTCGCTACAAAACAGAGGTTTCATTTTATGATTGCCTTCAATGTGGGCCTTATGGTGGCCAGTTGGAAAAGCACACTCGTCATGATGTCTGAAAGTGATTGTCATATGCAGGATGTAACGGCTACGAAGGGCAATGAGTTTGAGGACTATTTTTTGAAGCGGGAGCTGCTTATGGGAATCTATGAAAAGGGTTATGAGAGGCCCTCTCCTATTCAAGAGGAAAGCATACCTATTGCATTGACGGGAAGTGATATATTGGCAAGAGCTAAGAACGGAACTGGAAAAACTGCAGCCTTTTGTATTCCAGCAATTGAGAAGACTGATCCAAGCAAAAACGTGATTCAAGGTGAACACACTGTGTTGTCATGTACTCAGCATAAATTGATTAAAAGGTTGACTGGTGATGCTGCTATTTGGAAAAGCAAAGATGATAATCACAGCTTCTATCTTACTTCATTAAATTCATGTGCAAAAAGGATTATGTATTTGACTTTTCTGGTCTACATGGCGAGGGTGCAACTCGCAGAGTGGCTGCGTGGTGAGGGCGTGGTTTGCCACGCGAAAGATCCAGACCACGCGAAAGATCCAGACTTTGTTCATCCTGGTGTTGCAAGCTTCTTCAAGTACTGCGCTGCTGCAACTGCTGCTGCTACTACCCCTGCATCTAATTCTCAGCCCCCAGCTGTAGTGAGGAAAAGGTGTCGTGCTCTCTATAGTGGGTGCTCCTCGGTGCAGTATGCATGAAACCTTACTCCCATAGAAGAAACATCACACAGGAACATGACTCAAGCACAAAAGCGAAATATGACTCAAAACACAACTGCAGACTCCACTCAATGGAACTCAACTCAATGGAACTTGACAAGCTCAAAGAACCATACTACTCTGGCTGGAAGTACACACAGCTCCAAGCTGAAGACTCAAGTTATTTAGTTACTGTGGAAACATTGGAAGAGGGTGTACCCTCAGGCAAAGATTGAATAGAGACTCCATAACAAGGCATAGATTTGGTAGCGTCCAACCACTCCAGCATATCTTTGTCTGACTCGTCAGGTGGAGTAGGCTGTTCGAATTCAAGGCTGGTCTCTAGGGACAAAGAACTATGCTGTACGACGGGATCCATGCCTCCTTCTAGGCGAATGGGTTGCATTGGGGAGCCAGGAGTATGTATCCACATGGCGTCGTTTCCCCAATCATGAAGTGCTTTAGTGTGTCGCAGCCATGGTCTACCAATGAGCAAGGGAAATCCGCCCTCAACCGGGGGAAGACGAACCATAACATAATCCAAGTTAAAGGTAAAGTCTTCTACCTGCAGAGGTCCCTTGTCCACTATGCCCATTGGGTAGACTGTTCGCTGGTCGGCCGGCGGGGGCCGAGTAGGTTGTAGATCGAGAGCTAACATAGTGAACTCGCGCATCAAGTTGATGCCAGATCCATCATCCACTATCACTCCTGACAATTACCGCCCCAAGACGGACACGGTGAGACGAGGGCTTCTATAATCAGTGAGGGGAGCAGCGGGATGGGATATCATATAGGACTCTGATGGTCGCACTAGGAGGTGCTCGCCACTAGGACTTGCTCCGGGGTAAAGTGATTGAATAACAACAATGGTGTCACTTCTAAAACTCGCATCTAGCCGCAACATGTCATAGAGGGACACTTGTTGGAAGGTGTTCTTCAAGATTGTCTCTGTTGTAAGCTTTTCTTTTTCTACCAGTGGTTTATCTGGGACCTTGATCTTCTGTAGATCGGAAACTGCTTCCAAGAAGGCTTCATCAATATCCGAGAGCAAAGATTTGGATTCTTGCTTGTCACTGGGTGATGGCTTGTCAATAGTTTAAGGCAGGGTATCCACTGTTGTGAGAATATGTGGGGGAGTTGAACGTGCTGGAATGCTAAGACCAAGAGTGGCTCTTTGGGCCCGAGTGAGGACGTCCGCTGGCTCCTCTACCAATTGGAGCTTATCTTGAGGGGTAACCACATGGGCAAAAGGGGACGGCTGAGGAATGGTGCTAACTGCTATCCAATTGAGCTTCGGAAAGGTAAACTCATTTTGGCTTTGACTTGGGGTTCGAAGCCGTGGATGCACGAAGTTTAGGGCAATCCTTACTGTAGTGATCCTTTGTTTCAGGGCAATGACGGCAAGGAGGGGACCCTTCTGGCAAGGGGCATTTGCTTTGGTAATGTCCATGTTCCCCATATTTGTAGAACAAAATGGGTCGATTCACGAAGGGCGTGGTGGTCCTACTCCTGGTGCACGGAGTTGGAGTTGGAGGCATAGAAACTTTGAGGGGATGAGGGAGCATGGGCATGATAAAAGCTCTGAGAGGGAAAAGTACTCTGCATACCTTGCATAGGAGGGGCTGTCAGCAAAGGTGGCATGTGGTTTGGATGCCCATAGGGGGAAACCATGTTGGATGCAGGTGGTGGCCCTTGTTGAACATTAAGACCGACTTTACTGTATTTGTCGCAATCCCTTTAGGTAGTAGCAATCCTTGTCCTCGTGCCCAGACTTTTCACAGAAGTGGCAGTAAACCTGAAGGGGGTATTCATGTGGAGGGTGCCCTGGAGAGCGGCATGAGCTACACCAAACCATAGCCTTAGTCTCTTGATGAGACCTGAGCTCTTATAGCTCGCGCTTAATTTGGTCCAAAGCCTCGTGATGTGGAGGCTTCTCTTGTCTAAGAGAGAAGGACCTCTCCTCTTGAAGGGCTCGCTGTAATTTTAGGGCTTCCAGTTCCTTGCGTAAAGAGGTTATTGGATCAGAGGGACTTTCGAAAAAGACGGAGGTGGTCTCTACCGGAGGAGAGTCGGTGAACAGCTTCTGAGCTCCTATCCGAGTAGCCGTTGCTACAAATTTCTCCAGAGTGGTGTCAGATCAGAGACTCTCTCGGAGTTTTTGCTGAGAGCTTTTGGGAAGAGCCTTCTCCACCCACTTATTAACCATAAATTCACCTGGTTGCTGAGGAAGCTTAGCGACCAAAGACTTGGTTCTGGTCATGAGTTTTGCAAAAGTCTCATTTGGCTGGAGCATCAGGTTGGCCAATTCATCTAGAACCTTCTCTTAGAAGTCCCCTGGCCTGAAAGCTTCACTGAACTGTTGTCGTAATGTGGCCCAAGTTGTAAAGTGGTTCTCTGCAAATTGATTGTACCATTTGTCGGCTAAGCCATCCAAGGTGGATGGAAAGAGTACTAAGTAGGCGTCTTCTCTGTTGAGACCTCGACCCCTACAGAGGGATACAAACCTTCAAGCATGGTCGTCAGCATCCTCTGTGGAGAGATCCTTGAAAGTCGGAAAATTAATATTCACCTTAGCTAGAACGCTTGTGAGCTCCTCCATGGTTGTCTGTGCAGGAGCGTGTTGCAACGGAGCTTGCTGTAACATAGGGGATGCGGCGTTTATTGATGGGGGTGACTGGGAAGGTGTAGGAATGGTTGAAGGGAAAGGTAGGGGTAATGGGGCTGGTGGACTTCTGCTTGGCACGAAGGGTTGACGCTTCCTGTGGTAGTACTTCAAAGGACTTAGTAGTGGGCTTTGTCGCTCTTTTGACTGCCTTGTATGTGTCACGCAGTAACCAAAAGCCCACCCAAGCTTTGGGGACGAAGACCTTTACTTTCTGCACACTGGTCCAGACTCCACTAGACCAAGGCGAGTGACTAGACCTCCTGGCTAGAACTGGAAGAGAGAGGACTAGACCCAGCCTAGAGACTAATAGACTAGGACGAGAGACTAGACCAACAGGTCTAGACGAGCAGGTTGAAAACTAAGCAGGTCTAGGGAAAACTAGACGGGACCAAGCTGAGGCAGGCCCAGACCTGTGCAAATAAACCAAGTGATACAAGGAGTTGAAACCAGTAGCTTCTCGACTCGACTTTCGATGGAGTGAGACTTCAATTGAGGTCCCACCGGGCGTGCCAAAAATGAGAGCTCCTGTAGCGAGGAAAAGGTGTCGTGCTATCTATAGTGGGTGCTCCCCGGTGCAGTATGCATGAAACCTCACTCCAAGAGAAGAAACATCACACAGGAACATGACTCAAACACAGAAGCAAAATATGACTCAAAACACGATACGACTCAAAACACAACTGCAGACTCCACTCAATGGAACTCAACTCAATGGAACTTGACAAGCTCAAAGAACCATACAACTCTGGCTGGCAGCACACAGAGCTACAAGCTCAGGACTCAAGGTACAATGCGGTTGTCGAGGCTCCAATGTGCAGGGAGAGTGCCAGTGGCGTGCGAGACCTAGACTCAAGACCCAAGACTCAATGCTAAACCATACAAAAGTGGATAATGATGCGTGTCCCCGACTGGAACCAACCATTCATATGTATCTCCTAAGAGTCACCAACAGCTGGCAGATATCCCAATCCAGCTAAGCCTATCTCCTAACTGAGGTGGTGGTGATCTGGCCACGGTGTCCACTGGACCACCATCCGTCACACTTGCCACATGTCACTGCCCAGGCGAGAGTCCGCCTAGAGTGAACTCAAGCCCAGCTGCAACTAACTGCTTGTCCCATGCCAGTGACACTGTAGCCCTGCTACACCAGCCCGCCACCACTTGTTGCAGCCATTCAGCCCACTCTAGCTTCCATCCTCATGCACATATATCACACACAAAGCACGTTGCATATACCCATACACACACATACATTGCATGCCCTCCACACCCTCCATCATTATTATCACACACCACTTATAGCATCATCCACATACACACAAGCCAAGGGGTTTCTTCTCTCCATCTTCGTTTGACCGACTCCTTATCCTCCCACACAACTGCAGACTCCACTCAATGGAACTCAACTCAATGGAACTCGACAAGCTCAAAGAACCATACAACTCTGGCTGGCAGCACACACAGCTCCAAGCTCAGGACTCAAGGTACAATGCGGTTGTCGAGGCTCCAATGTGTAGGGAGAGTGCCAGTGGCGTGCGAGACCTAGACTCAAGACCCAAGACTCAATGCTAAACCATACAAAAGTGGATAATGATGCGTGTCCCCGACTGGAACCAACCATTCATATGTATCTCCTAAGAGTCACCAACAGCTGGCAGATATCCCAATCCAGCTAAGCCTATCTCCTAACCGAGGTGGTGGTGATCTGGCCACGGTGTCCACTGGACCACCATCCGTCACACTTGCCACATGTCACTGCCCAGGCGAGAGTCCGCCTAGAGTGAACTCAAGCCCAGCTGCAACTAACTGCTTGTCCCATGCCAGTGACACTGTAGCCCTGCTACACCAGCCCGCCACCACTTGCTGCAGCCATTCAGCCCACTCTAGCTTCCATCCTCATGCACATATATCGCACACAAAGCACGTTGCATATACCCATACACACACATACATTGCATGCCCTCCACACCCTCCATCATTATTATCACACACCACTTATAGCATCATCCACATACACACAAGCCAAGGGGTTTCTTCTCTCCATCTTCGTTTGACCGACTCCTTATCCTCCCCTTTTTGGCCTTCTCTTAATAGTATGGCCTCAAAAGCCACCTCCGACATAACCAAATTGGAGGGTAAGCTCACCGGCACCATCAACCACAACAAGAAGCTTATGGATGGCATAGTTACCAGGAACGGGAACGGGGAACGGGAACGCGGAACAAAATGCCATTCCCTGTTACGGGTACTCACGCTTGAAACATGGAACGGGGATTCGGAACGGGAACTTGGAATGGGAACGAGGAACGGAGACCTGAAAACGGCCATTCCCTGTTACTATGATGGATGGTAACGTTTAACACCATTTTCACGAGTCTGATTGAGAAGGAGATGGAACAATGGCGCTAAGAGAAGGACGCCATGACAGTCTTGAAGAGCACAATGCAAGAGGAGATTGATCTCCTCATAGGAGAAGTAACCTTTCTTTACGATCAAATCACACATGAAGGAAGGGAGATCACCACCGAAACCAAAGAGCCTCTCAAGGAGGAGCTCACCAAAGCTCTTACCGAGAGCATTGATGGGAAGCTAGAAGCCACCAAGGAAGGTTGGGTAGAGGTGGTCAAGAAGAACATCAAGATGGGAGGCCAAAGAAGAAGCTCAAAAAGAGGAGCTCCTACGTGTGCATACCACCATAGAGGAAGAGAAGGTGCGACATCTTGGCACCTCAACATACGTGTAACTGGCATTGAAGAGAAGAAGGATTCCACTCCTAGAATAGATGAAAAGGGTTCTGCAAGTGGATCTGCAAGAGCTTACGCCCCCTCCTATCTACCTCTATGATGACCTTACCAAAATGAAAATTGTGTATAGGTGGTATGTGGAAAGTACACCAAGGATGCAAAGAGGGGGAAAAGACCTTCTACAGAGATGGACGGGTCATCATTGATGGTTGCCTGAGGCAGTAGCGTTTGGTGCCTATGGAACGAAGGCTAGCCCACCTACAAAGATACATATGGAAGTTTGGAATTGTAATGGCTCACTATGGGACAAAGGCCAGCCCACCTACAAAGATACATATGGAAGTGTGGAATTGTAACGACTCACTATGGGCACAACCTGAATGATTGGAGCATGTGATGGAGGGTAGTTTCTCTAGAGGGAGAGGGGGGCCTCCCTAGAATCCATGGAAACACCCTCCTCAAACCCCTCCAGTAGAGCAGGATGACCAGGGAAGAAAACCTTGACATCAAAGCGCACCCACATCCCCCCAACCGCGCCCCCCTGCCCCCCCCAATACACACACATACATTGCATACACTCCACACCCTCCATCATTGTTATCACAAACCAGTTATAACATCATGCACATACACAGAAGCCATGGGGTGTCTTCTCTCCATCTTCGCTTAACTGCCTCCTTATCCTCCCTTTTTGGCCTTTTCTTGATAGTATGGACTCAAAAGCCACCTCCGACATAACCAAATTGGAGGGTAAGCTCACCGGCACTATCAAACACAACAAGAATCTTATGGATGGGAATGTTAAAACACCATTTTTATGAGTCTGATCGAGAAGGAGATGAAACAATGGCGCCAAGAGAAGAATGCCATGACGGTCTTGAAGAGCAGAATGCAATAGGAGATTGATCTCCTCATAGGAGAAGTAACCTTTCTTTACGATCAAATCACACATGAAGGAAGGGAGATTACCACCGAAACCAAAGAGCCTCTCAAGGAGGAGCTCACCAAAGCTCTTACCGAGACCATTGATGGGAAGCTAGAAGCCACCAAGGAAGGTTGGTTAGAGGTGGTCAAGAAGGAAGGCCAAAGAAGGAGCTTAGAAAGAGGAGCTCCTAATTGTGCATACCACCATAGAGGAAGAGAAGATGCGGCATCTTGGCACCTCAACATACGCGTGACTGGCATTGAAGAGAAGAAGGATTCCACTCCGGAAAGGGGTCTGCAAGCAAGTCCCCCTATGTACCTCGAGGATGACCTTACCAAGATGAAAATTGTGTATAAGAGGACATGTATGTGGTACACCAAGCACGTAAAGAGGGGAAAAAGACCTTCAGCAGAGATGGACGGGTCATCATTGATGGCACTTCATGCTGGTATGCACAGATGACATCATGGTTTCAGATGCATGGGTTCACCATGGACAGACTGCCCCCTTTCTAGTACTCTCTTCAGACACCCTCGATGTCTCTTACACGGGTGGAGATTACTAGACTCATTAGTCAGGACTTGATCCAGCTGGATACCAGGAGGACATGGATAGAGCCACCACAGGAGTTGGGCACGAAGATGGCTTTCTATAGAGAGCATCTTCTCCACCTCACAGGAGATGGGTTTGTGATTCGACCCAGCGACATGGATAGACATATGTCTCATGGTTTGCGGTGTCATTGGTCAGATACACACATTCTCACATCAGCTGGAGATTGAGACTGGTAGATTCAGAGGGATACCAGCAGACAAAAGGATATGTTGCTTATGCCAGCTAGAGCCAGAGAGAGAGCTACATTACATATGTCATTGCACAGTGTACTATGAGATTCGGGGCCGTTTCCACTGCTTATTTAGAGAGGGTTTCTGTCCTTTCTCTAGGGTCATGAGTTATGAGGATCAGAGATGACTTGGGCTATATCTACTTAAGTTACACAGATATAGAGACACTTTACTGGGGAGAGCTAGAGAGAGACAGTCCCAGAGACGGATTACAGATTATGCTGCTCATGGCGGGCTGCTGGACGCGCAAGGCTGGGGTTGCTGAGCGCACAGGGGCTGCTTTGAACGCGCAAGGCTGTGGAAACGCAGGGGGAGCAGGTCATGCAGGTACACCCTCTCTCTCTCTCTGGGAGTACCCACAGAACTCATTTGGGGGGTCATGGCATTGTACAAATCAGTAGTAGGGCATGTACGCACCCCGGAGGGACTTTCTACACTGGTTCACTCCACTATTGGGGTGAAGCACGGCTGCCCGCTCTCTCCTACTCTTTTCGGTATGTATGTAGATGAGGTTTCTGACTACATTGACAGCGATGGGGATAAAGGTGCTCAGTTGGCAGGGACATGGATTCCACTTTTGTTATATGCTGATGACATAGTGTTGATCTCCGAATCCCCAGATGAAATGCAACGTCAATTGGATGCTTTGCATACGTTTGCCCACGAAAGTGGTTTGTCTGTCAACCTGGGTAAAACCAAGGTTATGGTGTTTAATACCACCCCACAGTGGATCAGGAGGTCAACACCTACATTCACATACGGCCAAGAGACGGTGGAGTACACAGACGCTTACACTTACCTTGGAGTGGTTTTTAGCGGACTTGCATTCTCACTCAGAAGAGCAGCAGAGACCAAACTTACTAGAGCCCACGCAGCATTGGGTAGATTGGAGAGGATGTGTTCGCAGGTTCAGTTTCAGGAGCCCCGGACGAAGCTCTGGTTCTTTGACACCTTGGTGGATTCAGTACTGCTCTATGGAACCGAGATATGGGGACCTTCGCTGGATCACCACGGGCGGCTGGGTCGCTCAGACGGATGGGAGAACATGGAGAAACCTCTCGTCTCTATGATCTCGCGGCTCATTAGAAGCAAGGCATCAGTACCACGGGCCATTATCCGAGCAGAGCTAGCGGCCCCCCCACTTGTGGTGGAGGCGCTCACCAGATCAGTCTCCTTCATAAACCGCACATGGGCACTTCCTAGAGACATATATGCTCGCATAGCACTCGAATCCTCTCGACAGCTAGCCATACAAGGAGATACAACATGCTGGTATGGGGAGATGACATCATGGTTTCAGGCACATGGGTTCAGCATAGACAGGCTGCCACCATTCCAGTACTCATTGGATGCACCATCTCTCACTCTTACACAGTCAGAGATCACCAAGCTCATCCGCCAAGACCTGACCCAGCTAGACACCAGGAGGACGTGGATACAACCAGCACAGGAATTGGGCACGAAGATGGCTTTCTACAGAGACCACCTCCTCCAGCTGACGGAAGATGGTTTTGTGGCGAGACCCAGATACATGGATACCCACCTGTCTCATGGGATACGATGTGCTATCGGCCAGTTACGCACATCTTCTCACCAGTTGCGGATTGAGACTGGGAGATACAGCGGAGTACCAGCAGAGGACAGGACATGCCCCTTATGTAACATGGAACCTGAGACAGAGCTACACTATACATGCCGCTGCCCCGTCTACTACGAGATACGAGGCCGCTTCCATTGCTTGTTCAGAGAGGGTTTTGGACCGCTGTCGAGAGTCATGGGATACGAAGATCAGAGATGCCTGGGTTTGTTCTTGCTCGAGCTGCGCAGACACAGAGATAGCCTGATGAATGGCGAGGCTAGCCTGTCTCAAAGACGGATCACAGACTTCTTCAGAGCAGACACGGGACAACCGCAAGAGCCACTCCCACAGCAGAGCTCCCCCCCGTCTCATACCAGAGGCACACTGATTGACCGAGCGATTGAACTGGGGAAATCCAGGCGCCCGCGACTGCGAAGAACTACACAGCATCGATGAAGGCTACGACAGAAAATTCGGAGCACGCTGGCCAGACATACACGACGCCCGGTCAGACTACTTACCATGGAGGAAATTGATGAGATTCGCCAATGACCGATGCTAGATCTCTTGTGATTCAGCTATCCCAACAAGCCGCCCATTATTCTGCTCAGTTTTTTGCTTGACTCACATAGACCAACTTAGGACCCCATAGTATATATCTTTGTTTTGTACTGTTGTTAGGTTATTTTGTTACTCTGACTTTGTATCAAATACACCACTTTGTAACTTTTGGGTCTCATAGGTCATTGTGGCCTTTTGAAGACGTTAATATAACATTTCATTTCATTTCATTTCTGACTCTCTTTCTCTCTGCAAACACGCTGTAACAGGCTACACAGCAGCAGTCATAGCAGTGCACAGGTGCACACTCAACAGTACGCGCAGGCGGGCAGCTTATAGCAGTGAAATGTGGGGGTTTGGGCGCTCTCGAAGGCTGCACACAACAACAGACTTGCTGGTTTGCGCAGCCCCACTCCTGCCCTGCTGGTCTGCGGAGACCCTCCTCCACCATCGCGCAACCCTGCTGCTGCTTATCAAGTGCACGCAGAGCAAGCAGTATGTGCTGAGCGAAGCAGGCAGCACACGTTGTACAATGCGAGTGATGTACGGGGCTTTGCAGCAGACCTAGGACAGTTTGGGCAACAGGTCGCGACAAGGTGGGTCTATTTGCAACAGACCTGGGACAGTTTGCACAGCAGGTTGCCATCGCGTTTAGCCAGTTGGGTTGGAGTAAGAGAACCCCATCAGTACTCAGCAGTGTTACTAAACACGAGCAGAACTGAGGGCCTGCATAACAGGGGTCGTTACGATGGAGGTCATGAGCGCTTCACCAGTTTGCAAGTCTTGTACGAAGGCGACCTTCATGCTTACAAACAAGCGGATAACACAAGTGGAAAGGGAGATGAAGGTATGGAAAGCAGAAATGGAAGGATTGTGGAAGGAGAAGGCAAACCTTCTTCAAATGTTCCTCAACAAAGGCACGCAATGGAAGAAGGAGAAAGAGGACGTGCACATAGAGATACAAGCACTTAAGGCGGATTCACAAGCACTCAAAGAAGAGGTCTCAGCCCTCAAGCAAGAACTTGCTGATACTAGATAGAGCAAGCAATGGACTAGAGGAAGGTGAATTCATGCTCACAAACAAGCATATAACACAAGTGGAAAGGGAGATGAAGGAATGGAAAGCAGAGATGGAAGGATGGTGGAAGAAGAAGGCCAACCTTCTTCAATTGTTCCTCAACGAAGGCACGCAATGGAAGAAGAAGAAAGAGGACCTGCACATAGAGATACAAGCACTTAAGGCGTTGTCAGGAGTTTTTTGGAGCAAGGGATTGCACATATGTACATACACATGCATGGTGCATCGAATAAAGGATTGCCTATTTTCCTTAGCCAGGTGGTTACGTGGGGCCCACATGTGTACAGGTAGGACACCATGTACATAGTGCATCGATTTTCACTATTACCAGTACTAGTGTGTTTTTTCTACAATAATGAGGAGTTAGTAGCGCGTAAAACTTCTCGAGAAAGCTATCCGCGGGCCGACGACATGAGGTAAGCAGGTGCGTCAGATGGCATCTAGTGACGTCAGGAGGCCGAACGGGGTCAAATACTTGCACGTGGATGAGTACGGACACAACGTGGATGTTTTCTTGTGATAATTATGCAGAAAGGTCATCATGAGGACCATCTTTTGGGGCCACTTCACGTGGTGGCGGGATGCATTATTGGAAAAAGCTGAGTGCCAGGTGTGCGCATGGATGCAGCAGGGTGACAACTATGCACTGTGACGTCAGTTTTTGGCGTGTTCGGGGTCTGTTTGAGGTCATCTAAAAGGCCAAGGGTGCCCAAGTAAAAAAGCTAAGTGTGGGAACTAAAAAAACTAAGAGAAGGCCAGAAAAAACGTGGAGAAGAGAGGAGGAACAGTCGCAACTGTGTTTTTGGGGTTTTTGGAGCCTGTTTTGGCCGTAAACTGGTCATCCGAGGTCGGATTTGAGCACTTTGACATTGTAGACTGGGTTTTTGGGCCGTTCCGGACGCGATGGCGCTGTCCATTTTGCCAAATTCCTCACTATTTCTCTGTTGTTTTGGCTGTGTAAGTTTGTCCTATGAGCGAAGCTTCTGCTCCAATTTGTGATTGTATTTGGTATCTTTTATCCATATTGTGTGAGCTATTTGCGCCATTGGTGTTGGCCCAAGCTCAATTGTATCTAAACATCAGAAATTCTCCTCTTTTGAGCTGAGTTTTTTGGGGGTGTGTGTGTGTGTGTTTGTGTGGAGTGGGCAAGTAGATAGTCTCTCTCCTCTCACTCCAGAGGTGTGTTCCCTGTCTCGGCCATGTGTGTTGTGGAAGCCGAGTGGTGCCTCATAGTGTGTGTGTGTATCATTCGAAGAGTGTGTGTCGGGTCGTTATAGAGGCGTTGTGTGTGTTTTCATCCCGCTCACATTCTTTTGGCGCCCCCACGGAGGATCTTCTTCAAGTACCTTCTGCTTCGAGCTTTAAGCTTCGAGATTCGGGATTACAGGTTGCAGGTTGCAGATTATAGGTTACAGGTTACAGGTTACAGGGACAGGTACAAGTACAGGTGATTCACACAGGTACAGGTAGCTGGAGTACAGTGATATACTAGCTTTGGTGTCACTTGCAGTTGTTGTGGGTATGCATCACTTGGCGCCTGTTTGAGCGCATTGTCTGTTGGATTGTACGTTACTTGTAGAAACTGCCATGGTACGCCTTTGTGGAGCCATATATGGTTTTATTTGGCAGTCCCAGCCATTTCTGAGACTTGGTCTGGAAGATAGTCATTTCTGAGACTTGACTATACGCAATTTGCATTAGCCTTCGTGTGAGGGTCGATAGCGTGAGGTTTTATTGAGCCGGGGGATTCTCAAATGTGGAGATCCTTTCGGTGATACAGGTAGCTAGAGCACCCTTTTCGTGACCTCGCCATAGGCTATGTACTAATGAGTCCTATTTGATGCTCGGGTTCTATTGTTGACAGTTTATGTATACATATACAGTCTATATTTTGGGTTCCTACTGCTCTACTTCTGGGAAAACTCTGCTAAAATTTTTCCGAGTTGTGATGGCTGGTTTTTTGGTCTTTTGAGCCATTTATGTTGTGATGCTGCTGAAATTTTGGCAAAATCAGAGGATAAGTTAGGTGTGCCTTCTTGGGAGCTGTATGGTTGGCTTTAATGGATGATCAAAATGGCCCTCCATTCACTCCATTTCATTTAACTCAAAGAATCCAGATAAATGTTCATGTGTCTAGGAAGATTTTTTTCCAGCAGCGCATAGTCTTTATGTTCGGGCCAAGAAGATTAAGAGAGATCCTGGAATGTCCTTTGCTTGTTGTAATTCCGATGATCAACTATGAAAACTCATTCGATGTGCATGTGTTTGTCCTTATCTAAAGTTGAGCTCCATTGAAGTTTCTGGAATTGAGTCAGTAAAAGTTTTGGGTTCTTGCACGTGTGTTCAAAGGGGTTCTCAAAGCATTGAAACTTGGGTAGCCATGGCTTTCTCTTATCCGGAGTTTCACGGAAGAAGTGATGAAGATGTGGAAGACTTTTTGGAAAAGATGGAGGTTGCCTGCATTAGCAACCAGATTCATGACCTAGCGCAGATGTTACGCCTTCTCCAAATTTGTTTAAAGAGTGATGCACGAGTCTGGTCCAAAGCATTTGAAGAGGAGTTGCGTGCAGCGGATCCACCTGTAAGATTGAGTTGGGACAATCTAAGGCATGGGTTGGAAGTGGAGTTTGTGAAGATAGAAGATCCTGACAAAGTGTGGCAAGAAGTACAAGGTTTGGTGCAAAAGGAAGGTGAGCCAGTAGATGCGTACATACGTAAGTTCTCATTGGCATGGGAGCGGATGTGCAAGGCCTTAGCACCACAGGTACCCCCACCTGACATGATGAAGAAGGACAGGTTCTTGGCCGGTCTTTGGGAGAATATACGTTGGAGAGTGGAGCTAAAGAAGCCTAGGACATATGAAGATGCACTAGAGGTAGCAAGGAACAAAGAGTGGAAGTTGAGGAAAATGAGCCAGTTAGGGGTGGAGTTTTTGCCCATGAGGTCTGAATTTCAGCCTATAGAGTCTTTACAAGGTCGCATGTCAGGGGTTCATCATGAATCAGTGGTTCCTGTTACTACTCAGATTATGCCAGCAGTGGTCACTACATCGGTGCAAGATGATGGGCTAAGGCAAGACATGAGTCAAGTGGTAGATTTGATGAAGAATCTCAGCCTAAACATGCAAGGTCAGGTGGGAAATAATCGAGGTCGAGGGAGGTTTGCAAATCAGCCAGGAGGTGAAGAAAGGCCTAGGAATGGTGTTGGACAAAGCAATGGTAGGTTTTGGAGGCAGACGCCCACATGTTACAATTGTGGAGAGTTGGGTCACATCAGCCTGCAATGTGATAAGCCACCAAGGATGGGGGGAGACATGTATCCATTGCCAAGACAGGTGTTAACTAGGTCAAATGATTATGGCATCGAAATTAAGGGAGATGAAGGAACCAGTGGATTAACCCAAGAGGAAAAGGGAAAGACAAAAGTGCTAAGTGTAGTCACCTTGGAGAAGGCATCAAAGCTAGAGGATACATTAGTGATGCCTATTGGGAAGAGGACCATTGAGGATAAGGAAGGAAGAAGTGCCCCAGGTCCTAGTAAGAAGAGTGCTGGAAGAGAATCATGAAGGCGCATGTAGCGGCCATTTTACTCTAAAGATCACCTTGCATAAGATCTTGCAAGAGGGGTATGTATGGCCTAGTTTGCACAAGGATGTTCACCATTGGTGTAGGTCTTGCAATAGGTGTCAAGCATTTGGGAAGAGAGTGTTGAAGCCAGAGCTACGAAAAACCATTATGGCGTTTGATGTGTTTGAAAAGTGGGGGATTGATGCAATAGGCCCGTTACCTATCACAAGCAGGGGCAAAAGTTATATTTTGATTGTAGTAGACTATCTCTCTAGATGGGCAGAGGCTATAGCAGTAAAACAGATCACTGCAAAGGATGTGGCAAAATTTGTGTACGATGAAATATGTTGCAAGTTTGGGGTGCCACTGGAGCTACTTTCAGATAAGGGGCCAGGATTTAGAGCTAAACTGCTAGATTTTTTATGCGCGAAGATGAAGATTAGGCACCAACATACCACTCCTTATTACCCGCAGTGTAATGGCTTAAATGAAAGATTCAATGGTGAGTTGGTACAAATTCTTTCTAAAGTGTCAGAGCACCAAGGAAAGAATTGGGATTTGGAATTGCCTAGTGCATTATGGGCTTACCGTACTTCGGTGAAGACAGGTACATGGTTTACTCCATTTCATTTGGTGTATGGAAAGGAAGCACTATTGCCCGTGGAGGTAGAGTTGCTTGCGGTCAAGATGCTAGAGAAGCTACTTGGGCCGCCTAGTGATGCATTCGAAGAGAGGCTCTTACAGCTACAAGAGGTTCAGCTGGATAGGATGAGCGCATTGGAACATTATGGGCAGATGCAGGATAAGTCTTTGGCAAAGATAAATGAAAAGGTCAAAAGTAAGGGTATTAAGAAGCATGACTTGGTTTCGCGCTACAACAGTAAGCTGGACAACACCTTCCAAAAGAAGTTTCAAATTAAGTGGGAAGGCCTTTTCAAGGTAGTGGAGTGTTTTCCGAATGGTACATATCAGTTGGCTAACGTGGATGGGATTTTGCATAAAACAAGGGTAAATGGTTTGCGTTTTAAATTGTATCATGCTAGATTGATGATGGTGGAGCAGGATGAGCTGTCTGTGGAGCAAGTGATGTCTGTGAGGGATGAGGAGACCTATGACGCAGCGAGTCTCATATCTCTCTTTGCTGCTGCTGATCATGAATGATCTAGCGGACTAGGGGATGGGGCAAATTATGTCAGGATTTTTTTGGAGCAAGGGATTGCACATATGTACATACACATGCATGGTGCATCGAATAAAGGATTGCCCATTTTCCTTAGCCAGGTGGTTACGTGAGGCCCACATGTGTACAGGTAGGACACCATGTACATAGTGCATCGATTTTCACTATTACCAGTACTAGTGTGTTTTTTCTACAATAATGAGGAGTTGGTAGCGCGCAAAACTTCTCGAGGAAGCTATCCGCGGGCCGACGACATAAGGTAAGCAGGTGCGTCAGATGGCATCTAGTGACGTCAGGAGGCCGAACGGGGTCAATACTTGCACGTGGATGAGTACGGACACAACGTGGATGTTTTCTTGTGATAATTATGCAGAAAGGTCATCATGAGGACCATCTTTTGGGGCCACTTCACGTGGTGGCGGGATGCATTATTGGAAAAAGCTGAGTGCCAGGTGTGCGCATGGATGCAGCAGGGTGACAACTATGCACTGCGAGGTCAGTTTTTGGCGTGTTCGGGGTCCGTTTGAGGTCATCTAAAAGGCCAAGGGTGCCCAAGTAAAAAAGCTAAGTGTGGGAACTAAAAAAACTAAGAGAAGACTAGAAAAAACTTGGAGAAGAGAGGAGGAACAGCCGCAACTGTGTTTTTGGGGTTTTTGGAGCCTGTTTTGGCCGTAAACTGGTCATCCGAGGTCGGATTTGAGCACTTTGACATTGTAGACTGGGGTTGTGGGCCATTCCGGACGCGATGGCGCTGTCCATTTTGCCAAATTCCTCACTATTTCTCTGTTGTTTTGGCTGTGTAAGTTTCTCCTATGAGCGAAGCTTTTGCTTCAATTTGTGATTGTATCTGGTATCTTTTATCCATATTGTGTGAGCTATTTGCCCCATTGGTGTTGGCCCAAGCTCAATTGTATCTAAACATCAGAAATTCTCCTCTTTTGAGCTGAGTTTTTTGGGTGTGTGTATGTGTGTGTGTGTGTGTTTGTGTGGAGTGGGCAAGTAGATAGTCTCTCTCCTCTCACTCCAGAGGTGCGTTCCCTGTCTCGGCCAGGTGTGTTGTGGAAGCCGAGTGGTGCCCCATAGTGTGTGTGTGTGTCATTCGAAGAGTGTGTGTCGGGTCGTTATAGAGGCGCTGTGTGTGTTTTCATCCCGCTCACAGCGTCACAAGCACTCAAAGAAGAGGTCTCAGACCTCAAGCGAGAACTTGCTGATAGAGCAAGCAATGGACTAGAGGAAGGTGAATTCCAGCTCTCGCTGATAGAGGAAATCAAGGTCATCAAGGAACAGGTACGGATGATCAAAGAGGAAGAGAAACAAAATGGGGCAAAGACGTCTTTGTGGGTGGATGTAATCACGAAGACTCAGAAGAAGGCAGATGAGGTTGAGAAATGGATAGAAGTCGCTAAGAAAGGGAAAGGGAAAGAAACCACATCTATCCCCACTCCTACAATCATCAACATGACTTTAAAAGAAGAGCAGCGAAGGAAGACTAGAGCTTTGCACATACGATAACCGGTTTAAAAGACCGAGATGATGTGGAAGGGGAAGTCAAAGAACTTCTCCGTATGATGGGTAGTGAGGCTACTCATACAAAGGCATGGAGGGTAGGGAAGAAGACACAAGGAAATGGGGAGACTTCAAAAGAAAGAGCTCTAATCATGCGCTTCCCAGCCATGGAGGCAAAGAAGGACTTCTTGAAGAAGCGCCCTACACTAAAGAAAACGGGCATATTCCTTGGAGATGACCTCATACTCACACAGCTTGCTCATATGAAAGAAGTTATGCCCGAGATAATGACAGCTCGAGAGAAGGGGAAAGTGGCCTTCTACAGGGATGGACGAGTGGTTATTCTGGAGAAGCGTCCCGCATGACGCATGACGGTGCAAGATCTGTGGCTACATGGAATTGTAATGGATCTTTGCGCCTTGATGTAGGGGCCTTTGAGGACAGTTTCACAGGGAGAGACATCATTTTGTACTCTGAGACGCATGAGGCCCCAGGGAAGTTCATGCCCCATGTGAGCGGATACAGATGGGAGACAACTTGCAGACAGGAGTCTCGATCAAAGCGCAGAGGACAAGGTTCAGGAGGAGTGACAATCTTATTCAGGGAGGAGCTATAGTCACTGATACATATAGCTCGGAGGGATGAGCATGCTAGGTACATCTGGGTGAGACTAAAGGCAGAGACAGAAAGATATCTCTACATCGCTATTTGCTATTTCCCTCCTAGTACGTCAGTATATGCATCACCTAGAGGACAATTCCCCTTTTCTATTTTAGACGATGATATATGGGAGTTTTCCAGAGATGGCAACATTATTATCTTGGGGGATTTCAATGCTAGGACTGCCCATCACCAGACAATATTCTATGGTACCTCAGAGGAGTTGATGTGGGAGCTTGATATTACAGAAATGGCCCTGTCTAGATTATCACAGGATGAGAAGCACACTGAGTATGGCAGATACTTGATTGATATGGGGATTGCACATGGATTGGCCATTTTGAATGGCCTACAGAGATTCCCTGCAGGCTGGTGGTTTTACATGCTTTCCACATCGGCATGGCGCTAGTATAGTGGATTATGTTATGGCTCTGCCAGGACTCATTCCTTCCTTTCAGGATTTCGTGGTGGGAACTAGGCCGGTTGGGGTAGCAGTCGATCCTGCTATCTTGTCTTTCACTCTATCGTTCTAGTTCAACATAGCTCCATTGGGAGAGGCCTCCACACATACTCGGTATACCTTCACGAGGGAGACAGATCACGTGTACACTGATTAGATATACAGGCAGTTATGCACTCAGGAGCCAGGACGACCACTAGATGAGCTAACCAGATTTTGACAGAGACGCTACATGATGCAGCATCAGAGGCATATCCCCACAACCAACCTACATGAGACGATCTGGGAGCATGCCTTAGAACAATTGGTATGATGAGGAGTGTAGAGAAACGAGGATCAGATTACAGAGAGAGGTGCTCATGGGTACTACTACACATAGACAGTCACGGATTATCTTCTGCCGCCTAGTGTGATGAAAGAAGAGGGCTACCCTATCTCAATTAGAGCGTGATCTATATCAGCTGTTTATGAGTCAGGACTCTAGTGAGGCATGGAGGCTTTCAATGAGCACTCTCCACCGGCAGCCATCACTTCCACAGAGACATGGGGGGAATATGCTACATCTCTCTGTACAGCATCGGGGCAGCCACCTTTGCGTGACCCTCCAGAGGCATGCCCAAAAACATGTACTTTCTTTACTGCTGAGAGGGTAAGGAAAGCCATTGACAAGATGAAGACAGGAAGAGAACAGGATCATGATGGTCTGGTAGCAGAGCACTTTATCCATGCTAGAGATATTCTTGTAGAGCCTTTTGCTATGATGTTTAATAGAGCCATGTATGAGGGTTTCCCTGAGACTTGGAGTATGTCCACTATTATGCCTATCTTTAAGTCAGAGATCCTATGCTTCTAGGGAATTACTGAACCATCATGGTTGGTCACACTCTACCTAGGCTATATGCATCAATTCTTGAGCATGAGCTGAGTGGATGGGCAGAGAGAGAGGGCATATGGGTAGCAGGACATGCAGGGTTCAGAAGAGGTTTCTCCACTCTTGACCAGATTTTGACACTCATAGCCATTATTGAGGAGGGTAGACACCATGGCAGGAGGATATATTGTAGCTTTGTGGATTTCCGCAAAGCCTTTGATACAGTGCCACGAGCTAGACTCATACGCAGATTGCAAGACATGGGGGTGTCCACAGAGCTGATATGGGGAATCTCAGCTTTATACAAGACAGTGGTAGGACAGGTACGCACTACTCAGGGCATGTCCGACATGGTTCACTCCACCATTGGGGTGAAGCAGGGTTGTCCCCTATCTCCGACTCTCTTTGGGATATATGTAGATGAGTTTTTAGATTATGTACATACAGAGGGTGATAGAGGTGCTCAGCTTGCAGGGACATGGATTCCGTTGCGATTATATGCTGATGATATTGTGCTGATCTCCGATTCTCCAAAGGGGATGCAACGTCATTTGGATGCATTGCATGTATTTGCATGGGACAGTGGATTGTCTGTGAACCTTGGTAAGACCAAGGTAATGGTGTTTAACACCACGACGCAATGGGTAAGGAGGTCTGCCCCCACTTTTACATATGGTCGAGAGACTATGGAGTATGCAGATACATACACATATCTTGGGATGGTTTTCAGTGGTCCAGTATTTTCCCTGAGGCATGCAGCAGATACGCGATTGACCAGAGCCTATGCAGCATTGGGGAGACTTGAGAGGATATGTTCGTAGGTTCAGTTCCAGGAACCTCAGACAAAGCTTTGGCTCTTTGACACTTTGGTCACTTCGGCCATGCTAAACGAAGTGGAGATATGGGGCCCCTCAGTTGATCATCATAGCAGAGCTGGCAGTACTGATGGATGGAGATATATGGAGAAGCCCTTGATGTCTATGATTTCTCGGATGATTAGGGCCAAGGCCTCAGTACCACATGACATTGTTAGGGCGGAGCTTGCTGCTCCTCCATTGGTAGTGGAGGCACTCACTCGATCCGTTTCATTTATGCATAGGACTTGGGCTCTCCTAGAGACAGATATACTCAATTAGCACCAGAGTCTTCATGACAGCTGGCATTACAGGGAGATAGATCATGTTGGTATGCAGAGATGGCATCTTGGTTTCAGTTACATGGCTTTAGTATGGACCGGCTACCCCCATTTCAGTACTCTTTGGATGCACCCTCCATCTCCCTCACTAGGGCAGAGATTACCAGGTTCATCAGACAGGACTTGATTCAGTTGGATACAAAGAGGACATAGATACAACCTACACATGAGCTAGGTACGAAGATGACTTTCCATAGAGAGCATCTTCTCCAAGTCACGGAGGATGGTTTTGTGATCAGACCAGGATACATGGATACTCATCTATCCCACGTGCTATTGGTCAGATACGCACATCCTCACATCCGCTAGAGATCGAGACAGGCAGATTTAGAGGAGTACCCGCTGAGAAAGCGTGCTCTCTCTCTCTCTCTCTCTCTCTCTCTCTCTCTCTCTCTCTCTCTCTCTCTGTGCCCCCGGGCTTAGTATGTACCATCAAATCTTTATCAATGTCTCTTGCTGAAATTACAGACCCAAGTAACATTTGACAAAAGCTCTTGTAAATTGCAGCTCTTAAAAAATTATGTGTTTCATGTGTTTTTCATACAGCGGGCAGAGATTGTTTGAGCATGTAGACGCCCCAAAGCTCCAGGATAATAGACCCAGAGAGTACATCACCGGCCCTTTCGCAAGATTCATATACAGCATGAGGAGACCAGAGAGAGAGAGAGAGAGAGAGAGAGAGAGAGAGAGAGAGAGAGAGAGAGAGAGAGAGAGAGAGAGAGAGAGAGAGAGAGAGAGAGAGAGAGAGAGAGAGAGAGAGCATGCTTTCTCAGAGCGTGCTGCTATGCTATGGGGACTCCATCCATGCATGCCATACTACACCTTCAGTTTGATACCCACTGGAGCTAGCTAGTCCTTTGCATATCATGGTTGTACTCCCTTGTGTCTATGTTTCCACATCCATTAGAGCTAGCACTCCATCCCCCTCATCCCTCATACTGATGTACCATTCCCTCCCCCCGTCAGTCCTTTTTTTTTGTGGCAGGTTAACTTTCAACGTTTTTGTCCTTTTTTTTGGTTACCCAGAGGACACACATGTCCACTGTTCCGTCTGATAGGCCGATCTCGGACCTCTAGATGATGTCAATAAAGCTCTCTCTTGATGCAGGAGACAATGTATGCATAGTGTGGATGCATATGTGCGCTTAGTGGCTCTTTTTCGGACGGCGATTAAGCATGACGAAGCTGAGTGATAAAGCCGACCCCCTAGAGGATGCCATTCAAAAGTGCAAAGAGGAGATGATGGAGACTATTACCAAGATGAACCGCAATCTTTGGGCACAATAAAAATGCTCGAAGGACGCGTCCTGATCCAAGGAAGCAAGATAAACGCACTGAAAGACCGAGTGACGACTTAGGATGAAGAGATTGCGTCACTCAAGAAAGATCTCGCCGAAGCACGATCAAGCAACACACTGGAAGAGGGCGAATTGCAACCCTTAGTAATCGAAGAAATCAACACGATCAAGGAGCAAGTACGGGCCATCAAAGAGGGAGAAGAGCAACACAAAGAGACGACGACTTCTTGGGTGGATGTTCTTACAAAAACTCAGCAGAAGGCGGATGAAGCCGAGAAATGGATCGAGGTGGCCAAGAAAGAAAAAGGCAAGGAGATAACGTCCACGTCCACACCCACTATCATTAATCAGACACTAGAGGAGGAGCAAAGAAGACGTGTGCGCGCTTTACATGTGAGAATTTGCGGTCTTAAAGACAAAGGCAATGTGGACGAAGAGGTAAAAGAACTCATGGCCTGATGGAGGTTCACGAGCCGACGCACACAAGAGCCTGGAGAGTGGGCAACATAAAGAAAAATGGAAGCAGTGGGAAAACCTCAAAAGAAAGGGCACTCATCCTCCGTTTTCCTTCCATGGAAGCGAAGAAGTCGTTTTTAAAGAAAAGGCCAACTCTTAAAGAGACGGGCATTTTTCTCGGGGATGATCTTACCCTCTCGCAGATCGCTCATATGCAAGAAGTAATGTTGGAGATTAGAGCAACAAGGGGAAAAGGCAAGATTGCCTTTTACCGAGATGGAAGAGTAGTAATATTGGAGCGACGCTCCACATGACGGTGCGAGACTTATGGGACCACACTCAAAGTGGCGGCCTGGAACTGTAATGGATCCATGCGGCTTGATGTGGGTGCTTTTGAGAATAGCTTTACTGGAAGAGACATCATCTTTTACTCTGAGACACACCAGGCCCCTGGGCAATCCATGCCTCACATCAGTGGATACAGATGGGAGACAGCTTACAGACAGGAGACTCGCTTAGTGCACAGAGGACAGGGCTCGAGGGGAGTGGCAGTGTTATTTAGAAAGGATTTGCAGCCATTGATACATATAGCCCGTAGGGATGAGCAGACTAGGTACATGTGGGTGAGATTGAAAGCAGAGACAAGCTGATATCTCTACATTGCTATTTGCTACTTTCCCCCGAGTACGTCGGTCTATGCGTCACCCAGAGGACAGTCCCCCTTTTCTGCATGATGGAGCTGATGGTTATATTGTCTTGTGGGTGACTACCATGGGTCTGTACCTTGCACTTTCCTTTTAAGGGTGAATCTGGGCCTATCCTGGATTCATCTAGGTATATAGATGGGATCTACAGACGCCTGTGCATAGAGGAGCCAGGGCGACCTCTGGAGGAGCTTACTACTATACTGACACAAACACTACATGATGCAACAACAGAGGCATACCCACATACCCAGCCTGAGCAGAGACGCTGTTCGGGGAGCATGCCCCAAAACAGTTGGTATGATGAGGAATGTCGTGACACTAGAGCTAGACTTCAGAGGGAGGTGCTTTTGGGGGACATCATTCATAGGCAGTCACAGATTGACTTCCAACGCCTAGTGCGGCGGAAGAAGAGGGCATTTTTGGCTCGCCTAGAGCAGGATCTATACCAGCTATTCTTGAGTCAGGACTCACGTGAGGTGTGGAGGCTCTTTCATGAGTGCTCCCCCCCCCCCCCCCCCTGCCATCACTTCTACAGAGGCTTGGGGCCAGTATGCATCATCTTTGTACACAGTTCCTGAGTAGCCCCCCTTCCTGATCCCCCCCCCATCCATGCCCACACGTGTTTTTTTCACCGCTGAGATGGTGAGGAAGGCCATTGACAGGATGAGGATTGGGAGAGCATATGATCATGATGGCTTAGTGGCTGAGCATTTCATGCATGCCAAAGATTTACTAGCAGAGCCTCTAGCAGTTATGTTTAACCGTGCCATGTGTGAGGGCTTGCCTGATACCTGGAGCCTATCAACTATTGTACCTATCTTCAAATCGGGAGACCCTATTGAGCCTGGGAACTATCGCACTATCATGATTGGATACACATTGGCACGGTTGTACGCATCTATTCTTGAGCAACAGCTGAGTAGATGGGCAGAGAGGGAGGGGATGCGCGCAGCTGGGAAGGCAGGTTTCAGGAGGGGTTTCTCTACTCTTGACCATATCTTGACACTCAGAGCCATCATTGAGGAGGGCAGATTGCGTGGGAGACGGATCTATTGCAGCTTTGTGGATTTCCGTAAAGCATTTGACAGAGTGCCCAGAGCTAGATTGATGCGTAGATTACAGCAGATGGGAGTACCCACAGAGCTCATTTGGGGGGTCATGGCATTATACAAGTCAGTAGTGGGGCATGTACGCACCCCAGAGGGTCTATCCACACTGGTTTACTCCACTATTGGGGTGAAGCAGGGCTGCCCGCTCTCTCCTACTCTATTTGGTATGTATGTAGATGAGGTTTCTGACTACATTGAGAGAGATGGTGATAGAGGTGCGCAGCTGACAAGGACATGGATTCCACTATTGTTATACGCTAATGATATTGTTTTGATCTCTGACTCTCCGGAGGGGATGCAACGTCACCTGGATGCTTTGCATAGGTTTGCCCAAGAAAGTGGTTTGTCCGTCAACCTTGGTAAAACCAAGGTCATGGTATTTAATACCACCCCACAATGAATCAGGAGGTCAGCGCCCGCCTTCACATACGGCCAGGAGAAGGTGGAGTATACAGATGCTTACACTTACCTTGGAGTGGTTTTTAGTGGGCCAACATTTTCATTGAGGAGGGCAGCAGAGACTAGATTGACGAGAGCCCATGCAGCATTGGGTAAATTGGGAAGGATGTGTTCACAGGTTCAGTTTCAGGAGCCTCGGACGAAGCTATGGCTCTTTGACACTTTGGTGGCTTCTGCATTGCTTTATGGAGCTGAGATTTGGGGACCTGCATTGGATCATCACGGGAGGACAGGCCGCACTGATGGATGGGGGGACATGGAGAAGCCTCTGGTCTCTATGATCTCGCGGCTCATTAGGGCCAAGGCTTCAGTACCACGTGCTATTATACGAGCAGAGCTAGCTGCTCCCCCCCTGGTGGTTGAGGCGCTCACCAGATCCGTCTCCTTCATACACCGCATGTGGGAACTTCCCAGAGACAGATATGCACGCCTTGCACTCGAGTCTTCTCAACAGTTAGCCATGCAGGGAGATACAACATGCTGGTATGGGGAGATGACATCATGGTTTCAGGCGCATGGGTTCAGCATAGACAGATTGCCTCCTTTCCAATACTCACTGGATGCGCCCTCTGTGACTCTTACACAGTCCGAGATCACCAGGCTCATTCGCCAGGACCTCACTCAGCTAGACACCAAGAGGACATGGATACAGCCAGTACAGGAGCTAGGCACGAAGATGGCTTTCTACAGAGAGTATCTCCTCCAGCTTACGGAGGATGGTTTTGTGATGAGGCCGAGATACATGGACACTCACCTGTCTCATGGGATACGATGTGCTATTGGTCAGATACGCACATCTTCACACCAGCTGCGGATCGAGACTGGGAGATACAGCGGAGTACCAGCAGAGGCCAGGACATGCCCCCTGTGTGACATCGAGCCCGAGGCAGAGTTGCACTACACATGCCACTGCCCCGTCTACTACGAGATACGAGGCCGCTTCCATTGCTTGTTCAGAGTGGGCTTTGGACCATTTTCTAGAGTCATGCAATACGAGGATCAGAGTTGCTTGGGTTTGTTTTTGCTCGGGCTGCGCAGACACAGAGAGAGCTTGATGAGAGGGAAGACTAGCCAATCTCAGAGACAGATCATTTAGAGCTGCCACTGAACACCCGGAGGAGTTACTACCACAGCAGAGCTCGTCGCTTTACACCAGAGGCATACTGAGCGACCAAGCGACTGAGCTGGGGAGATCCAGACGCCCATGACTGCGGAGGACTACACAGCATCGACAGAGGCTGCATCAGAGGATCCGGGTCACTTTGGCTCGACATGCACGACGCCCGGTCAGACTATTGACCATGGAGGAGATTGATGAGATCCGCCAGCGACCGATGTTGGATCTCCTGTGATCTAGCTATCCCAGCTAGCTGTTTTAGCTGCTTAGTCCACACCCAGCAATCTAGGATTCCATAGTATTTTATTTTGTCATTTTGTCATTTTGTCATCTTGTTACTCTGACTTTGTACCAGACCCACCACATTGTAACTTTCTGGTCTCATAGGTCACTTTGGCCTTTTGAAGACGTTAATATAACATTTCATTTCATTTCATTTCTCTTTCTCTCTCTCTCTCTCTCTCTCTCTCTCTCTCTCTCTCTCTCTCTCTCTCTCTCTCTCTCATGACAATTGCACCAATTAGATTGGTTTGGTTTGTTATAAACATGCTTTGCCTATCTATTTGTGATTGTCATTTAAGGTTGAGTTTTTGAGGAAATAGATAAATTTCAAATATATAATCTTCTCCTTCAAATGTGATTTGAATTGTCTTAGCTTGTTGAGAGAAAGACACATACTTCTTAAATCCTATCATGGAATTTTTTTGCATGATCATATGTGAGCTCTTTTATTGCAGCTCTGGTATTAGTTCCTACCCGAGAGCTAGCTTTGCAAACATCACAAGTCTGTAAAGAGCTTGCCAAGCATTTGAGCATCCAGATTATGGTTACCACAGGTGGTACAAGCTTGAAAGATGACATCATGCGTCTATATCAGCCAGTGCATATTCTTGTGGGTACTCCTGGAAGAGTATTAGATTTAACCAAAAAGGGAGTGTGCAATCTCAGCGAATGCACAATGATGGTCATGGATGAGGTAGTAATTTCTATCCTGTTGGTTTTCTTCTCAATGGTTTATTTTCTTTTTTGGCTGAATAAAGATTGAGGTTGGTTTTTATGTGCAAGTCATGTTTACAACAAAAGTTTAGTGATGTTGCCTGTTGGTTTTTTTCTCAATGATTTATTTTCTTTTTTGGCTGAATATAGATTGAGGTTGGTTTTTATGTGCAAAGTCATGTTTACAACAAAAGTTTAGTGATGTTGCAAGCTGGGTCCCTAAGAATCTAAAAAATTGACTCAAGCGTGCTAGGATTTTCACAACGTTTGCATGAGTGCCATGATATCGAGTCAAATGTGCTATGTCCACTAGTTTTCACAATGTGATTAGATTCTGTGATGGTACTAGCCTTGCATTGTTTTTAAACTTCCTATTTTCTACAGTGTGGTCTGTTCGATATGATGGTCATACTCTGTCAGCAAGTTGTGACACCTCTGATCATACTCTGTCAGCAAGTTGTGACACCTCCCTCATAGGCGCACTTCCTTCCTCAGTGGAGCCATTCCTCATTCAAGTATACACAATCCATTCACACATTCAGTCTCTCGCATCGCCATAGCCCTTCTCGCGTTTCTCACACACACATGCACACAAACGGTTTTTTTGTAAATCTTTGGAATTTATTTACAAGTGGGAAACCTCAAGGCGAGGAAAACCCACAGAAAAGATCATATACAACAGCAAGAACACATAAGTGTTCATCAGCAAAAAGCTAAAAGCATTCATAGGAAAGCCGATGCATGTTTTTTTTTTTTGAGAAAAAGATCCTTCTATTAGTTAATGAAAACTGCCCATAGGGCTACATCCACCTCTGCAAGAGCGGGCTACAACAAGCATGGTGGGGAGACTCTCCCAATGAAAAAACAGCATATGTACAATGGGGCTAAATCAAGAGATGGGAGGAGGGAAAAGCCACACAGGTGGACAGTAGTGCCATCTGAGCACCCCCTGGACCATGGAGTAGAACGGCCCAGGGCGCCAGAGTCGAAGGAAAGCCTCGCGGCGCTCCCGCATGCGGTCGGAGCTGCCCTGTAGTCCCTCAAGTTGTCCTCTGAGAGTATGGATCAGCTCTAGCCAAAAGTCACGAACAGTCTCTGCTGGTGGTACAAGGCGAGCCTCAAAGATGCGGAAACAACGGGCCCGCCAGATGAACCAGAGAGCTAGGCCGCTGATGAGCTCCCAACACTCCGCTCTCTCACTGCTCCACTCCTGTGGAGTAAGGTCTGTAGCAGGCTGGAGTGTAGGTCGACCCCCCTGTATCACTATCATCCTGTTGGTGGAAGATAGCTCAAACTGAAGTGCCGGGCCCGTGAGGGTGGACCAAGCCGCTGCCCCCCAAGTGTACTGTCGAGCCGTGGAGAGGGCAGGCATCAGCCGAAGAACTCGTAGCCACACCTGTTGGGCCGAGGGACAGTCCCAAAGACAGTGACGCTGACTCTCCACCAACTGGTCACAGGCTGTACATGCGGCCGAGAGACCACTATGTACAAGCCAGCTCCCTACTGCTGTGGCTCTGTGTGCAACCAACCACTGGAACAAGGTGACGCGCCTCGGCTGTCTTGAGTCCCACAGCCTCTGCCAAAAAGCTGCCAAGAACTCAACTGTGAGACCCTCCTCCTGCCAATGACGTGTTGCAGCGGGGCGGGCCTCACTCTGTGCTGCAAGTATATGACGTCCAAGCCGAACAGTGTACTGAAAGAAAGGGACTCCTGGGCGGTCTGCAGAGGAGAATGGGTCCCTCCATAGCCACTCACCAGGATCCCACTGTACTCGTGCCAGTGGACAGCACTCCCAAGCCCATAGCCTCCAGTGTCCTGTCTCAAGAGCTGCTGGGTCAGGGTCTATGACGCAAGTCCTCCCACAGATGCCCACAACTCGGACCTCTGGAAACAACACTCTGCTACCTGCGGGGCCTCTACCGCAACTCTCTGTGGTCGTCCCCCACCCTGAAGCTCGAAGAACAGGGCTGGGACAGTCTCTGAGCAAGCCCTGACTGAAATGAGAACCTCCAGTCGTGTGAAGGCTCCCATCCACCGGGGTGCTACTGGCTCGAGAGGCGTGAGCCAGTCAGCTGGAACTGACTCTGAGATGTCCTGACACATGCTCTGAACCCCTCATGCCCTGTAGCTGGACAACCTGCACCTCCTCTGACAAACCTGTGAACTCTAGCCAGTCACCTAGAGAGCGCGCTGGACTTGCTGCCATGGGACCCCAAGAAACATGAGGCCTACTCCCAACCAAGTGGCCTCGCTGAGTGCTAACCATGGGGTTCCAGACGAGGGGCTGCCGTAGGCGCTCCTCCGTGCACGTCGGCTGTCTCTGCTCTAGGCCACGCCGTAATAGCTCCCAAGAACGAAGCAGACTCACAGCGAATCGGTCCTCCAGTCTCCTGCTCAAACCAACTCGACGCAACTCTGTAAAGATCCATCTGGTCGAAGGTTGCGAAGGGCCTCCTGACTGAGGCACCCTGGCACGAAGCCTCTGCAACAAGAACTCCTTCCAGGGCTCCTCGCCTGGAAGAAGTCCTCTGACGACGAACTTCCCAAGAAGGGCTCTGCTCTACTGTGCTGGATCAATGATCCCAAGCCCTCCCTGAGAACAAGGAAGTGTGATGACCGACCAAGCCACCTTGGCTCGGGCAATCTGAGTGTCGCGACCTGACCAAAGGAAGTTCCTGATCAGCCTCTCTACCTGGCTGATGCAAGAACTCGAGAAGATCCAGCAAGAAGTGATGTACCACATAGTCGCCAACAACACCTGGTTGGCAACTACTACTCTACCAGCCAGCGAAAGTCGGGCTGAGCTCCAATGTAACAGCTTTCTCCTGATGGACAGGAGAAGAGGAGCAATCTGCTGCTCGGGGGACAAATCCAAACCAACCTGACAACCCAAGTACCGAACTGCAGTCCCTGGAGGAATCCACCTAAAACCCTCTGCTGGCATCCAATCTGGCACACGAGCACTACCAACCGAGAAAGCCACTGTCTTTCTCCAGTTGATCAGTGCGCCTGATGCACAGCAGAAGGTCTCCAAAGCCTGCCCACATCTGTGTAAATTGGCCTCTTGGCCCTCTAAGTACAAGGCTGAGTCGTCGGCAAACTCAGCGTCCAGAAGCTCATCTCCCCGTAGAGGGAGTGCTAAGCCCCTCAAACCAACCTGCTGTGACACCAAAAATCTGCTCATCGCCTCCGCATAGAACAGAAAGAGAAAGGGGGCAAGAGGACAACCCTGTCTGACCGATCGTGGGAGCATGAAGTGCTCACCTCTACCTCCTGCCAAAAGCACCTGACTGTGAGCCTGTCTGTACAAAGCTGACACCCCTCTGATCCAAGCCTCTGAGAAGCCCATCCTGCGTAGCGTGCCCTCTAGAAAGTCCCAGTCGACTCTGTCGTATGCCTTCTCAAAATCGAGAAGAAGAATCACAAGGTCCTCCCCACGGAGCCGTGCAAGGGCAGAAGCCTCCCAAAAAGTGAAGATGTTGTCAAGGATACTGCGTTCCTTGACAAAACCTGTCTGAGTCCCATGTATAAGGCTCTCCAAAAGTGACTGAATCCTCAAACTCAGAGCCTTGGCAAGAATTTTGTAGGCTGAGTTGAGAATGGTGATGGGGCGCCACTGTCGAATCTCATCCAAGGAGCCACCCTCCTTTGGAATGAGGTAAATCAGGCCCTCACTCATGCTATCCGGCATCACTCCTGTGTGCAGAATGTACTGAAAGGCACTACAAAGATTTGGGCCAAGCAGGTCCCAGTACTCCAAGAAGAAGCTGGGAGTCAGCCCATCCTCACCTGGACAGCTACCACGAGGGAGGGCCCTAAGAGCCGTGTGCAGCTCCTCAAGCTGAAGAGGTAACTCAAGCCTCTGCCGCATCTCCTTAGTCACAAGACAGGGCATCTGTGCCCAAACCTGCTCCCTGCATGCATCCTGTCTCTCTGACTCGGGCTCAGCCGACAGTAGCTCACGGTAAAAGTCAGTAGCGACTGCACGCATATCCTCAGGTTCACAAACAACTGACCCATCGGGTCTCCTCAACTGATTGACCTTGGCATGCGAGTGCCGAGGTCCCATTGTCTCAAAAAAACCACCTGTCACCCTGTCACCCACCTGAGTCCACTGAGATGCCTGTCGATGAAAGGCAAACTCATGGCGCCTCTCCTCTGTCCAAGCAAGCTCCTGTCGAGCCTGCTGTAAGTGCTCCTCCAACCATGGACTGTCTGGATGCTGCTCCTGCATCCTCTGTAGTGAAGCAATGCCTCGTCTGAGATGCTGCTCCTCCTCTCTCGCTGTAGCCCGTCGAGCCAGAGACTCCTGGAGAAAGAAGTGGCTAAGCTGAGCCAGGCCTGAGGCCACTCTGTCTGCACGTGGAGCCTGGCTGTCCATGCCCTCTGTCCATAGAGCCTCGACCCTCTCTCTGAGTGCTGAGTCCAACAAGACCCGCTCTGGGATGCGAAGCATCGTGCTCCCACTCCTCTGCCTATCTGCCACTGTGAGAATCACTGGTGCATGGTCCGAGAAGGATGTCCCTGCCAGGATGCCCACTGATCCCCCCAAGTCACTGAAGTGGTCACTAGTGTAGAAGCGATCTATGCGCGATAGATTCACTCCTCCCACTCTGGGGTCCGATCTAGAGAAGGCAAGACTCTCTGGAGGCCTCACAAAGCCAGAATGCTGCCATGTATCCGAGACCCTCAGCGTCATACAAAACCTCTCCCAAGCTGCTAGCTCGACTCCATGTAAAGTAGCATGGCTGCCTCCGATCCTGTCAGAAGGGTCCTCCAACATGTTGAAGTCCCCTCCTACACACCACTGGTCAACCTGTGGCAAAGACTCAACAATCTGTGACCAAAACTCTGCACGAGCACTCGCCACATTGGGCGCATAGATGTTCAGGAAACCCACAAGGCTACCCTGAACCTGCATAGTAATCCACTGAGCCCTGCTTGGTACAATAATCCCTCTGCCCACAATGGCCTGCTGTAGTGAGTCCGCAATAGTCATACATACCCCACCCTGGATGCCTCCAGGTCCAAAAGCAGCTGACCAAAAGGTATCATAGCGTCCACGCAAAATCTGACCACATCGCCGAATGCGGCTCTCAGACAAATGGTGCTCTTGAAGCATAAGGAGATCAATCTCTCCTCCCACAAGGCAACGCTGAAGCTCCTGACGCAATCGGCCCCGCTGTCGCTGAAATTGGGGCCCACCTAGTCCCTGCACGTTCCACGAGACGATCCTCATGGGGAGCGAGAGAGAACAGATGCTGCCGCAGTAGCAAGACGAGCTATCTTCGAAGCAGGCTTGGATGGGGAGTAATCCGCATCCGAGCGTCCTCTAGATAGGCGAGACTGCAGTGAGTGCCTGGTCCAAGCCCAAGCAGAGCGAGCCGTGCGTAAAGCAACCTCCTCTGTCCAGAAGTCCTCATGAATGAATACATAGCAAGGCAAACACTGCGTATCAGCAAAAAAGTACACCACAATGTGTCTACATCCTGCTGAGTCTGGGGGTTTCACCGCAAACTTGGCCAGTGGCCACAACGTCTGCAGCAAATCTGTAACGCCAAGTTCTCCCATGTGGTGAGAGAACTCGAGAACCTGTGTATGCAACCATCCCACCACTGAGTCGAGGGACCACTCTGTCTCAGTCCTGCCACAGAGGGGGAAGGAGAAACCAACTGCTGAGTCCAAGGCCTCTGTCCCCCTAGCGGCGAGGAACAAAGCGTGGACTCTGAAGCAGGCTGCCTCGTGGTCTGCTGCGGAGTCGCCAAGAAAACGAGTAAACCCGTAATCGAAGAAATCCCAGCGGCGTCGGAGGTCAATGCTTGTCAAACCACGCGGGATAGCTGCAAGAGAAGATGTCTGAATTTGCAGAGGGGGCCGCATGAAGGGCTGACCCTCTCTCGCTAGGCGACTCGTGGCAAAGGCGCTGCCAAGAGATCTCCTAGCCGCCGGCGAGGGTCCAGTCTCCTGAGCCGACTGAGGTACTGAAGCAGGGGGAGGGGGAGAAGGGGCTGGGGGGGGCGGGGGAGAGGAGAAGCGGGGTGGGGCGGCAGAGACATGGGGGGGGCGAGGGGGGGTGAGTGGTAGCAGAGGGCGGGGGAGGGCATGAGAAGGAGGAGGGGAGATCGGAAGGCGGAGCGGCTGGCGAGGGTGAAGCGGAGGTGGAGGCTGGCGAAGGAGGCTCCTCCTGCTCAAGAGGCCCAAAGCGGTTCCCCGTGGGAACCCACTGCTGCTGAGTAGGCACCTGGGGGCCACTCTGAGTGCCAGGCTGTCGCTGTGGCCCCTGGCGTCGACGGCCACGAGCCTGCTGCCACCCCTCCTCCGCTGGAGCCCCAGGCTCGGAGGGTGGCGCTGAATCTGTGCTCTGTGTCGCTGGCTGCGGCTGCGGCCCAGCCTTGGCAGGTTGGGGCTGAGGCTGGGGTGCAGGTCGTGGTCTCCTCCGTGGACAAGCCTTCGCTAGGTGGCCCATCTGTCTGCAAATGAAGCACTGGTTCGGGAGACCCGAGTACTCCACACTCTGTCGAAACCAACCCCCACTCACCCGAGGCAGAAGGATGACCTTCGGGAGCGTGTGGGTATCTCTGACCAAAACTCGAACTGAAGGGATGCCAGCCGCCTTGGCAGCTACTGATGCTGCCGTACGAGGTATCTCTAGGACTGTCCCGATGGCGGAGCCAATCCTGGAGAGAAGTGGAAGGTACTCCCTCCGTAAACCCGGAAAGCAGACTGAGATGGGGATCTCTGCCTCCTCTACTAGCACATCCGAAGTCGGGTCAAAACCATGTTGCCACTGTCGAAAGTGGGCGCGTGATGCTCGGATGGCCAGTGGACTCATAGCAATGACCTTGGAGGCCATCTCGGAAGTCTCGAAGTCAATCTGGTAGTACCCCCGTCCGAGAATCTGGACATCCAAGATCTTGCCCACCTCTGCGAGAAGGCGGGCTTGGAGAAGGTCTCGCAGCTCTCCTCTGCTAGGTCGAGTGCCGAGAACCTTGCAGATGACCGAAGTCGCCTGCAAGCGCTCTACCTCTGCGGCAAGGCTCGCTTGCTCTGTCGGCGAAAGAGCAAGTCGAATGGTGGGCTCAGCGGGGTCGGGTGAGGGGGCTTCAGGCGAGTCCCTCTGTGGCGAAGCTGGAGCCTCCATCTGTGTCTACTGCTGTGGCGTAAGAAGAGGACGACGGGAGGATGCTGCAGAAGGGCGCGCAAACACTGCTCCAAGGAGTTGGAACAGATGCCGAGAGTCCCGAAACTGCAGGGAGCAACCGAGGCGGGGGGCCCAAACTGATGGGTGAACGGGCCGAGACGGGGGGGGGGGGGGGGGGGGGGGGGGGGGGGGGGGGGGGGGGGGGGGGGGGGGATAAAGCGGGTTTGGGCTAAGGGATGAGGGCGTGAGGCGGCAGCATGGGATGAGGCTGAGGGCGAGTGGCGGCAGCAGGGGGCTGAGGGCGGGCAGAAAGGCTGGAACAGGGCAGCGCGAGGGGGGGGGCAGCGGGGGCTGAGGGCAGCACGAGGAGGACAGCGGGCAGCACGTGAGGGAGGGAGGGAGGGGGGGGGGGGGGGGGGAGGAGGCGATGGCGATGGCGCAGCGGGAGAGTACAGCAGCAGCGAGCTCAATCGGTAGAGGGAAAATAAAGCCAATGCATGTTTGAAGTGATATCACCAACTTCCCAGGCAAAACGTAAAGAGTGCCTGAGGGAAAGCTTGAAAAACTGAAAAGGATCTGCAGGCTGAGTCCAATAAGCCCAAAATCTGACCCACATCAGGAAAATCGCAAATTGTTATAAGGAAGGCGGGAGAATGCCGAAAGCCCAAAACCTTTTAGAATCGGAGTTCCAACCCACCTGATACACGACAAAGAAACCCATGAGAAATACAGCAATGCCAAAGGAGGTGACTAGCAGTCTCTTCTGCAGCAGAGCAATGAACACAACGAGCGGAGCAGATACGACGTGCACTGAGCAAGGAGCCTACAGGGAGCACTCCAAGCAAGCATCGCCAAAGAAACAACTGCTTCTTCAAAGGCAGGCGGCTCTTCCAAAGGGCAGAAAGTACTTTCGTCCATTAGGTAGCGGGCTTGTGCATCTACCATAGAGCATTACAATGATCAGCCATCCATGGATGAGGCAGAAGAAGAGCATAAACATTACTAGCAGACACGGCTTGAAAGGGCGTTTCCCGGAGACACCAATCAGCCATGCGATCCCCATCAAACAAAGGTGGAACAAGCAAAAATTCAACCAGCATGTGCTGAATGTCTCTCCAAATCTGACGGTAATGCATACCCAATCCAAAACGACGTGCGGCAAGAGGAAACTGTAAAGTGTACCTCGCCTCATCAATCAAATCACCAACCACTCGAAGGCCACGACAAGAGAGAAAGTATGCTTGGCGAGGCGAGCGGTCTACCAAAGTAAGAGAGAAAACCCAATTCCAATAAAGGCTCTCCAATCGAAGCAAATTTCCCTCACTGTAATCTCTTGCCAAGCTGAAATCAAACTAGAGGTGAGAGGGCATCCAGGAATATGCCCTTCTATCTTGCCAAGCATGACCTCCCAAGAGATGGCTTCCAATGACCAAAGGAGGAAGTAACAACATGCTGACAAAACTGGCAAACGTAAGAGCCCATGGCTGAGTCTGTTCCACAAGAGTAGGAAACAACGTAGTTTTCCAAGCAAGAACATGTTGACGTAGGTCTAAAAAATTGAGGCCGCCAAAGCGCTTGGGAGTACATAGTTTCTCCATCGACATCAAACGCAGGCCTTTTTTGTGAGCATGAGTACGGCACAAGTGAGACAAAATCGATGACATGAGAGAAGCGAGACAATGCCGAGGCCAATGCAATAATGGCAAATAGAACTGAACATAGGCCATCATATACTTTGAACAATTTGCAAGCGAACATGCAAGGGCCATGTGGAGAGCTTCTAGTAATGCAATTTGACGTTCAAGCGCTGCATAACCCAATTCACTTTTTGAAATAAGTGACATTCCATCCGATTGGATAACCCAAATGCCTGACAGTCACATTTGGGGAAAGAATGTCTCCTGGAGACAACAAAGCATGCCAATCCGAGGAATTCAATGGGAGAAGCTTTTATTTATGAAAATTAACCCTAAGACCAACCGCAAGCCCATACAGCTCCAAAGCCTCCATAATCGTTCGAACATCAGCCTAGCAATTGCGAGGCATAAACAAAGAGTCATCAACATAAGCCTGCCCAATGAAATTGCCACCCGACGGTAACTGCAAGCCATGAAGACAACGAGAAGAAGTCAAATGGTCAAGATGCATCAACAAAGGATGGGTAGCAATAGTATATAACTACACACTAAGGCCTCCTCTTCTACCTTCTCCCACTGATGCTCCAACGCAAGCACCCTCTTCCACGCACTCCCAACCACCTCTCCCTACACATGTTGCCCCTACATCCACACCGCCTCTTGTGTATGCCTTACCACCATCTCATGTTCCTCGATCCTTCATAGCTAGTGATCCTCCAGCTTGGCAATTTTCACGAGCCAAGCACAACGGTGATGACACGTTTCCTTAATTGGTACAGTTGTACATTTTGATACGTTTGCGGAGGGTGTGCTCTCTACTAGGTAGCGGGCAGAATCGCATGCTCTTCTCCTCCCTACCTTTTGTCTGCAAAGAGTCTTGGGCAGAGTCTTCAATGATGAGTTTGTTCTTCACCATACTTTGTAGGCTATCCAAACTTGGGTAGGTTGCATTCCATCATGCATTGCGATTGAAAGACATGCACGGAGTACGGGGGCTCTTCAGTGGCTACATATAAATGACAGTTATTGTTTGCGGCTGATTTTTTTTGTGGACCATACTGCATCGATCCCTCATGCCATGCGAGTATGGTCGAAGCTGCAACTGTTAGCCCAACAGACCACTACAACTCCTCTTGATTTATAGTTGCTCTTGCTTTGTTCCGAGACAACTCCTCCGACCTCTATTGCATGATGAGGATGCTCTTGCTTTAGCTCTTGTTCCATCTCTTCGGCCAGTGATCGAGAGGGCTCGACATTGATGTTCCAGTCTCATACCCGTTGCTACGGTTGATGTATGTCTTTGAGGTTTCAGGTTCATCATTGCTTGTCACATAGATTTGCGTATTTTTACTTGGAATGTAATGGATTGCATCACACTAGCATCAATGGTCTGTGACAGAATTGGCTTCGCACAGATTTGCTTCTTGTGCAAGAGCACAAGCTATTTATGGAGAATTACCGTAGATGTAGCAATTTTCTACTTGGAGCTTCTCCTACATTTTGAGAAACTGCGATCGGCTAGCAATATTATAGTAGTGGTGTATGCATTCTTGTGGGACCCTATTGGCGACATTGCGTACACTTCGGCTCAAGAGAGAGTTGAGTTTTGGCAGCAATTGTGGATGTATTGCTTGTTGTGGATTCATGGATTGTTGGGGGTGATTTCAACAATGTAGAGACATGTGAAGATTGGAGTGCAATTTTGACACCTTCTTTGCCATTTATTGTGCCATGTGAGATAGATACTTGGGACAAATTCCTTTTTGCAATTTCTAGTACAAATGCCTGGCATATCCCATCTTGACTCACAATACGCAGTCATTCAGTTTTCGTATGGCTTCAGGAGGCGGTTAGGTCACTTACTAGAACGATTAGATAGATTTTTCTTTGGCGCCTGGGCTGCACTCATGTCGAGATAGTTATGATTTGGCTTGCCACAGTGCTCCTCTGAATATGCCCTAGTTTCTTTGCGCTTGAGGTTTTAGACTTCCCCTATGGCTAGACGAGGATCACGCATCCTTGACTTGGTTTTACGGGATGTTCCATTGTCTCGGAGGATTTAGGTTGTTTGGTCACTCACTAGTTTTGGAGGTCTAGTGACCCATTTGGCTACATGCATTACTGGTCTTTTTCGGGCTTGTAGATGGCAGTGACGAGCTTTGCTCCGTAGGCAACGAGAGTTACGTGATCGTTTGGGATGCTTACGCCAGCAGTTCGAGGAGTTTCTAGGAGATAGGAGTCTCTGGGTGAAGCGCAAGCTCGACACACGAGATTGAGAAATCCAAATTCGCCTATCATGCTTCGATATGGACATGGATATCCAAAGGGGATAGGATGAATAAGGATTTCTTTGCACATGTCAGGGAGCATCCCAAGGGGACTTCTATTAGGGCCTTACGATTTATTGAACACAGATCGTGATGAGGTCCTTTACATAGGGTTAGATTATTTTGAGCATCTCTTTATGGCAGATCAGTTGACTGACGATGTTATACATGCTAGAGAGGAGGTTTGGTCTCATGTTCACAGCGAGTGGTAAGGGAGCCTATGTGCCATAGTTATTAACACCTTTCACTCTGCAAGAGATGCGTGATGCAATATTTGGTCTTGATGGTGTATCTTGTCATGGAGAGGATGGGTTGGCTCGACAATTTTTCCTTGCAGTTTTGGGATGTGCTCAGCCTAGTTATGCTTTCTGACTTACAATACATTTTCGACATAGGAGAGATGCCCATCACTATGTCTTTGGGGCTCATTTCTCGTATTCCGAGAGGCGGAGATGAATCGTCGGAAAGGGGGAAGTGGAAACACACCTGTCATACACACAAAATGCCTCCCTATAGCTCAGGGCGTTCACAACACCCTACTCTCACTCAAATTTCACCACAAATGACACAATTCTCAAAAAAACACACCGCCGAATACCCTCAAACCAAGGCACACAACCTCGTGATGATCAAATCTCACACATAATCTTTCATGTGCACGCACACACACACACACACACACACACACACACACACACACACACACACACACACACACACACACACACACACACACACACACACACACACACACACACACACACACACACACACACACACACACACACACACACACACACACACACACCACACACACACACACACACACACACACACACACACACACACACACACACACACACACACAGAGGAAGGGAAGGGAAGAGGAGGGAGAAAGAGATAGTACACTGGGAGCAATGGAGCTTTGAATTCCTTTCAAGAAAACAAGCGATATGCACTTCTTCTCTGCTATGTTTCTTCTGCACCCTCATGAGAAAAAGCTGTCAAAATGGGCAGGAAAAATGGCCCTTATAGGGAATTTTTAACATTTTTAGCAACTACTCCCTCAACCGGACAAGTGTCCAAACCAGCTCTTGCATGCTTGCATGAGAACCCCACTTTAGTGGCCGACTTTCCAATCTCATCTTCGAACGCGGGAAGGTTTCTTTATATAGCCACGCCGGTCGGTGCCACTTGGCACAAGCACCAACACTTGCCTTCAATAAAAGGGGGGGGGGGGGGGGGGGGGGGGTTGGGCACCCTGTGTGAACTAGCCGTGCGGGATCCAACAAACCATTACTACAGTTAGCGCCGACGTCAACGGCCACCAGCTGCCGCACCACCACCAACGCCACGGCACCACCAGAGGCCACCAACACATGCCAACTGCGTCGCTGAACAGTGCTAGCGCGTCCACAGGCGAGGGGAAAGATGAGGGAGCCATTGGAGATCTCCCCCTCTCTCCTTGGTTACAAATGACCATGTATCAATTTTATATATATATATACCATGGAGCTCTAGTTCCTTGCTCCACATGTGTAGTTATCCCTGCTGTTACGTCCTAGACATCAAGATTGGGCGCCTGCAGCTACCTCCAGCCAGTGTGAACATGGCCCTTTGCTTATTAAGTCCTATGGATAGGACGCGAGTTTCATTTGTGAGACATCTTGTGTGATCACCACACTTGGACTCTTGGCCCATGGCAGCTCTGCCCACACACCCGTATTGGTGTGGGCTCGGTGGTATGGGACACCGGCCCTTGTGGCAGAGGCTAGGTCGCTTGGCTGCAAGCTCCCAGGGGCTCGGGGGTGAGCCCATATTGTCTCTGTGGCTGGGTGGTGAGCATGATGTCCGCTCACTAAGTGTGTCTAGGTGTGAGTTTGTCTTGTGTCATGTCATGTTTGTAGGATGGATCCGGTGAGGGACTAACATTGGTATCAAAGCCTTCTTGTTGCTCGTATGCACGGCATGGCGACGTGCACAAAACCACTTGAGCTCATGGGGCCGTGATGGCCCACCCTGACAGGCGCGCCATGGCGTCACACGACGCTTCTCCGCATGAGAATGGCGCCGCTAGCACGCATCAACCCATGGAGAAGGTGCCTCTTTCTCCTTGATTCCACACACACGCACGGGCTTTGTCCTGAGGGTTCCTCTCCCCCTTCTTCCGCCTCTGATGCATCTCTAGTCGCTATACTGTAGTAGCAATTAGCTGAGATGCAGAGGCAACTTGGGGAGTTACGTGCCACGCAAGTCCCGTTCCCCCCCACGGCCATGAGCACTTTGCCTCTTCTGTTCCATCCGGACCCCTTCAAAGGGGAAAAGAAGGAACGTGAGAAGACTGCCATCGACTCATGGCTGGCGAAATGGACGGCCTACTTTGATTTGTATCATCTCACTGATGCATAGCGCATTAGTCAAATACAAATGATGCTCTAGGTCAAGGCATATGCATGGTGGAATGGGTTACGACCTAAACCAATGACTTGGGCAGACTTCCAGACGGTCTTTCGCGCTCACTTTGTGCAAGTCGATAAGATCGAGTGCTTCAAGAAATTGTTCAAGCTGAAAATGGCTAAGAAAATCCTGGACGCTTACTCCCAGGAATTCAAGGATTTCGTCCATAAGACGAAAGTCTTGGAGAATCCGCAGGTTATACTGCAGATGCTTTATCTGTTTGGATTACCGCCGGCTTACCAGAACGAGGTATTGCGGAATCTCGTCACTTCGCTGGAGGACATCTACAAGTTTGTCAAGAACTATGAGAACACCTTGGTAGCTTCTGGAGGTGGCCCGACGGATGGGGAGACTCCTCGCCGTGGTCTCTCCATGTCGAAATACAAGCGTTCAAACGCTTATGCAGCCGCGAGCCAGTCATCGGACCTTCCGTAGAAGAAACCGAAGTATGACGGCAAATCAAAGGCAGCTCGCATGGAGGATCAAAAGAAGTACTGCTGTTTCGACTGCCATTAGACCGGCCACTTCCGCAGCGATAAGGTGTGTTCTAAGCAAAAGAGGAAGCCGTCTACCTCCACACCGGCGTCTACTTCGGTAAACGTTGTCGATAATCTAGGTACTTTGTCTTTTACTGATTCAGAGATTTTTCACGTTAATGCACGTAGCTACCCGGATTGTCGCGTTAATAAGGCTGTATTTGGCCTTGGCCATGCAGTGACGATCTTATTCGACAACGGCTCTACTCATAATTTTATTTCTTTTCGTGTGGTACAGGCACTTAAGCTCAACACGTCACCCGCAGACCATCCATATGTGGTCCGTTATGCGGGACGTCGGGGCGATCAATGGATTGAGGTTGTGCTGCGACTCGACCTCCGAATCCAGCATTACCATGAAGTCTTGGACTTCCGTATCATGGGCCTTGAGCATGTAGATGTTATTTTAGGCATGCCATGGTCTTACGATAAGATAGCTTCTTTGTCTATCGATTCTGCATCGCATACAATTTTCTTTGAATTTGATGGTGTGTACCATGTGGTCGAGGGATCTCCTTCTTCCCTGACCGCCGATTATGATGTAGATCTGCTTTCAGCTAATGAATTCAATGCGTTGTCTCATGATTCTAGTGTGCAACTTGCAGTTTGTTGGGTTAAAGATTCTGTTGTTAATTTCCCGTCTCAATGTAATTCTCTTTTTTCAAAAGGTGATGTTACTCCATTGGAAGTTCCTTGCCTGATCATGATGTAACTGTTAAGCGTTATTTGGATTCCGTTTTGACTGAATTTGTGGATATTTTTCCGTCGAATTTACCAAAAGGGCTTCCACCGTCTCGTGGGTCTGATTTGGATCATAAGATAGAGCTTCTGCAGTAGCCATCCCATCTCTCGGCAACCTTATAGGTTCAGCCTGAAAGAGGAAGACAAGATAGCTAGGCAGCTTCAAGCCTATCTTGCCAAAGGTTTTATTGAACCTAGTAAGTCTCCGTGGGGCGCTCCGGTTCTTCTCGCTAAAAAGGACGGAGGAATGAGTTTTTGTGTAGATTACAAAGGTCTCAATAAGGTCCCCGTCAAGAATAAGTATGTGTTACCTCGCACAGATGACCTTATGGATCGACTCTCGGATGCTCATTATTTCACCCAAGATTACAAAGGTCTCAATAAGGTCCCCGTCAAGAATAAGTATGTGTTACCTCGCACAGATGACCTTATGGATCGACTCTCGGATGCTCATTATTTCACCAAGATCGATCTACGTTCCGGGTACCATCAGATACGGACACATCCGCGTGATGTCCCAAAAACCACGTTTTGTACACGGTATGGACATTACCAGTTTTTGGTTTTACCCATTGGTGGTTTTGAGGCGAGAAAAATTGTATGCGAAGCAAAGCAAGTGCGAGTTTTCTCGCACTGAATTGCTGTATCCGGGTCATGTCATCTTGGTTGATGGCATTCGCGTTGACCCCGAGAAGATACGTGCTATGCCGGATTGGCCCATTCTTCACACGATTAGGCAAGTAAAATCTTTTTTAGGTTTTAATGGCTTTTTTCAAAATTCTTTTAAGGACTACGCTCGTATTGCCGAGCCCCTTACTTGTTTGTTAAAGGGAGTCAAAAGCAAAAAGGGTAGTGGGTTCGGTGGACCGATGAGCTTGATCAATGCTTCCAAACGTTGAAGCGACTTGTTACCACTGCACCGATGTTGCAGATTGTGGATCCGAATAAACCCTTTGTGGTGGAAACGGATGCCAATGATTATGCTATCAGCGCTATTCTATACCAGGATGAGCGGACTGTTGCATTTGAGAGTCGCAAGCTCACTGACCTGCACATGTTATTTCACACAGGAGAAGGAATTGTTGGCGGTCATTCATGCCTTGAAGGTTTGGCGCCATTAGCTCTTTGGTGCCCGCTTCGTGATATGGACGGACCACCATTCTTTGAAATATCCCTGTGATCAGCCCGATCTTCGTGGTCGAAAGGCAAGGTGGGCCGAACTCATGCAAGAGTTCGACTTGGAGATTCGCTACCGTAAGGGTGCTAGCAATATGGTAGCCGACACCCTTAGTAGAATTCCGTAGGTCGATACTCTTTCTTTTGCTGAAATTTCGACTGACTTCTACTTTCTCTCAAAGGGCGTTGTCAAAATGATTCACTTTGGTGCAATCTAGCAACGAGTCCAAGAGGAAATGCGTAGCCCGGAAAGCTATGGCGGTCCGGACGCCTCTGAGTTGGCTACGGAGAGAAAAATAGCGGAGAAGTATTCTGTTCGTAATGGATTACTTTTCAAGCAAGGCAAAGTGTGTGTGCTCGTTGATGAGGATATCCACAAGAATATATTTTTTGTCATGATGCACCTAGTGCAGGACACCTTGGCATACACCCGTACTTTGACCTTGGTTGGCCGGTATTTTTATTGGCTGTACATGAAAGTTTTTGTTGAAAAGTATGTGCGGGAATGCGCGCAATGTCAGCTCAACAAAATTGAACGTCATAAACGCGCTGGGTTATTACATCCTTTGCAAATTCCCGATATTAATCGGTCAAGCATTTCTATGGATTTTGTAGTTGGATTACCCCGAACTAATTGTGGGCATGATGCCATTTGGGTCGTCGTCGATCAACTCACGAAAATGGCCCGATTTATCCCCACACATTCCATCGTAAAGAGCCATGAGTTAGCTCAGCTTTTTGTGGAACACTTGTACAAACTATATGGTTTGCTCGATGAAATTGTCAGTGATCGTGATCCAAAATTCACAGGCAATTTTTGGCAAACGGTCTTCCAAAAATTGGAGACCCGTCTGTGCATGTCGTCCTCAGATCATCCTGAAACTGATTGGGAATGCATCTCCCACATATTGAGTTTGCTTATAACAGTACAAAGCACTTGGCTATTGGCTATACCCGTTTATGCTTATGTACGGTTACGAGCCGAAACCACCAATTGCCAGTGGATTCAAGGGAATCAAGATGCAATCAGTGGCCGATTTCTTACGCGATATGCAAGAAATGCTTCAGATCGCAAAAGAGAGCATAAAGACGGCACATGATCGTGCTACTTTTTATGCCAATCAACATCGGCAACCCCACGAACTCCAGGATGGCATGCGGGTGTACCTTAGGGTACCGAAGGATTCTGAAACGATCCGAAATCGCCAATGCTCGAAGTTGTCTTCTCGTTATTATGGTCCGTTCTAGAAGATAAGTGGGGTTTCTTATAAGTTGGGACTTGCCTCCAGGCATTGGTGTTCATCCCGTATTCCATGTGAGCCGTTTGAAAGAACGGTTGGGGTAGGATGACCTGGTAATTTCTCCGGAGGAAGTCCCGAACTTAGAATACACCACCCGTTATATTCCACTTGAACCCGAATTGGTTCTTGATCAAAGGGTCCGCAAATCTTGCAAGTTTTCATACCCCGAATATTTGATCAAGTGGAAGCATCGTTCTGAATCCCAAGCCACTTGGAAGTCAGTTAAATCGTTACGGAATCGTCTCCCCGGTTTTATAACCGAGGATATTGCTGAGGACAACAATTAAAAATAAAGGGGGAAGTTTTACGTCCCCAGACATCAGGATGGGCGCCTACAGTTACGTCCGGCGAGTGGCCCTTTGCTTACGAAGTCCTATAAATAGGACTTGAGTCGCATTTGTGAGACATCTTGTGTGATCACCACACCATGACTCTTGGCCCTTGGCAGCTCTGCCCCCACACCGGTATTGGTGTGGGCTCGGTGGTATGGACACCGGCCCTTGTGGTAGAGGCTAGCCCGCTTGGCTGCAGGCTCCCAGGCTTGGGGGTGAGCCCGTATTGGCTCTATGGTTGGGAGGTGAGCCTGATCTCCGCTCACTATGCGTGTCTAGGTGTGAGTTTGGCTTGTGTCATGTCATGTTTGTAGGATGGATCCGGTGAGGGACTAACACCTGCTGCCACGTGGCATCTCGTGAGGCCTCCTCTCCTTGAACTTCAAAATATCTCTTCACAAAGCTCCCAAAAAATCATTTTTTTGGTGCCAATTTTGACTTGCTCCTGTTCTTTGCTCACCCATCAAATGGACCATCTATAAAATTCCACGGGAAGCTTCTTTTATGGATTCCAACTCCCAACTCAGCATTTGCACTCTGCTATGCCGCACAATTGAGAAAAAACATCTGACTCCTCACCGTCGCAATCATCCACCGACTTTGATTGAAGGTATCTCCGCGTTCATAGCTCCGATCGAGGAGCCGTCACTTCCGGCTAGCTCCATATGCTGCATACAACCTCTGCAAACCCTGGCGAGCTACAAAAATTTCTTGATAGCACACTTACCGAGGCGACCAAAATGACACATAACAGGCCCCCGAAAAAACTTCAATTGCTTGTATCTTGGGCATATCGGGACTCCGATTGCTGATTTGAAAGGACCGACACGCTCCATATTGTGAGCACTTCAGATATATCCACTCACCTCAGCTTTGATCATCTACTTGCACCTGTCCAATCCGGCGAGGATCTGCAAGCCACCTTCGTTTGCAAGGTGCCATAACTTGCACCCTGTAGCTCCGATTAAGGAGTTGTCTCACCGGCCTGGCAAGCACTTTGAGGACCACCTTTGGCACTCCCATTTTTACATTTTGGACACTTTGACCAGCCACTTTGATAGGCCCCTGACATAGCACCTTGGCGCAGAAAACCACATAAAGCATACACATCCGGAATCACTTGCTTGCCCATAACCTTCATACTTGCTTTTCCTCCTTGGCATGTATCTTTAGACACACTTAGCCCTGCTTTGCACTCTTCATAGCTTCGACCAACTTTAGCCGCACCATCGTCTCTCCGACAATGGAGGCTGATCACTTTCATGTCTTTCACTCGCATGATAAGTATGCATTTGAGACCGTTGCTCCTTGACCTCATCCATGCTTCACAGACACGTTTTGTAGAGGATCAATGCATTGTTGGACAACATCTTCACATTTTATGAGACAATTGAGTAGGCGTGCCAATTACGACAGCCAATAGCTATACTGCTTCTTGATTGTGAGAACGCTTATGATAGATTTGATTGGGGCTTTCTTGAGGGCACTATAGAGATAATGGGTTTCCCCTTGTAGTGGATTAGAGGTGTTGCCACGGTATATTGTACGGGTTCCTATGCTATCACGATTAGATTGCAAGACTCTAGAGTTGCGAGTGGTCGATGTATGAACGCGTCCTCAAGTATGGTAAGGAAATGACCTTTGTAGTGTGACATCTTTTGCTGAATGGGAGATGTGATCAAAGTCTATCTAACATATAGCTGCCAAAGATCCTGTTGGAGCACCGTGTTTCTCTCACTACGTGAGAGACGAACCTAGGGTGATTGGAGGGCATACTGGAAATATGTCAAGCTCCAACATCAAGGCCATGGTCTCCGAACCATGCTCTAACATGTGTGTACCATGCTCTGTCATACTCGGACTCTGCTAGCTGTATGGTTGACTCAAACGCTCGCTATGTGAGTCTGTTAGCCGAGAGCGTTCTCATTCTCTGGATAAAGCAGACTGTCTGAAAGAGTGGCTCCACTACCATGGGGGAGGGGAGGGGGTAGCAAGCTCTGCCCTGATGATGTCCTGTGGCACCGTGTGCTTGCTTGTAAACAAGTGAGAGATCATATAGACCTGTGGTCTCTTGATCCGTGCCCATTGGCTATCCGTCAACCCGGGTGCCCACATTGCTGTTGTGTACATTAGGGATGGGGTGACTAATGTATCAAATAGCCACCCCTTCGTGTGGGGCTCCTGAAAATGTGCTTGGTGACGTCTCCGCTCTAACATGGCCAACGCCGCATATCCTCTGGCGAGTCTGTCAGGAGCGGTTGTGCCATGGAGAAGGGTCCCTATCTGCTAGTGAAGGTGACTCCGAGATAGACGTAGGAGGTGACCACCTCAATTGGACCACTTGTTGTTGTGAATGTAGCTGCTCACCGGATTGATCTGGAGGTGTGGAAGATCATGACCTTGGCCTTCCCAAGATTCACTATGAGTCCTCTGTGTACAAAACTCATCCAAGGAGCTCAAATTTTTCTGTAAGCCCTCTGATGACTTTGAAATCAAAACGATGTCGTCAACATATAGCAAAGTGTGGATTGGAATACTGCTAGGTCAGCTCCTGCCCCTCCCTCTTGTAAGATATTATTGGAGATCTCGTGGATGTAGAATTCAAAGAGGGTCGAGGAGAGGGGGCATCCTTGCTTAGCACCGATGGTGCTAGCAATAGACTCTGACAGGCCGCCTGGACAATGAACTCTTCGAGTCACACTCTCATAGAGAGCATAGATGGCCCATATCATCTCAGATGGTATCCCTAGACTCTGAAGTCGCTGAAAGAGCCTCTCCCTTGGGATTGTGTCAAACGCCTTGTGGAAATCCACAAAGCAGCAACATAGCTTCTTCTTCCGCACCTTTGCCCCGTCAATGAGGCAGCGCAGAACGAAGATGTGGTTGATGGTGGAGAAGGTCTGCCTGAACCTTGCCTGGCCAAGAGCCCCGTAGGCCCTCTGTTTCTCCATATGAACTAAGCTCAGCCTCAAGTACTGCCCCATATAGTTTCGCCATCATAAGGCCAATCATGATAGTCCTGTAGCTCTCCGGGTCCAGGGTGTCTCCATATTTGTGGATTGGCACAATGTTGTGCCGAGTCCACTCCTTTGGGAAGCCCTCCCCTATAGCTCGGTTGAATACATGTGCAATCAATGAGGCTATAGTGGCAACTGCATAACTCACTCTGTAATCCTGTATGATCTGAAGACTGGCAGTGTTGTAGACGGTGGATGGCCTTCTTGACCATTTCTACTGTGAAGAAGGAAGAGCTCGTGGGTTGATGCCCGGGTGGCTGTGAAATTGGAGGCTAGTTCGGCACCTCATAGAGTCTCTCTGCATAATCATGCCATACCTGTGGATCCTCAATATGAGTAGTCGGTCGTGGCTCTCGAAGGGTGTGCCATGCTGAGGCACTGTCCATGCTCATGAATAGGCGGTATAGCTCTGGCTCCTCTGCCTCCTCAAAAGCTCGCCGCTCTCGACGTGAGTGTCTTCATCGGTCGTTTGGCCTCTTGATTAGTGATCTACCTAAGAGTCAGCTGCGCACGCAACCGGCGATAAAGGTCTCTGCACTCATCATCATACCAACGGTTCTGTGGCATAGTCGTTGGGGTGGGGGGTGGGTGGCATGCAGGAAAGAGCTAATGGCCGATGTCTGAACAACATATATGATGTGGGACGTGAGCATGGATAGTGGTATAGAGGGGTGGAGTAAGAGGAGTCCCTTCTCTACCTCTGCCGAGTATAAGGGGGCTAGCTTATGTGTGATATGGATCATGGTGTGCGAGGTGCGTCACATGGATGTGGGGGGTGTGGCGTCTCCAGTGAAGGAGAGTGCAAGATAGTTGTGGTCAACTCCAATAGGTATGGGCGTGATGGCGAAAGAGCTAAGCAGGTGGGTGGCCTCTCTAGGTCCCATGATGTAATCCACGGTGCCCGCCCCCCCCCCCCGCGACTGGAACTCCATGTGGTATGCATGTTAGCCCTCCTGAAGTGGGCCATCCCGTCATAAATAACGAGATGGTGCTGCGAGCCCAATTTGAGCAAATGGTGACCGTACTCTGTGATGTAGGCTGTGTCTGCTGCATCTCTCATGGTAGCCTCCTCCTGTATAGGTGCCACCGGGTCCTCTTTGTCGTATGCCTCACATTGGTCGTGACATGTCCTGGCATTGAAGTCTCCCATAAGGAAGACTAGTGTAGAGCACTGTGTAATCTCATCTGACAAGCATGTGTATGGGGATGCTCTCTCCTCCCCATCCTTCTCTGTCTCTGTAGTAGCAACTCTGGAGCCTGAGGGGGCGAAGTAGCAGAGAGCAATGTAAATGATCCTGTCCCATGATAGCTCAAAGTGGATCCAAAGGTAACGGGCCTGTGGGTCGCGTGTAACAATTTGTATCCTGCTATGGAGTCCTTGTCTAAAGAGTATAGCCACCCCTCCTGACCCTTGTGTAGTGTGGTGACGAGTGCTTCCTCGATGTGAAGACTCCCACTGAAAGCCATGAATCCTTGGTAGGCTCTGCTCTGGGCTCTCATGTGTCTCTGTCAGGAGAACGAGGTCCCATCCTCCCATCACCTCCTCAAGCCTCTCTGGATGCGTCCATAGATCCTCGTTGCAGTTCCAAACCACAATGTGGATCTCCTCATGTCTCCTATAGGCCGCGAGTCCCTATGCAATGGTCTTACCATCAATGATGACCCTACCATCCCGGTATACCACCTTCTTCCCTTCTTTGCTGACTTTAGGCATGCATGCACGGCGGTGGTCTTGTTGCATTTTCATGAGGTCGTCATCAAGGTAGATAGGAGGGCCCCCCTCTTTTAGACGAAGAAGGTTCCAGACTCCTCGGAGGCGAATTGTAGGATGAGGGCTCTTTTCTGTAGGTCTTTGCCACCTCTCCAAGCTTTGGAGAAGGGTATTTCCACTTCTTCCTTGTACCCGAGTTTCATGCATAGGCCTTTCTCATCACTCTCGGCTGTGGATCCCTCCTCTTCTTTGATGCCGGTCACTCGTACATTGAGGGGGTAGGCTCGTCGCATCTTCTCCACCTCAATGGTTGTGTGTATAATGAGTGCCTCATCCTTTTGGCTTCCACTCTCGCCTCTTTTGATATTCTTCTTGATTACTTTGACCCATCCTTCTCCAATTTGGATCGATTTTTTGCGGTGCGATCTTTGGTGATCTCCTCCTTGAGGGCTTCCTTGGCTTCCGCTTTGATCTCTCCTTCGGGTGTGAGGAATGCGATCGAAGCACGAAGGAGTTCGATTTCCTCCTTTTAACTCTTCCTTTTCTTTCTTCCATTCCTCCTCCTCTCTCGCCTCCTCCCATTTCTCCTTCTCCTTCTTCCATGCTTCTTTCTCCATGGCGAGACTCTTTGTTTCTTTCGCGAGCTTCACACGTCGATTGATGATGCTGGTGATGGAGGCATCGACGGTCTTCTTGTTGTCTTTGATCTTGTCGTCCAATTTGCTCATCTCCTTCCCAATTTCTTCCTTCGTCTTGGCCATCTTTCTCATGCTCCCTTCTTGTCTTTGCGGTCGATCGGTGGTGTGTCAATTTGTGTCAAGGCAATGTGGATGCCATTTTGTGCGTGTGTGTGTGTGTGCGCACGCGCGCGTGAGGGGGGAGGGGATGAGCGCTGCCTGTGCTGCTGGTGCAAGGGGGGACTGATGCACAGCAGCAGCAGTAGCAACCCGAACAGCAACAGCAGCGGCAGCGCGAATAGCAGCAGCAGCAGAGCGAGCACAGGCAGCCTGGCAGAGAGAGAGAGAGAAATGAAATGATATATTAACGTCTTCAAAAGGCCAAAATGACCTATGAGACCATCAGATACAAAGTGGTGAATCTAATACAATGTCTGAAGTACAAGTAAAAAAAGTACTGAGCGTAAAAAATGAAAACGGAAAATGAAGTGTGAAATGTGAAATGTGAAAATGTAGAATAGGCCCTCAATGACTCTCTGGGTGTCGTGCTAGAATGCCTCTGATCCTCTGCTGGAGTCTCCGTCGATGGAGTGTGCTCCTGTGTCTC